>NC_138147.1:11030000-11097500 GCF_964199315.1 Orbicella franksi
TTCTATTATCATTGGCGACACTGTCATTAAACCGTTAGAAAGCGTCCGGAACCTTGGGGCCTGGTTCGATGCTCATATGCGAATGAATGTTCACATTGGCAAGATTTGTAGCAACGCTTTTCGCGGACTATACAACATAAGACAGATCAGAAAATTCCTTACCGCGCAATCCACAAAGACACTGATCCACGCCTTTGTATCTTCGCACCTTGATTACTGCAATGCACTTCTATTTGGTCTACCTAAATACCAGATTGATCGTTTACAGAAAGTTCAGAATGCCGCGGCTAGAGTGATTTTTCGGATTGCGAAATTTGATCATATCACACCCGCTCTTATCGACTTACATTGGCTCCCAGTATCGTTTAGAGTTCAGTTTAAATTGCTTCTTCTTGTTTACAAGGCACTACACAACCAAAGTCCTTCCTACATAAATGATCTTTTATCCCTGAAACCAGCTACTAATTACGCTCTTCGTTCGTCTGCAAAATCTCTTCTGGTTGTTCCAAAAGTCAACTGCTCTACACTTGGGGATCGGGCCTTTGCTCATGCTGCACCTGTTTTATGGAACTCGCTGCCATTAACTATAAGAACAAGTAGCAGCCTCGCCATTTTCAAAAAGCAACTGAAAACATTTCTTTTTAAGAAAGCTTTTGACTTGTGGAAATAGTTTTAAAGTTTAGCATAGTTGTTGTAATAGTTTTAAAGTTTAGTGATTTCCATTTATTCATTTATTTTAACTTAATGTAAAGCGCTTTTGAGTATGTTTGTATAGTTCTAGCGCTATACAAGTCTATTATTATTATTATTATTACATTTGGCGGCATGCACAGCAATTTACTTGCATGTGAGATTCAAAGGGCAAAAAGAACGTTGGGGGGAATCCGCGTACTGGGAAACAATGAAAGAACGCACGGGTTGCGTGTCAGAGCGTACAAGGGAGGGACAGGAAAAACATAAAACGGAAAACGGAAGAAAAAGAACGTGAAATGAAAAGGAAACTTGTAGAATAATGTAAGAGTTATAAGTCACACAAATATCAAACTTTAAAAACGGTTTAACTAGAGTAGTTCTTTTTTTTTTTTTGTTTCGTAGCTCGTTCTGAATTATAACCTTTGGTTCGACATAGGCCATCAGGTCTTTACACGGGGATATTTCAAAACTTGAAAAAATCGACTAATAAGATTGTCAGAAAAGGTGTATTTAACGGTTTATTTGACAGTCTTTGCAAGTATATTTCATTTCGCGTATTACTGTCTTAATAAAGCCTCAAAATGCAAAGATCTGGAGTGAAAGTGATGTTTTTGAAGTGATAGAATATTTTGCATGAGAATTAAAATCGAAGTCATGAAAATATGCGGCGACGTTTCTGTCAGAGATTGGTTCTAGTTTATAATCAATATTCATGACTACTTGTCAAACCAAACACTTAGTCATAGTGTGAAGACGTGGATTTCTGTGCTCCTGGTGAAGTCGGATTGGTTCAAGTTCTTCCTTCGATAGAAGATAAAGCAGGACGAGATAGAAGCAAAATAGTTATGGTGAGTGAACGTTTTAACCTTTTTGCTCTCCACCTGACCAAACGCAACAATTTTCATCTTCTAAAGTTAAGTTCCACACTTCGCTCATTACTAACGTAACAATCAAACACACAAAAAAAAGAAAGCGCGCATCACTAACGTAACAAGCAAACACAAAACAAAGAGAGCGCGCATCACTAACGTGACAAACACAAAGCAAAGAGAGCGCTCATCACTAACATAACAATCAAACACAAAACAAAGAAAGCGCGCATCACAAACGTAACAATCAAACACAAAACAGAGAGAGCGCGGATCACTTACGTAACAATCAAACCTAAAACAAAGAAAGTGCGCATCACTAACGTAACAAGCAAACACGAAACAAACAGAATGCGCATCACTAACGTAACAAATACAAAGCAAAAAGAGCACTCATCACTGACGTAACAATCAAACACAAAACAAAGAGAGCGCATCACTAACGTAGCAATCAAACACGAAACAAAGACAGCGTGCATCACTGACGTAACAATCAAACACAAAACAAAGAGAGCGCACGTCAGTAACGTTTAACGTAACAATCAAACACAAAACAAACAGGGCGCGCATCACTAACGTAACAATCAAACACAAAACAAAGAGAGCGCACATCACTAACGTAACTATCAAACACAAAACAAAGAGAGCGCGCATCACTAATGGAACAATCAAACACAAAACAAAGAGAGCGCGCATCACTAACGTAACAATCAAACACAAAATAGAGTGCGCATCACTAACGAAACGATCAAACACAAAACAAATAGAACGCGCATTTTTAACGTAACAAACACAAAACAAAAAAAGCGCGCATTACTAACGAAACAATCAAACACAAAACAGAGCGCTCATTACTAACGTAACAAACAAACACAAAACAAACAAACGTAACAATCAAACACACAAAACAAACAGAGCGCGTATTACTAACGTAACAAGCAAACACAAAACAAACAGAACGCAGATCACTAAAGTAACAATCAAATACAAAACAGAACGTGCATTACTAACGTAACAAACATAAAACAAACAGAACGCACATCACTAACGTAACAATCAAACACAAAACAAACAGTACGTGCATTGCTAACGTAACAAACAAACACAAAACAAACAGAACGCACATCACTAGCCTAACAATTAAACACAAAACAAACAGAATGCTCTTACTAACGTAACAAATAAACAGAAAACAAGGAACGAGCATCACGAATCTAACAAACAGAAAACAAACAGAGTCCGTATCTCTAAGTGAAAGCGTTTATTGCAAAGTTGCTATTTAAGATATTTAGTTGTTATTTGTTGAGTATTTGATCATTATATTTGTATTTTTTTTAAATTATTGTTTCGGTTCTAAATCTGTCTTGTTACAATGAGTAAAGCAAAGTCCTAGTTTACTGTTCCAGGTTTTACAAAAGACTTTTAAGTGAACAATTTAAATTTTCTCTTGACATATTTCCTTCTTAGCATATAATCTGTGCATATAGTAACACAAAGGTATTGGTTTCTAAAGAACTGTTGAGCCATGTCATGGCAAGTGAAACACTTGTCCATTATCAACTTGAAGTTGACAAAGGTGAATTAACCACTGTAGCACATATTTGAAGCTGATATTTCGAGTATTATCCTTTCATCAAAGCTACGCGACGAAGAGTTAACAGAAGGGTTATCGCTCAAAATGTCAGCTTCACAAATGTCTTCATTTCTATCACAGTACATTTACCTTTACCAATCTCAAGTTCACAAAGAGCTAAGTGCCTAAGTTATGCACCTAGTAAATTCATTTGATCAGTTGAAATGACACTATTCCCAACCATGTTATCAGCCAGTCTAACACTCTGAAAAGTGACAGGTCAGTTGATAAAATTCAACTTGAACATTAATAAAAATAATTTAACAGGCAACCACCCAGTTACTATTGGAAACAGTAGATGGCAAATTATTCTACATTTTTGCAGTACTTTGTTGGGCAATAAATTTTATTATTGGACACGCATCGACTGACAAAGGCTGTTTACAGTCTACTCTATGTTAAAGAAGATTAGCTATCAGATAGAGGAAAATAGTTCAACTCTTTGAGACCTTCTTAAGGGAAGATAAGCCTGCTTTTTTTAGAAAAGTATCATTTCCTTCTAGGATACGAACAAATGTGTTAAAATGCATGGAAACATGTTCTCCATAAGTCTTAATAACAGCTAGTAAAATCTTTGCAAATTTCAGAGATTTTGACAAGTGGCGTGATTGTTGTTCCAACACTCCTGTAAAGCTTTCAAACAAATCACTGCTGAAGTCTGGTTTTAAATCAACCACCGTTTGTACAATGGAAATAATGTCCTCTGACCAGGAAAAAGGGCAACCTTGACTGTCTGACTTGGTTGCAAATATAAGTTCCAGTAGGTGAATTCTTGTATCTCTGCTAAAACAGTCCTTGACTACTTTATTGACAAGATCTACTTGAGGAGTGTTTAAATTTGATTCTTGGATCAGTCCTTGGACAACACCGTGACAAAATGCCCTGGAGTGTTTCTTGGCAAACAAGCTCGCTGCAGTGAACAGGGCTCTTGATGCAGTCTGCTTTAACTCTTGCACTTTGGGTAGAAGACAGTGGGTTGCAAAAATTGCTGCATTGCCAAAACTTGGCTCTGTTGGTAAGAGAGCAAACTGGGTGCACAAAGAAATTGCTGTGGATTCTTCTATACTTTTCAGTTCTAACTGGTTACAGACATGTTCCATCTCAAGGCTGCTACAAAAGGAAAATATATTAAGTTCATCGGAGAAATTTCCTTCCTTGAGCTCTTGGCCTGTGAGCAAGTTTTGTAAAGCAGATACTTTCAGTTGTAGAGTATCACTGAGTTTTGAATTGGTTGCAGAAGCTTCTTCTTTGATCAAGTGTTCTGGATCATCCTCACCATCAATGATTAAATGTTCCGGTGGAAGTGGTACTGTCAATTCTCTAAAATTTACATCTATACTATCTGCAGTTTTTATTTGCTTACTTGAATTCTCAGTGACTTCAATAATTTCAATATCACTATCATCAAAATTGTGAGGAGATCCTGGATTAATTCTGTGCAGTAGTGTTTTGGACTGTAAATCAACATCACTTGTCAAATCAACCATGTCGAAATCATCTTGTTCAGCAGCTTTATAGTCTCTGTAGGAAGAGTCATCTGAAATAATACTGCCTTCTTTCCTCTTTGCAGTATCTAATACATGGCTAAACCAAGGGATAGTTCTCGAAGATTTGGCAACGTCATTCTTTTTAACAAGTTCATCAAACCTGGATTTTGATTCCTTAGTAACGATATCAGTGTAACACAAATCCTTCCCTGTGTTATCAGTTCCACTCTCATCATCTACGCCTTTGATGTTGGATCTTTTCAGCTCATTTACCTTTGATTCAAGAATTTTTACATGAGTTACTCGCCAACCTTCCAGCTCCACGGAAAATTTCCTCAACCTCTGAACTAACTTGTCTAAAGTCTCCAAAGGTATGGAATAACTGCGTTGAGAAATAAACCCCAGCGTGTTCCTTTGTATATTTAAAGGTAGAAGTAGAATCTTTGGTCTGAAGAAGAGTTTATCTTTCAACACAACAGGAAAATCACTGAGAAGATGGTCAATAAAATTTTCCCAGTTAGGTGGGATCTCGGACAACATTTCGTTTGATGATTTCTTCCGGAGCCAAAAGATTGCCGCTTGGACTGGTAAGTGCTCAGAATCGAGGGCTGCAAATACACCGCGCCATTCCTTTGGAAATGATGAAATAAGCACTTCTAAGAGGTTATCAGGAGGAAAATCCACGATGTTTCTCTCATCTGTTTCGTCCGCCATCTTGGAAATTTGATAAGCGAGTTGCACTGGATCTAACATACAGTCGAGGCTAAGTTCCAGCTTCCTGTGGGAGGAGTGAATGGTCACTTCCTGATAGATCACAAGGATCTACAATTCCTTCTCCTAACCTCTGCTTTATTCATCCTCTAAAGATGCCATCGAGAAGGTAATTAGCTAACACTCCGTTCGCTGTAGAAGTTATCCCTCGTTCTTTCAACCAAATGCGGACTGTTTTCTTGATTTTAGGTGGTTTCATTCATACATCTCGGGTTATGACGCCGAAAAGTTGTTGTTAGAGCGAGGATTCGATGGAAGCTATCTTGTCCGACCAAGCAAAAGCAATCCAGGAGATTTTACGCTATCAGTGAGGTAATTATTCATTTGCTAATAAAGGAAAGCGAAGTGTCGGTTAAAGATAAGATGTCAGAATATGCTCGCTAAACAGTTGCTTGCAATACACGAAAGTGTTATAGCGGCTGTCAACATTTTTTGGTTCCAGAATGTTCAGTTAATTCGAAGATCCATGCCAAGTGTGATATTGTAGGCTGACCTGCAGAACCACAAACTTAAAAATACTGTCAGTCGACAGTTTTATTGTTTCTTTATTCCTTCGGAGACTGTAACCGATTATAAAAGCGATCTATTCATACAGCTAGTTTCCAAAACCGCAAAATTGTCAGCGAATGTAAGCTTTAACTGTATGCAGTGTTTTGTATTTTGTTTGCACAAAATGCATTCAAGTTGTCACGACTAGATAACGATCGATCAAATAGACGTGTATTTCTTCCTACCGCTTTAATTTAGAACAGCAAAAGAAATCTCTGAGAAGCTTAGTCTGGCCGGCTTTATACCCTGTGCCAAGTCTACATTTTGCGCTTTCTTCCTGCTTTCAAGAAAAGCGAAAACACTGTGGGAAGTTTAACACCAACGCACTTCTGCACATGTCAATCTTAGGAAATTTCCCTTCGCCGCGAAATGGACATCTGTTCGTGAGTTAAAATATATTGCTGCGTCCTTATCTTGGTTATCAGTTTGAGGCTAAAGGGGTTTTAAAGTGAAAGATCTCGCGTCATAGCATACAGGATTGTTGTTGTAGCGTATCCGCGGTCATGTGAGACAAAATCTATTGACATTCGTAATTTCTCTTTGGCATCGCGCAAGTATATTATAGAAAAGCACAGTTTATAGAAAATGTACACCGTTTTCAAATAAAAAACTGAGAAATAGATGAGATGAAAAATAAAATTTATTGAAAAATAGTTACTCCAAATTACAACATTTGCCAGAATATGAGGTAACTTCTAAGCTAAATTCACATGAGAATGTTATAATTTTTTCAGTCAATTAGGGTTCGGGAAAAGAATCAATTAGATTATTCCGATCCTCTCCTTATATTTGCATTTTAAATTTAAAGCTACCAATTAACTACAAACCACATCTCCTGATAATAGATCAATGCCCTATAATTTGCCAAATTGTGAATATAATCTGACTTTCTGGTATCTGTGGGTAACCTAATCCTGTAATATTATTTCTAACTTCAAAATGGCAAATTAAGTGCACAAGCAGTGAGAGAGCTACAGAAAAAAATGTTTGGCTTACAAAAACCGAAGGAAAAAGCTCAAACCACCTGACGTAATAAATCTACATTGTAATTAATGAGAGAGACAAATTCTGCAAAATTATAATATTACAAGAATATCAGAGTCACATTAACGTTAGCTCAGTGTACAAATCAAAAAGTAACAAAGCAAAATATATTGAAGTAAAGGAAAACAATTCTTCCTGATAATTAGCATGCAAAAAGTAAGGTAGCTTGAACAGACATGTATATACCAATTTTCTTCCCTACTGGGCCAAATTTATTCATGCTTTGAATGAGACAGCTGTTTTTCTGGCTGCTCAGTCAGGGCCGTAGCCAGATGAAATTCTTACCAGGGCAGTATCAGAACAATAAAACATTTCTTTCATAGTTATTTATATCTTTGTAACTCATAGCCTATGGCAACATCCTGGAATAAATAACTTCAAAATTTTTGCAGAGGGAAGTGGCTTGGTTTGCCTCTTACTAGCTTCAGCACTGTCAGATTGAATTGTTTTCCTTCTTTTGTCTCCTTTCTTGACTTCTTGTTTTGTTTATTGCTGCGACAATGTAAGTAGCCAAGATGCATGGTTTAATATGATTGTCTATACTACATTCAAATCTCTCCTTAGCACCACTGTCATAAGTGACCAGCTCCATGTATGACCGCCATTTGAAAAACCCATGGAATGACAGTTGAACATCAATAAAGGTCACCTCTCTACAATAACCACCCCTCTGCAATGGCCAATTTTTTTGTCCCGGCAGTCCGTCTACTCCTATTTTAGCCTCTCCACAATGGCCAACAACAACAATAATGCTTTATTTACTCTTGACACTTAATACACAACAGCAACAGCCATTGGGTGATTCCAGAAAATATCCACACCATGCCACAGGCAGCATCTTGGAATTCCAAGGGAGTAGGGGGGTCTCTTGGACTGGAATTCTGAAGGCATGGGGGGGGGGGGGGGGGTAGAGGAGGGGGAAGACGGCAAAAGCTTAGCTTGAAATCGCTGATCGCTTTTCCAGTTTGTAAATCATCAAACACTAACCAACCGCTGAAGCAGGATAAAGATCGATCAGACAAATGCTAGCGATCACGCGGAAAAGTAAGCAGATGGATTGTGGGGCGAGCTCCATATCGAAGAGGCCTTAAAGTTGATGAATTGGTCGATAGATTAATAAAATATAAAACAAGTCTGTGTTTCTTTCCGATCTAAAATTGTTGATCGGTGAGAAAAACTCGCACCAGTCTCTCATTTCCAAATGCAACGCCTGACAGATTTGTAGGCTGCACTACTAGTGGTCAGCAGTTCCTCAGTGAACGCAATTTTCAATATGCCGGGAGCCAGCACATCGTGAACTTCACTTTTGTCTTCCACTGGTATCAATATGATCTACTCTCCTGAAAATATGAAGCTAATGAACTGAAAACAAAAAGTTTTATGTGGTGGTAAGCAACTTCAAGATAACACTTACAAGGGAAAGCTATGGTGTACTTTATTAAACGTTAACAAACTTGAGTTGCTTGTTTGCTTGACCGAAAATTGTGAGCAGAATTTTCTTGGAGGGGGAAAAAAGTGCAAGTTTCCCATTCAGTGGAAGCTTTAGGCAGTCAAACAGGAATTCCAAAGGGTCTGAAAAAAAAAAATCGGAAATTCCGAAGGGGAGGAGGGGTTAACGATTTTGGAATTCGGAGGGCATGGAGGGGGTAGAGCATTTTGGAATTTCCGAAGGCAAGGGGGGTTAAAATGTTCATGCCACCCATGGTAGGGTATGGATATTTTCGGAATCACCCATTAAAGCACATCCCAACTGCCAAAATAACCTTTTGACAATGGCCAGTTAATTAATAACTGACAAACTGTACATATATGTTGTGGTTTAACTTTGTCTTTTGCCAAGTAAGTGGAAAGTTTAGTACAAAATTATTTATGGGTATATTGTGCATAGCGCTTGTCTAATTATGCATACACTACTTAGTAACAGAATTAATATCCAAGGTTTTTTGGTACAAACAAAATAATTATTTTGAAAGTTTTTGTGGTGGACCTGGTCCTAACCAAATATTGTGGGATATTGTTTGTTATTTGTTCTCCATTTGGTGAGGCTGAGTAACATGTGCATGGTAATTACGTTTTGGCACAATAAACTAGAAATATTTATCAATAATTTCAAGTACTGATGTTTTATACAATCCCAATAGATGATATCAAGTTTGAAAGCGCTAACTTAAAAGAAGAGAGTGAAAAGTGGCTTTACAGGGGTGTTGTTAATACAAGAATGAGACATAATTTTTTTTTTTTTTGTTTCAATCTTTGCTCAAATGAAACTTAACAGGTGAAAATATTCAATATGGTTGAATGGTCAGTGCTTTCTACCTTGTATTAAGGTTGAAAGTGCATGTTTTTTTGTTTTTTTTCAAGAAACTATGCTGGAGGTTATACAGGGCTCTGCAAGGATATGAATAATGTTTGTTTTGTTTGTAGACGAGATGGCGAGGTGACACACATTAAAATCCAAAACACTGGAGATTTTTATGATTTGTATGGAGGAGAGAAGTTTGCTACTTTGACTGAATTGATCCAGTATTACACAGAAAACCCTGGACAACTGAGAGAAAAGAATGGTCAAGCTATTGAAATGAAATTTCCTTTAAACTCCACAGATCCCACAACAGAAAGGTTAGATCAGACATTTTATTTGTCACTTCAGATGCACATAGAGATTAGATAGATTACAGTTTTTACCAGAGAGAAAGCCCCATCAGCCCTAGTGCTGGTTTTCATGCAGGTGCTCTTAGACCAGGTTGGAGTGGAAATTGGAAATGTTGGTTTTTCAGGAGGGAGGAAAACTGGAGAACCCAGAGTAAATCCCTTGGCGTAAGACAAGAACCAACATCAAACTCGACACACATATCCAAAAACATACCTGGACCACATTGGTTGGAGACGAGTGCTCTCACCACTACTCTCACCACACTGACTACACCATCCCTGCTACCCTGATACTTGTGCATTACACCTCATACATAGGATTTTAAAGGATCCCAGGAATCTCAATCTCTTAATTTAGATATTCTCCAACAAGCTTCTTGTAGCATCCTGCACTCTTTTGAAGTGTTTTACAAAAATCTTGCAGAGATCCTCAAGAACTCTATCAGATCCTTTGTAGGATCTTGTACAAGATGCTACAAGACTTAAAACTTTGGTTACTGTGAGGTAAAACTCATCAAATCCTTCATGATCCTGAAGGATCACTGCAAAGATCTTTGCTAGGATGTACATGTTGTGGAATAAAGCATCGCATTTATTTTGCCCTCAGATGGTTCCATGGTCACATGTCTGGTAAAGAAGCAGAAACGATGATGTTAGACAAAGGAAAGAATGGAAGTTTCCTGGTAAGGGAAAGTCAAAGCAAACCAGGAGACTTTGTTCTCACAGTCAGGTGAGTTATGCATGGGGCTTGTAAGCTGAATATCTTTGTTACAGCTCATTTACACTGCAAGACATTTTTTGGTTTGCTGTTTGGTTGGGGTCAAGAGGGAAGGATATGGTAAGTCTGAAGAAAAGGAAGTGAAGCAGTGCAACTTCTGATTAAGAAAAAGAGCTCTTGTGTGTAACAACCTGTTATTACTAGATACATTCTGTTGCAGCCTGTAACATTTGGAAGAATTTTATTGTTTAGAGAAAGGAGGGAAATATACATTGTATACTGCACACACACAGAATAATTAATCCTATAAAAGTGAATATGATGATCAAGGTATCTGTTTAATTTGTTTTAACTGGGAAAACCTCAGCTGACAGATTTGGTGGGAATTGGAAGGAACAGAGGGGTCAGAAGTTGAGCAGTGAAACTAGGTTTGATCAGTGCCAGCTGGTGTAGACAAACCAGACAGCCAAACTCGTAAAAGCATGTTTGGTTGCAGCTCCCCCTCCCCTCCCCCCCCCCCCCCACCCCCTCCCTCTACACCCATTCATAGTAGTAGATTGCACTACATTTTGGACTGAAAAGGTTTCGTGCACATTAAGAGTTTACTCCTGTGCCACATGAACATTTTGTTCAGCAATGCACTCTGAAGATGTATGTACATGTACGCTTGTTGTAACATTAAAAATTGGTTGATATTAGACATGGTGTTCATGTAGGTTGGAAGACAAGATCACGCATGTTATGATACGTCACCACACTAATGACGGCAAGTATGACGTGGGTGGAGGAGAGAAATTTGAAGACTTGACAGATCTTGTGGAGCATTACAAGAAAAATCCAATGGTGGAGAAATCTGGCACTGTTGTGCAACTTAAAACAGTAAGTAAATGAGCACCTAAAAAAATCTTGTCTCTTGACATGTTGTTATTGTTCTCCCTAGAGAAGAAATGTGTGAGTCTTTATACTATAATTTAGCACCACAGAAGTCCATGCATTGTTGTTGCTCACACGGTGTGTTAAAACCAACCACAGATACAGTATGGAGTTCTTAATTATAGTTCTACATCATTGTGCATTTTGTCAAGTTTTCTTCTCAAGTGTCAGACATGCCTTGTAAAGTTAAGAATTGAATGTGTTAAAAGTTAGTAATTTTCCAACGCCATTATATATTGCAGTTACCTGTAACTTAATATATTTTGTAATATTCAATGTCGTTGTGTTTTTTCAGCCATTTAATGCCACAAGAATCAATGCTGCAGCTATCGAGGACCGAGTCAAAGTTCTTCAAAAAGAAAACAAAAGTGTTTCTGGAAAGGCTGGGTTTTATGAAGAATTTGAGGTGAGCATGGCAGACTACAGATTCTAAAAGGAACTTTGCTTTTGGATCTTACATGTAGTTAATGCCAGTCACAGTTTTTTGTACTTTGTTTGTTGTTTGTGATCATCTTTCTTTCCTTTTCTTTTCTTTTCATTTAATTTCATTCTTTCCTTTTTACACAGGTTCTTCAGAAGCAAGAAAGTAAACATCTTTACAGTAGGAAGGAAGGAGAGAGACCTGAAAACAAAGCCAAAAACAGATACAAGAATATCCTACCATGTGAGCTTGCTACCCATTGACCAGTGATTGAAGAACTTTCCTGTGTAGTGTAACCTCTTACCAACTGAGCAAGAGGGTGTGCGCACATTAATTTGCGCTACAGTGCAAATGAAAAATTAACAATTAATCGCCCTGCTCTCAGCCAATCACAATTAAGAAATTTTCTCGGTCATATAATAATAAGAGAAATCTGGTGTTTTTTATCAACCATCAATTCCCCAACTTGATCTAGTAATTAAAATCCTTCACATACTGTATCCAGCTCAGCAGTTTGTTATTGACACAATGATTGGAGCTTGTTTCCTATTATTATTGTCTCACTGCTTGTGAATTGTATCACAAAAAACTGTAATACTTTGTAGACAAGGTGGAAACAATTTCTTTTGTTCCTCTAACCAATATTGATGTATCCAACCTTGTTTGAAAGTCATTTTCAAGAACTGTACATAAAAACAGCAGACATGTTAATTTGATTTTGCATATTGAAAGTAAACATTCAGTAAGATACAGGGACATGATTTGATTATAACTTTTGTTATCTATGTCTTATTTTATCCATACAGTTGATCACAGTCGAGTTACATTACAAGATATGGACCCAAATGTCATAGGGTCAGACTATATCAATGCAAACTATGTCGGGGTAAGTTGACATACTAAAACCATGTTAAAAAAAAAAAATCCAAGTGGACAGGTGTTTTAAAAGCTACAAAATGACAAGTCAGATCTAGTGATTTTTTGCACACAATATGCTCATTCAGTATGGCAATTGAGCTACAAGTTTGTATGTTAGAGGTTGTCTGCATCTCACACAAAATTTTAGAGATTTTTCCCAATCAAGTTTCATTACATACTACAGTTCAACTCCTATTAAACGGCCACCTGTGGGGAAATGGATAGTGTCCACTTAAAGGGTACTAGCCATTTAACAGAGGTAAAAACAATGGAAAAGCTCTCATCAGGAATTTGATTACTGGCTGCCTAATAGGGGTGGTCGTTCAATAGGTGGTTGCTTCATAGGGGTTCAACTGTAAGAGACTCTAAGAGTGAACCACAAGTGGAATATATAATGTTCATGCTCATTCTTAAACATCCTTAATTATATATTTAACACTTTAAATTTTCACATTTCCATGTATCACTTGTCGAGCAATTCCATCATGAGCAGTGATATAACAAACTTCATTTGCTTTATTCTTGGATATAGTATTCCCTTGAATTTAAGTGTTACATAACATTAGGTTCTTTCCTGTGTACATGTCATTCAAAGCTGATTAGAAATTAAATTCGAAAATGTTTATGTTCCAAGAATGTCTAATGATTAGTTAACATACATAACGTTACTTGCCATAGCCCAGTGACTCAGAAGAAGCAGCAAAGCGGTATATTGCTGCTCAAGGCTGCTTGCCAAGCACTGTGGAAGACTTCTGGAGAATGACTTTTCAGGAGAACAGCCGAATCATCGTCATGACAACAAAAGTAGTTGAAAGAGGAAGGGTGAGACGTTCTAAAAGCTTATTTAATCATTCTCAGGCTTGCATTGTCAGGGATTATCTTGGTTTCCATAGCATGAAGCAACTAGGAGTTAGCATGTATCTTGCCCACAAATACAGTCTGTTGGCAGCAGGTGTGTAGTGGCCATATACGCACATATGCACATGCATGCCCCATGAAAATGCAGAAAAAAGATATAATTTAATATAGTTTTTTTGCGGCAAAAAGTATCTTTAACAATTGAATTGGCTGGTTTGATAGACTCTGCTATCAAAATTCCCAAAGGTTGACATCTAAACAACATAAGTTACTAAATATTTACCGTTTTTTCATGGTTTGATTTATGAAACTTCTCTCTGGAAAATGTCAGAAATAGCATTTCTGAGCCCGTGAGGTGAAAATGTCCTGGGGACCTATGCCATCAATTAATCAGCACCTCATGAACAATTGCCCCAATTGGTGCAAAAACCACAGTTCAAACCCTATTAAACGGCCACCCTTGGGGAAATGGATAGTGGCTTTTAAAAGAGTTAAAAACAGCAGAAAAGCCCTCATCAGGACTTTGATTACTGGCTGCCTAATGAGGGTGGCCATTCAGTAGGTGGCCGCTTATTAGGGGTTTGACTGTGACTAGTGACTAAGCTACATGTACTGAAATTATATACCAGGCTTGGTTTTGATTAATAAGTACTTCCTACCTTTACAGAATAAGTGCACTCAGTACTGGCCTGACCCAGAAACTGCCAAAGAGTGTGGTCCATTCCGAGTCAAACATATGAAGGAGACAGAGTTTACAGACTACACACTAAGGGAGTTTGAACTGACATCAGAAAGCAATGTGAGCATTTTATTTTATCACAACATTGTTCATCATTTACACCATACAGTGTATAGTGTTGTATTAGTAGTAGTAGTAGTAAACTTCATTTGAGTGTCAATCATTCTAGCATTTCTCACACTAATTAAGAACTAAGAAATATTTACAATTGACGTACTTGACTTAGTCCTTTTTGCTCTGACCGTAGCATAGGGCCTCCACCACAGCTTTCCAGACACAATTACAAATTAAAGATTATATTACAACTACACAAAGTTTCTAGTCAATAAAAGCCTATCCTAAATGCCTAAAACACAGTCTCAATTTCCTTGACGTACACATGTTCATTAGTTACCTTGTGCACAAGTAGCAGTTCTTGCACCCTGCATCTTCCATCAACATCATCAAGCCTCTTTTCCTTATTTGCTGTTTGAAAGAGTTAAGACTGTTCATGCTACACTCATCCTTTGATGATCTTTACAGCTGTGAAGGAGACTTAACAGTCACAAAGAAAACCCAAGAAGCCAAGAAAATAAATGATAAATTCTTTCTGCTTTTAAAGGAGGGATAAAATTTGATTTGCAGTCGGAAAGAAAACTGATTAATTACCATCCAGTCAACAGCAAAAAGATGAAAACCAACAGAGATAACAGTCCTTCAGTCTCATACTTCACTGTCAAACAAAAATGAAAATCCCCCTGACATTTTGTGAGCCAAGCTAGGATTAGATTGTGGTAGTTTTGTCTCAGCAAAGCCAGAAATAGTTTGAATGTTTGTTTCAATATTGTTTGTTGACGTTATTTCTTTTGCACCATGATTGCAAAAAGAAACAGCATGTGTTTTATGAAACACTTTGTAGAGAAAGTTAACAGTTAACATAAGGGTTTGCTGAGAGTTCCAGTCCTGAGATTGAAATCGTAAAATGCAGTACAATGAAGAGGAAAAATAAAAGATTGATTTTTTAACCAGTCAGATCCCTAAATAAGTGACACATTGCAAGTGGAGTGGTCGTTATTTCAGTTCTCTACAGAACATGTCATTGATATTTGAACGTAGATATATTCTTTTGGCAGCCAATACCCCGCACAATTTATCAGTTTCATTACACTGGATGGCCTGATCATGGTGTTCCTAAGGACCCAAGTCCTGTGTTACATATTCTTCATGAAGTCAATACAAGACAACAATCAATTCCCATGGCGGGTCCAATTATAGTGCACTGCAGGTATTGTAGAGTTAACAACATACAGTTACCTATAAGTTTAGCTAAACCTATGCCTGTGTCAATGCCTATGACCACGTTATTGAATGTCCATGTCTATGCCTCTGTAGGGCTGTCAATACGTATTCAAGTAGACACACCAAAATTTGAAAGGAGGCACATGGTAGTGTACTTGTTGAGAGTTGAAGGTGTGACCCCCCAAGAAAATTTTGAAATTCAGATGCTTGGAGATCCTATTTTCAGCATCTGCCAGTCTGTATTTAGACCTATAGAACAATATTTACTGGTACTATGTTTTATGTTTAACAACCGTTCTGTTACTCAACAGCTCAACAGCTCAACAGCCTCAATCAAAAAATCTTTCGTATTTATGATTATGTTTGCTCTGCTCACTTAGCTGAGAGTGAAAAAAATGTACTCGAACTCGTACACCCAGAATTAGACCATATTTGTGTTCTTGGCATTAGACTGGAACTAGCTTGCAACTGAGGCTAATGCGAGGAGTTTTTTCAAATGCAAATGGCATTTATCTCTTTTGAATGATATTCCCCCCGCATGAGCCTCCATTACAAGCTAGTTCTAGTCCAATACCGGGAATACATGTACGCATATGGTCTATTTGAACTCGGATGATTTGATTATGTGTATTCAAATAAATTAACAGAGAAATTTTAGTATGCCAAAATGTATCAAAATCTTCCTGTATGCACACTTCCTGACAGTATTTCTTTGAGTATCCTAATGAGCTCTCAACTGGAAAAATAATAATGTTCATATACACTTTGTCAATTCTTTTCTTGGTTCTAGTGCTGGCATAGGAAGAACTGGTACATTTATTGTGATAGACAATCTGGTGAAAATGATCAAAGAGCAAGGTAATGTACTGTTTATTATCAAAATGTATTGCAAATGTAATACAAAATTTAATGTATTGGTTAGGGACTAAACTGAAGTGCAAGAGGCCCAGATTGTTGCCCACGTTGAATTCTGTCTCTTTTTCTCACCTAGATTTTACCCAATACAATATTTAACGTAGCTGTAAGAGTCTGCGTGCGAGCCAAGTGGCACACCAGGCCAGCACTTATCTCCAGTTTCTGTAGCACGAAGTGACTAGGAGTATTTATACTCCCCCCTGGATGGGATGCTAATCCTTCACAGGGTCACCCCCCAGCATTAAATTTGTCAGTACCCATTTATACACCTGGGTGGAGAAAAGCACTGTGAGAGTCACGAGAGGAGTATAAGGCTGCTACCCTGCAAGCAGTTGGTTTCTCCTATGCTGACGCTGTGCTGCAAACAAGAGAGAAACCACGGCTTCATTGACATCACTCACCATTTTGATCTACATGTAATTACACAGTGGGCTGGCCTAAATACAGCATTCATGTTGGTCGGCACGTGCATGCAAGCTTAAATCAGTTTTGAAACTGGTTATTCTAGTTCAAAGTTGGTTTATTCATCACTGGAGCTGGATGGTGGCTAACTCAACGGAAGGAACAGTTGCTCACAGCGGTTTCTCTCTTGTTCGTAACATAGCTCCGGCATAGTAGAAAACCACTGCTTGCAGGGTATAAGGCTGCAGATCTTTCCGTAGAAGTTGGTAAATGACAGAGCATGTTGTGAAGCTACACAGAGTTGCCAGATTTTAGAGTGCCTATGAGAAGAAACCCCTAATCACTTTTTATGCTACAGAAACTAGGATGAGCTTTGGCAAGATGGAACACTTTCGCCCAGCACAGAGTGTTGCATTTTTCCAAGCTCTGTGTGTAGGTGCTATAGATATTTTTCGCCTTGGCAACAAGGTAGACAATATGAAACCAAGGAGCAGACTACAGTATACATGTATCAGGGAACCAACAGCAACAAAATCCTTTATTTTACCCTTCTTCTTACAAATTGATTAAAATTGATTAAAAGGTACCCTCAGAAATTTCCTTGAATAATAATATATACAAAAATGTAAATATTGCGATTTGTAGAGGCATGGTTTACTCCTTGGTCTGTAACTAAGAACCCCTTTTTAACAATTGGTATTTATGTGGTTTTTAGTTGATTAGACACTAAATGCGTCTTTGTTTAACCTCCTCAGGTCTTGATTGTGAAATTGATATTTCTAAGAGCATCCAGAATGTCAGAGCGCAGAGGTCTGGTATGGTTCAGACTGAGGTAGGTTTCCCAAATGTTGACGCTAGTAGTTTTTCAAGCAAAACATGGATGGAAGTTTAACAGTTGTAAAAACAATGTTGGCCTTGAATTGTTCCCACCTGTTTAGAAGGACCAGGGTGATGTCAAGAGTTGAATTAGTAAAAAGCACACCCTTTTTATAGAGGAAGGATTAAACTGTCTCAGCTACTGCTCTTATTCTCAGTAAATTTGTATTTCAATTCCCTTTCTCCCTTCCTCCCTCTGTCAACGGCCTTTGCACTTGTTTTGCATTCAATAAACTGGAGCCGCCTGTCAAGGCTTGGGTTCGGTTACATCTCCTCTGCGACTTCCCCAAGCCTTGTGTTATTTTTATTTGTTTACTTTCTCAGTTTTGTCTTTCGACCTGGGGAGATAAGGGACACTTCATCAGTTGGCATTCAGTATTTTGCGTGTTGCTGGTTTAAGGTCCGAGTCGCTTCGCTGCCACTGTAGCACGTGGCTGATCTAGTTTTCAGTTCGTAATGCTTCTAGCTGTTATCTGCCAGGGCGTGTTGCTGCTTTGCAGCTCATAGTGCCTAGAATTGTCACGCAGTGGAAGTCATCTGTCACGCTAACCTCTGAGCAGTGTTCCCCATCTTTACGCCAAATGTGTCTGGTGACCTTTATGTATTTTATTAAGTCTTACAGTCAACATTAAATTATTCAGGCAGAACTGGGACATTTAATATTAATAATTGTGGTTGCTCTTTATTCTCAGGGCCAGTATGAATTTATTTACCGTGCCATTCAGCATTACATCAGCACAGAGACTGCAAGATTAAATAATGACAATGTAAGAATATCTGCAATGTGCTTCTTTTCTTATTTATTAACAATAACATTTCATTTGCCCATTTGTTGTTTCATTTGTTCACTGTTACTGTTACTGCTACTGCCACTGCCACTGCCACTGCCACTGCCACTGCTACTGTTACCGTTACCGTAAACTGCCGACTCACTGGTCTGATCGATCGATCGATCGATCGATCGATCGATTGATTGATTGATTTGTTTATTTAGTTTACACTGTAGTCTTGTGCTTCTTATGCTTCTACAAAAGACAACGGAATTTTATCTTGTTATCAAATAACAATATTCTGTGAATTGTATTCCTTTTAGCCCAATCTGGCGGTGTACGGGAATTTGGCTAATGTGCGCAAAGGAGGGGAAACTGTAGCTCCTCCGCCACTTCCTGCCTACAGAGTGGACAAACCTCCTCCAAAGTCAGTCATCAGAGTTCTTACTGAAATACCATCTTATCTTACTTGACCTGCCACCAAACCAATAACGTTTGATTGTGCGATAAAGGAGCTACATCACGGTTTCCGCGTCTTGAAAAGACCTGAAAAGTTTACCCTAATTTTTTTCAAGTTTGTCATTTGTAATCCGTGTTAATCTTCTCCATCCTGAACCATCCTTGTTCCTTTGTGGTTTATTATTATCTCTTTGGTGTTTTTCCAACTTAGTAAACTACTATTTTCAGGTCTGCCTCAATTTAAAGGTAATTTTGTATGTGGCCAAAATAACTTAAAATACTGTGACTGAGCTCCTTTAAGCAAACTGTCACAGCTGTAACTATCGACCAGAAACGAGTTTGGTTTGGTTGGTCTCTAAAACGATTTATCTTGGCCACGTTTAACATGGTTTCATTCCAACGAAAACTCTCTTCAAGATCAAACGTTAGCCAAACAAACATTCTTACTTAGTATTTTCGTAATTGTGTTTCCCAATCTTGTGTTCTGTTTTGGTAAATTATTAGCATTTTAGAGTTTGTCTGTATAATTCATCATCACAAGAATATATTTAATATCAAAGCACAGTGCTTTGTAGTCAAGAGACTTTGAACCCTATACCAGTTTTGGTGATAAAAGGATGACCGTTTCTTTGTCTATCTCCTCCAATTCCTAATTTGTACGTAGTCCGTATTCTTGTTTGCGTGTTTGCTGTGTTTAAGGTAAGACCTAGTAAAATTCGTTTTTTCTAGTATTTTCCTTTCCTGGTCGTTGATTACTGTGAATCACTTTTTTCAGACTTCCAGAAGAATCGACAGCTTCTCCTAAACTTCCACCTCGAGTAAGTAATAGAGGGTTTAAATTAAGGAGCTTAAGAAACCACGACGGCGATGCCGAGGACAACGTCGATTAAAAAATGAGTTTATATTTTACCTACGAATCTCGCGGTGCTCTAAAGTCATTTACTTTGTTTATCACTGTCAAAGCTATCACGAAACTGAATCTAGGACACATCAAATTAGCTGTCGTGGTTCACGTTCTCAAAACAACGCAGAATTTGATCATTTCACGTTGTTGTTTTGCAGAGGACGGCAAAGAAATGTATTGAGAATTA
Source organism: Orbicella franksi (assembly GCF_964199315.1). Taxonomy (NCBI): domain Eukaryota; kingdom Metazoa; phylum Cnidaria; class Anthozoa; order Scleractinia; family Merulinidae; genus Orbicella; species Orbicella franksi. The sequence goes on from NC_138147.1 coordinate 11,050,077, forward strand.
TAACGCACGTGCACAGCCATTGTTCTCCTCATTAAACCTTTTGTTTCGCGACGTTGCCGTTGTGGTTTCCTTAAACTTTCTATTGTCAGTCTGTAAGAAACTATAGTTTTTTAAGTTTCCGGAATGTTATAACTTCAGTTAAATTTTATGCAGTTTACATGTTCACACAGTCACTCATGAACATTTTTTTCTTGTTGTGTGTTGTGACTGTCTTTGTTAGTGATCTTAAACCATTTTCTCCACAGGATGGCAACGGAGCCCCACCTCCACTTGCTCCGAGGAACATGGCAAATATTTGATAATTTGCATTTTGAATGTCGGCGCATTTTATACAAGAAGACAATTATTATAGTTTAATAATTTATACCTATTTGCATACCAGCTTGAACTTGAAGTCACTCTGTCATATCAGTTATATGGAGTTACGCAGTGCTTTTTGTTACCATCAGAGCAGCATTGCGTGACAACCAAGATAATAGTAACGTAAGCTAGAGAATAAGTGTTTGTACGGTCTGAAAACTCTCTAGTTTTCTAGACCTGGTAGAGTGTGAAAAAATGAAGTTATTATCTGGAAAAGAAATGCAATTTTGTCTGAATTGTAGCAAGTTTGTGTTGCTTTTTATTGAAATTTATGTCAGCTGAAAACTTCTTCCTCTGGACGTGTGATTTTAGTTATTGTAGTGAGTCGGAAATAATTAAGGAAACATGGCTTGGAAAAAGGTGGGGAAAGTCGTGAATTTTGTATGCGAAAGTAAGTTCAAACCCAGAATTGATGAGAACGTGCAGCTTCTGGTAGGGTTCTCAGCCTGTTTACCCTCAGATCAACTTCCGAACTCTCCTTGCGGTATTTTATGCATTGTCTCCTTAATCCACCATGTTGCATGCTGTAATTGAGTAGATTTGGGATTTTTTTATTACAAAGTTGTGACTTGTTGGTTAGAATTTGGTTTTTGTAATCCGCAGTAGCCACGTGTGTGTGAAGCTGTATTATACTAATTTATTGTGATCAGTTATCCCCAGACTCAGTCATGCAGAGTTGTGGTAACCGGTCGTGTCGCCCGATGGCCAGTTCGCCCGATTTCAATTTGCCCGGAGTGAAAGTCTGTTCGTTCTTGCTGAAAGTTCAAAGAAGAATTGTTTTAATCTAAACGAGCGAAAAAGACAACATTGTGGGCGTTATGAAACAAAATTACATTATTTCTCTTTCTTTAATCCACTGACTAGGGAGCTAACAGTTCGGGCGAATTGGGTTTCGGGCGAATTGGTTTTCGGGCGAAACGACAGCAATTCCAGTTATAATCTTTGCTGTTTCGAAACCGAACTTTTGTGAATGTGTACAGCAGGACCTCACTTTTGTTTCGGTGGGTTGGTTTGTGTGTTTTCGTGTATGTTGAAAGTGCTTGATCGTCATTGAGGCAAAGCAGTTTGTTCCCCGTATTAAATATTCAATAACATTTTTAAACTTCTAACCATTATTCCTATGAAGGAAACTGGATTTGTTATATAAAATGAAGTAATAAGATGAGATGTAGATAGACGAGTGTTTTGTAATATGAATTGGATATGAACAATAATAGAGCGGTTTTCATTTGTGTGTTGAAAAGTAGTTGGTTTTGCACTTACTGCGCTACACGTTTGGCTTACAAAACTCGCGGCACTTTTTCATCCAATCAGGAGTAAAACCAAAACCAATCGTGACTCGTTCGCACGCGTTTTCCCGCGCTTTGCATCAGCTATAGGTAATTACTTCGAGTTTTGATTGGTTCACTGGATTATCTGTGTCCTTCAGTTGTGATTGGCTAGAGTGATTACTTTGGTTTTGGTTTTTACGACATTCAATTGAAAACCGCTCTAATGTGTGACTGGAATAAGAGTTCAAGTTTTACTCGAAGTATCATCTGAAGTACATAAATGTATAATTTTTCATGCAGATCCTTAGTGAAGTAGACTGAACAAGCAAGCAGTCTTGCTTAATTTCAGTTTTCTGTTAGAGGATTTTTGTAGACATAAAGTGTTTATTAACATGCTTGTTTTTCTTGTCAAGTAATCTCTCAATTAAAGACCATAGAGATTGGTAAATTAAAATACCATCATAAGGACTCGAATTTTATTTCTTTCAGAAATATATCTGTTGAAGCTTTTTATTGATTCAGAAAAGCTCGTACAACGTGTTCCACATCATTTAAAGTAAGCATGCGCATTGTTTAATCAATCAGAGGCAAACGCGCATTTTCCCGCGATAGTATCGCCATCCAATTGGTTGGTTTCGTTTTGTCCTTTTCTGTGATTGACTAAATATGATTTCTTCGCTTTTCACGGCAGATAAAGAAACGCTCCTGCACCCGAGTAAATTAACCTTTCAATAAAAAGTCATAACTATCTTAAGGTGATTTTTATCCCAGTTTGGGAAAATACTTGTTACGCTGAAACTACATGTTAGTTTTCATAAAACTAAGAATATTGAGAGTGAGTGAATTATTTTGACCAATGCTTGTAATTCTTAGACTACACTTGACAGAGGAACGCTTGAAGAGAAGCTTAAGTTGTCTGTGTGATTAGATTTGAAAATACAAGTACGATTTCTGAGTAAATAGCTTGTTTCTTTTTTGTTGTGACAAGTTATATGTACACTTTGCACGTTTTTGTTACAGTGAGCTTGTGTCACACAATCTCGTTCCTCCAGTCACTGTGTTCGTCCCTACTGCGTGAGCGTAACGAAACGGGCAACTGTCGGAAGTTCTGTTGCTTTTAAACTGATTTTCTCTCGAAAAGAACATCGAGGAACTCGAGTAAGCAGGTTGTGTAATTTTGCTCAGTGACCAGGAAACGATAATAACATATAAAATACCGTCATATCTTCTCACCTTTTTCTCGCAGATATCGACGGAACCTGATTCGTAGCGTGATACTTAGTTTATATTTAAGCAGTAGAACACTTTTTTCCGTGTTTACATAGCCTCATCTACACTTAGGGGGCTGGAATAATTCGAGACATTCATGCAAGCCTGAGACGCTGTCGAGGGTTTACACGGAAAAAATACTCTTGGTTTTATAAATATTCGTCAAAAATACGCGCGAATCTAAAACGTCATAACCGTGTTTACATACTCTCATAAGAACACATCTGACCAATGAGAGCGCGCGTAGTAGCTCAATTATTTTATAAAGCAAAACAAATCGCCAAGCCCTCACCAGTCTCAGTAGCTCTAGAGCGTTTTCCCGTATCTGGGAGTCGTGAATTCCACTTCCGTTAGAATACTCAGCGTTCATCGGATTGATCATTCTTTTTCTTCTGATAGGTACCTTTTTTAGAGCGCCCTGGCGACATCTGGGAGGTTATGGATTCGAATCCCGTGGGGTCTTACACCTTTCACATCAATCCGAACCTTTCTTAATAATAGTAACCGGATATTTAACCAGGGCAAACCCGTCAGTCTAAGCTGTTATCAGATAGTGCCCAGGGCAACTTGACTAGAAACCATAGGCACGCAGGGCGTGCAAGAGTTATTTTTTGTGTGTGTGAAGTCTCGGAGATAGGAGCATTCATGGAGCTGTTTACAGTAATGATTTGGTTAATTTTAAGTTTTTTTGGTTGCGATGTACCGCAAGAAAAAAACTGGGAATTTATGATGTACATACGATGTCACATCGGTAATGGTATGATAGCTAAATAGTAAGCCATAAAATGTTTGACTGAACAAACTACAGTAATCTGACACGTCTCCAGATTAATGTAGATACCATCTTATTTTTTTCTTTGATTCGTTCTTTGATAAAACCCACATTGTGATTGGTGTGACACGTGCACATGCATAACTCCCTCACTCACCGATCACATAGCCCTTCCAACCCCCAAGAGGAATTTTTGCTCAAAAATACTCAAGTTAAGAGACCTTTTCGCATTTTATGCGTGTCGTAAGTTTACCCTTTTACACAACACAACACAACACAACAACACTACTTCACCGAAAATAGAAAGAAACAGAAAAAAACCTCTCCGACACATTGAAAGTCTGATTTAATTAAATTGCTCTTTAACTTGGTGCCACGCAGTCTTCAAAGAACATTTGAGCAGTTTTGATACTTTTTACCTTTAAAAATATCGGACTGAAAAGAATGTCATAAAACGCCCATCAAATAAAAATAAACTGCTACTGAAGAGACGTAAAAACCGTCCAGAAATTAAAGCTTTTTTTGTTTATAATTCTGGGAACAATAGCCGATAACTTGTCAGCTCTAACTGAATTTACTCCCATATAAAAAACAAGTGTTAAGTTACCATTTGTAACTAAAGATAGCAAACATCTCGTGGGAAAGAGTGGTGACGATTCGTCAACTCTAATTGAATTTACTCCCTTGTGAAAAACAAGAGTGTCTAATTACCCTTTGTAACTAAAAAATAAAAGCATCTCGTTATATTTGCATGCAACAAGAACAAAACAATCGTCACCTGCACTTACTATTGTAAACGTTAGAACTGTTTCAAATCTAAATAGTCTCGTTTCCTCTAAAACATGTCCTAAGAACTAGAAGCGACGACTCGTGACCTCTAATTGAATTTACTCCTTATGAAAAACAAAAGTATCAAGTTACCTTTGTAACTAAAAATAAAAATATCTCGTTGCATTTGCATACTACTAACACACGAACTGTTCCAAACCTCAAGGCTCATCTCGTTCGTAACTAAAATCCTCAGCCTAACCCACAGAAAATGTCGAAGTAAGCTCAGTATATGAATACTTCCTCCTCTTTCATAGAGGAATAAATATGGCCGTTCTAAACTGTGTCGGGATCAAATCTTCTCACATACCATTTACCTTTACAACAAGAAATTTGATTGCCTGTTTATAGTAGATCCAATCTGATTGGTGTGACATACATACATCTCTCACTCACTCACTCACTCACTCATCCATTGACCCGTCCATAACATACCCGACGCGCCGACTAAGAGGTATTTTTTTTACAAAAAAATAACTCAATAACAAAGGAAAACCCAATGTACATGCTCTTACAGTGTACCTGTAAGGTAAAAAATATATAGCAATTGGTCAATCGTGTCTTTCTTATTATCGTTTCTTTGCACTTCGTATATATTTACGTACATTTCACCCAGAAAGGGAAGGGCGTTACCAATTGATATCGAGTTGAAACCAGAACCCTTGGTAGGGGGAGGGTGGGGGTCGAGCCCGTGATAAAGGTGTACAGTTGTAATTATTGCGCCAGAGGAGACTGGAGCCGAGTGAGGAAAAGTACTTTGCATTGCGTAAGAAAGATACAGTTCTTCAGATCCTCTCCATTTTGTATCTTCTAAAGCTGTTTGGTGTTGTAAATCCATTGATCTTCGTTATGGATGATCCTGCTCTCTTGGGTGAGTACATTCAAATTGTGTTTGCTCGTTGAAATCATTACAGGCCATTGCTCTATGTGTAAATGGTTGGCGATCTTCATAATCATACGAATTAGATCAAAAATATTCTACAAACTCCTTCCTGTGGATATGTTTGTCGTACAAATGCTGATATTCAGTAAGGGATGTTGAATTATTCTGGTGTCTTACAATATGTTTTACGATAATTTTGTCGAATATAATCAACTGGATAAGATAAGCTCATGACATAATACAGTACTCTGTACCTACTCAGCCATTTATAGCAAATTTCATGTGATTAATTCGATAAGCTTACGGCACATCAGTTTCACCACTGACTGAGCAGTCAATGTCTCGTTTTGGTACATGAAATGGCTGATTGTCACAGTCAAACATTTGCTAAAATATACCTTGGGTATCACTCCTAGTTGTGCAAGTGCCCTCAGCCCTGGCAGAGTCACCTTTTGCAAGGTCAATGGGTTGATTCAAAAGAACCTTTAAGTTTTAGTTTATTTTGTAATTTATACATTATTAACTTTAACTTTGTAAGTAGAATGGCTAACATTTTTAGACTTTTAACTGTTAGCTTTTTAGGTATGCAGGGACCCTCTGGAAACCACATAGGCTACCTGTTAAAATATCTTTATTATTAAAGTTGACATTTCCCAAAAAGTGAAAATCAGAGAAAAGGCTCAGTGTTACCCCCCTTTAGTTGAGTCTGTGGGCATGCTTTTCCCCAGAAAAGTTTGGAAACTACGTTAGACTTGTTTGATTTATTTTTAAGTAGTTTTCTAAATTACTAACCTAATGGCTGATTTATTAACATCAAAAATCAATAAAACTGATTTGATGTTGATTTTGTGACATCCACAAAACTAAACAAGACTGTAAATGCCTTCTAGGGACCTTTTGAATTCAGTTATGAGTACCTGCTTAGCCAATCAGATGTAGAATTTGCCAAGTCAGCCTCTAGATCATGCTAAAAGATAATTATGATATATCTAGTGTGTTGATTATAATTTAAAATACCTTATTTTCAATGTTGTGTTTGTTTGTTAGCACTCACTCCACACACTGTGGAAGATCCTGATTCAGCAGCCACTAGACAGCTTGTAAACCCTGAGCGAGTCCACAGACATGAAGATCCTTATGACTTGGTTGTGTTAGCTCAAGAAGTACAGAAAGCTGATCAGTTTGTCCGATGTGCTGCTAGTAATAAACTCATACTGATTGCAGAACAGATTCGTCATCTTCAAGAACAAGTAAGCTTTTCCTGAACAGATTTTAAACCCCTGGCTAATGCTCCTTAAAGGCTGCTGCACACTAGCTGATTTTTTATCATAGAACTGCTGATTTTGTGCTAGGGTCAAATCAGGTTAAAATTTGTCAGGCCAGCAGCTTGCCACACACTAGCCAATTATTTGTCGCGACAAACCACGTTTAGGCTAGGGGCGGAGTCATCCAAAATCAAGATGACACCTATTCCACTGATGTGACTTTCGTGACATTTCCTAATTGGTCGAGACAAATCATCTTGGTCTACCGCACACTAGCTGACAAGGCCCAGCAAGACGTTTTGAGATCTAGCACTGTCAGATATTGCCTGACAAGCCCTGATCTTGTTGTAGCATGTCTGAATTCACCACACACTAGCCAAGAAAAGGAAATTTTTTGTTGGCCGACAAAAAATCACCTAGTGTGCGGCTGCCATCATTTTATCGTGTAGACTTATCTGATTGTTGGGAATAAAGTAAAATACAAAAATTTGGAATAGTCCATGGAACAAATTTATCTGAATTATCACAAGTCCTGATCGCTAGATACCAGTCTCAACTGGATGGAGTGGTGTTCTCACAGTCCATCTCAATCCAGATATATAAAAGGGTCCCAGCAAATTGTTGGGGCAACCCAGAAAAGCCATCTGTAACAATCCATTAAAAGGTAGATAGCGATACTACTTTAAATCTCATGCTTCAAAAGCCAGAATTCAGTACCTGCCTGGAAAGCAATCTAGATATTTTGAATACAGACTTTGTTTTTTAAGCCTCTGACAGATGGTATCAGAAAAAAATGGAGGGAGTTTTAACAGCTCTTAGTGAGAAGAAGTGCTGCCCAATGTCTATGTAGCAATGTTTCTGCGAGACTGCGCCATTGCGGGAATCCCTCCTTGCATTCAGAGATGGCCCCCAGAAAAACAAAAAGGCTATTAACAAGGCTATAGGCTTAACAAAGGCATAGTATTTTAGAAGCCATCCCAGGACTTGAAATTGCAACTGATACAGTTGCCAATGCAACTAGCATTTCATCCTTGGTGAACAAAACTTCTTGTTTAGTGCCATAATGGCGACTACATTTCTCTGTGTTGACTATCAATAATGGTTATTTTGTCACACATTATGTCCTTCTAGAAAATCATGTTGAAAGATCGTTGCTTCTACAACACTCAACATAAGAAGAGAAGTCAATCCATCCTTTTGCATTGCTGTATTGATTCTCTTACATCACAAAACTTCCAAATGGCTGACCATGTTTTAAGTCGCCTATAATGTATTGCAAACCCTTGATCATTGACTACGTCATGTATGCCTATGGATTGTTCTCTTGTAATGCACAGATCCTTCACATCTGAACAGCCAGGCATGAACAAAACAACAACTGCCACCTTCTGATTCACAAGAAACTTTATTGAGTATAGACACTTCAAAATTTTATCATAGATCTCAATAAACTGCTTTATTTTCCTTGGTGCTCTGATGCATTTTTTTCTTCTGTAGCTTTCAATTAATGGGCTCCTTTCCTAAAAAAATGGCCCCTAAAAAAGGTCTTCAGGGGCCACTTCGGCCCTCAAGTAATATTTTCTGTCTGAAACACTACATATGATATTTTATCTTGTAAATGATTACCACTTTAGACACTGTTTCCCCTAGTTGGGAAGGCCCTCTGGGCCTTCCAAGAAACTACCCACCTGTTTTTCTAAACTACCCTCTTGATCCAAAACTTATTGAAACCCCTGGTATAGGGAAAAGTGCAGAAAGATTATCATGGTAAATCATAGGCTTTGTGGTGAAATTAGAAAGACGTTCATGAGCTGGAGATATAGAATTTGATATTGAACGTGTGGCCTTCCAAACACCATGCAGACACTCTATTCTCTGGACTACAATACAAATGCAGCACTATTATTGTAAGTGAAACAAGGTGATGATCACTTGTCTCTTGGATTAAAGGCTGACTATAAATACATTATGTAAAATTATCATAGGTAAGGTAAAGTCTGCATACAAGCCAAGGGGATCATCAAGCCGGAGCTTATCCCAGTTTCTGTAGCATGAAGCGACTGGAAGTATTTCTACTCCCCCCTGGATGGGATGCTAGTCCATCACAGGTTACTTTACCCCCAGCATTAAATTCAACGGTACCAATTTATACACCTGGGTGGAGAGAGGCACTGTGATAGTTAAGTGTCTGACCTAAGAGCACAGCACAATGTCCCTGGTCAGGGCGTGAACCCAGACCGCTTGATCCCGAGTCGAGCACACTAACAATGAGGCCAAGAAGTGTAAAATTATCATAATTTATGCAAATTTTGTTTTTGTTCAGATGTTTTTTTGTGGACTTTTGAAGTCATTCTGCCACAGGCTAAGACTTACTTTGTTGATTTTCAGGCCAGGAAAGTGTTAGAGGAGACCAAACGAGATGCTGAACTCCACCATGCTGCTTGCAACTTCAAGAAAAGACCAGGCCAAATGTATTACCTGTACAAAAGACAAAATGGAACAACATACTTCTCGATGCTTTCACCAAAGGTAAAAAAGTATGGATGATTTAGAACATGTTTGACAGCAAGCATGGTCCACGAGCAAGATCTTTACAGCAAAAAGTTAGGCCATTTTAGTGCTCAGACATGATAACAAACCAGACTATAAAATGATGTAGGCTATTTCAAAACTTTGTCAGACAATGTCCACTGAGCAACTGTTATTTCCAGTACTGACTTCCTGTCATCTCATGAAAGAAAATGGTTAGAAAGCTAACTACGGTCAAGTCTAGATAATTTGCAGGCATTTTTCAGTTACCCACACTTTTCCTCATGGTTCTCTTACATTGCTATGTTATTGAATTTGTTTGTGCAGTTAGACTGCTCTTTTAGCTCTTCTCCTCTATAACAACTATTGTCAGTAATTAAAGTGTTTTCATTGAACGTTAATGTGAAAAAGTGAATAGTGTAATTGTAAGTAAACTCAACTGTAAAGTAGTGGTAGAAGTTGGTAATAAGTTAGTTAATGTTGTATTTGGTGTGAAATTTTATGAAAGAGAAACATAATGCTAGTTATGTTAGTATTGTAAGTAACATTAGTAATAAATAGGGGGGACAGGGGGCGGGAGCCCGGGATAATCGGGGGGGGGGGGGGCAGAGGGTCAGAAAGCAAAGGGCAGGAAAGACCAGGAAGTGGGAGAGGAAAGGGCAGGAAGCGGAAGAACCCAAAATGTTTCTTGACTTACATTTAGCTTATTTTGAGACTTCTGGACTGACGGAAAAATAAAAATTTGCTCTTGGGCTGAAAAATTGAGGCCTACTTCCAGTAAAATTGGAAACCATTTTACGGTGGTTACGTCATAGGTCATGAAATGTGAGACATGAGATGTTAAAAAAAAATGAGAAATGTGAGACATGTCAATCATGTTATCTGTGTCTAGTACATGTATAAGACATGAGTAAGAAGAGCAAGGCTGAAAAGAAAGGAAAAAAGGAAAAGAAACGCTTAAAGATTGCGCAGCTAAATGACAAGGATGTGTTTTGAGTATCCTTATTTACAGGAGCAAGATGGACAAGGGTGGGAGCTGGGAGATAAAGGTACGGGAAGTGGGAGAGCAGGGTATGGGAAGCGGGAGGTTCTGATCCCCTGTCCCCCTCCCCCCACAATATACAGAAGTCATGTAATGGTACAGTTAGTAATATGCAGTATTGTAAAGACCCTGTAAACTTGTTAGTAATGCTAGTATTGTAAGTAGCTTTATATTTACTTCAGCTCATCCACAAGTGAGCTTTGTGTTTAATTGGGTGCTCCTAAAACAGTAAAAACTATACAAGGAGGTTTAAAGTTTAAACTAAAATCTATATTTACAATAATAAAATCTAATTTAAATTTAAGAACAATCTGACCTTACAAGTAACTGGATTAAACATTAAATTAACTCTAAATTTACACTAGCATTAGTAAAAATATTTTAAGAATTGTTGCTGTTGTAAGTATTTTAGTGATATAAGTAAGGTTAGTATTGTAAATAAATGTATGTAAAAAATATTGGTGGATTTTATTGATGTGAGTTTCTTTGACAGGAATGGGGCCCAAGCTGTCCTCATGAGGCATTAGGATCTTATCGACTTGAAGCTGACATGTCTTGGACTAAAGCTGAGGATGTCGAACGACGTAGCAAAGACATCGCCTTGGTGGACCAACTGCTTTCAGCAGAGGTTCCAGCAATTGAATATGTTCTACCACCACACAAGAACAATGGATTTTCTGCCAAGGCAGCTCTTAAACATAAGACTGTGATTGAAGATGTTAGTGATCAAACAGAACCGATTGTTGAAGAACCACAGTAAAGGAAACTCAAAACAGACATTTACCACAAGCTTTTAGAATGACAGAAGAATGAAAGCAACTGTCAAAGCCACATGTTTTTTAAAATTTAAGCAATGGACTTCATATGTTCGTCTTGTAGTACATAAACTACAGAAACAATTGATGAAGCCAGTGAGTTGAAGCAAGCATTTACCTTGTGTACTGTAGATCTACTAAGTCTGTCACTGGCCACTGAGAACAAGTTAAGATTTTGCTCAAGTAGATTTCAGATTTGTCATGGAAATTGGTATTAACATATTCCTTTTAGAGTGGTTTTCAATTGTGTCATAAGACCAAAACCAAACCAACTACTTGCCAATTAGACCACCTCACCAATCTCAAGCGGCAGTAAAACCCAAACCAAAGTAATTGCCTGATTACTCTCAACGCTCATTTGAAAACTGCTATAAGGCTGATAATTTCAAAATTTTTAAAATTAGATTGGGTCAGACTTAGTAACAAAAAATATATAAGTATTGTCATCTGTATCATAATAATAATAATAATAATAATAATAATAATAATAATAATAATAATAATAATAATAATAATATCAGACCAATGGTTGCTGTGCAGTATTACAAATTAATGTCCTCAGAAATATCTGTTTTTTGTGTGGCTTATCTATTTATTATATAACCATTGATTATCTAAATCAATCGTGATAGTATGTGTTAAAAGCGAGAACTGAACAGAAGTGATGAACTGATTGATGCGGTATCCCTGGGGAGACTTGTCCTCTTTTCTCAGCTGAGACACATAACCAGGTTCCAGGGGACCAGCAGTGCTAAAAGCATAATTTCAAGCACTTTTGTAATGGAGCTCCCCCACTCTGGGTGTTGCACTAAGTTCAAAACCATATATCATTTATAACCCAAAGACAGTCACGTGGTCTGGACTTCAGTAATGTTAATCGCATAGCAATGTTTCAGTGGATTTAGCAAGAAACTGCAAGAGCTTGTTGATAAAAAAAAAAATGCATCTGGTTTGGGAACGTGACAAACCAGACTGGCACAGTTTCGTACATAAGACTGTCTTTTGCCGAATGTGTAATGCATAAAAGGCATTTACTTGCAAGCAACTCCTTCACCAAATATAAGCAGGTATTTTTTTAAAGAGTACATAATGGATCATGATGATGGTATTATATTTTACAATTGTATTTAATGTTATTAATTTTAGCTTGATTCCCATGGATGGTGCATTGCACACTTTGGCAACAATTCTTTATAGCAATAAACAATAAGGAATTAATGACGTACGCGTTTTAGAAATATTTTGGAAGTACTGGTAAGATATCTATCCTGACACTATATTAAAATATATCCTCATAAGTGTTTGGGTCACCCTTAAAAAATCATTTACGGTTTTCGAGTAATTTCAGAACTCTCACCGTAAACTTTATAAACTTTGACGGTCTTAACACTGCAATTTTCCCAGTTACTGTACACACAACGGTTTAACTCGAAAACTTTTACCCAAATCTTGAATCATCTTTTTCAAAAGTGTAGAAAATTCAAGCATTTCCGACAGATATAGAAACAAAAAGCAGCATCACTAAAGCAAAGTGACGCTCTTATCTCTTTCATTGTTAAAAAGTGTATTCTTGTTGGTGATGCGTGTTTTAACAGCACGGGAAGAGCATTTCAAGAAGAAACGTTTGAATGCTGAAAGAGATCCCAACCGTCGCGTTACATGATACAACTGACTAAGGACGCATAAATTACCACATACTTATGCAAGTTCTTATTCATTCTTGTACATTCCTATACGTTGCATTCTTCTTCCGTTCCTTTCTTAATTGCGCCTTATTGAAGCACGCGCTCTGCTACGTTGTGTTACGTTAGTGATGCGACCTCTCTTTGCTCTGTTTGATTGTTACGTTAGTGATGCGCACTTTGTTTTGTGTTTGATTGTTTGCGTCAGTAATGTGCGCTTTGTTTCTTTTCTGTTTGATTGTTTACGTGAGTACTGGGTGCTTTCATTGTTTTGTGTTTTGATTGTTTACGTTAGTAATGCGCTCTCTCTTTGTTTTGTGTTCGCTTGTTTACGTTAGTAATACGCGTTTCCCTTGTTTTGTATTTATTTGTTACCCTAGTGATGCTCGTTTTCTTTGTTTTCTGTTTGATCGCTTACGTTAGTAATGCGCGCCATCTTTGTTTGTATTCGATTTTTACGTTAGTGATGGATAATTTCTTTGTTTTGTGTTTTAATTATTACCTTAGTGATGGTCGCTTTCTTTCTTTGTGTTTAATTGTTACCCTAGTGATGGTCGCTTTCTTTGTTTTGTGATTAATTGTTTCGTTAGTGATGCTGGCTTTCTTTATTTTGTGTTTAATTGTTACCTCAGTAATGCGCGTTTTAATTGTTTTGTGCTTAATTGTTACGTTAGTAACGATCGCTCTCTTTGTTTTGTGTTTAATTGTTACCCTAGTGATGCGCGCTTTCTTTATTTTGTGTTTAATTGTTACTTTAGTAATGCGCGCTTTCTTCGCTTTGTGTTTAATTGTACCTTAGTAATGCGCGCTTTCTTTGTTTTGTGTTTAATTGTTACGTTAGTAACGATCGCTCTCTTTGTTTTGTATTTAACTGTTGTCTTAGTGATGGTCGTTTTTTTTCTTTTGTGTTTAATTGTTACGTTAGTGATGCGCGCTTTCTTTATTTGGTGTGTAATTGTTACGTTAGTGTATCTCGCTTTCTTTGATTTCTGTTTGATTGTTACGTTTGTAAAGAGCTTTCTTTTTTTGATTCGTTGTTACGTTAGTGATGCGCTCGTTCTTTGCTTTGTGTTTGATTGTTACGTTAGTGATGCGTACTTTCTTTGTTTTGTGTTTGATTGTTACGTTTGTAAAGATCTTTGTTTTTTGATTCATTGTTACGTTAGTGATGCGCGCTTTCTTTATTTTGTGTTTAACTGTTACGTTAGTGTGCCTCACCTTCTTTGATTTGTGTTTGATTGCTATGTTTGTAAAGAGCTTTCTTTGCTTTCTGATTCGTTGTTACGTTAGAAATGCGCACTTCCTTTGTTTTTTGTTTGTTTGATACGTTAGTTATTCGCGCTTTCTTTGTTGTGCATTTTTTTGATACGTTAGGGATTAGCGCTTTCTTTGTTTTGTGTTTGATTGTTACGTTAGTAATGTGCGCTTTCTTTGCTTTGTGTTTGATTGTTTTGTTAGTGATGGCACTTTCTTTGCTTTGTGTTTGATTGTTACGTTAGTTATTTGCTCTTTTTTTTGTTTTGTGTTTAATTGTTACATTAGCAATGTTCGCTTTTTTTGTTTTGTATTTGTTTGATACGTTAGCGATTAGCGCTTTCTTTGTTTTGTGTTCGATTGTTTTGTTAGTAATGGCGCTTTCTTTGCTTTATGTTCGATTATTACGTTATTGATGCCCGCTTTCTTTGTTTTGTGTTTGATTGTTAGTGATGCGTGCTTTCTTTGCTTTGTGTTTAATTGTTACGTTAGTTATTTGCGCTTTCCTTGTTTTATGTTTAATAATATACATGAAAAAATTACTGGATTTTGATTGGCTAAGAACAGTGCAGTTCAAGTGTAACAGCAGTGCAAAAAGTGTAACATCGGTGCAAAAAGTGTAACATCAGTGCAAAAAGTGTAACACCAGTGCAAATTACACATCGCAATTCTAGATTAAGATTGGCTGAAAGAAAATAGGAAATTTTCTAAGCCAATGATATCACGTGAAATGATGACGACAATTTAGTGCAGAAACTTTGATAAAAGATAAAAGTTTCCTCGAATGAGAAAAAATGGCTTCAAGAAAGATCTTCCGGCATTTCCTCCACGCGAATTTTTTCATGTTTATATTATTAATAAGTAATCATACGGTTTTTCTCGTTCAGTTTGGAATTAATTAGCACTTGTGAGGTTTTCAAAAAGCTCACTCGTGCAAATTAATTCCAAATTGAACTCGAAACCGGCTGATTACCTATACTAATTGTTACGTTGGTGATGCGCGCTCTCTTTGTTTTGTGTTTAATTGTTGAGTTGGTGATGCGCGCCTTCTTTGTTTCGTGTTTGATTGTTACGTTAGTGATGCGCGCTTTCTTTGTTTTGTGTTTAATTGTTGAGTTGGTGATGCGCGCCTTCTTTATTTTGTGTTTGATTGTTACGTTAGTGATGCGCGCTTTCTTTGTTTTGTGTTTTGAGTTTAGAGTTCTTCCCTGCGGATTTTCGAGCAAAAGGCGACCCCTTGCTGATTATTTCCGTATTACTGTTTCGATAATTTTTCTCTTCCTCTTTCATTGGTTTTTCATTATTACGTTAGTAATGCTTTGCTCTTTTGTTTTGTTTGATTATTATTTTCGTCCTGCTCGCTGTTTTTTTTGTTTAACTGTTATCTGATGCCGCCCATTCTCTCGTTCTCGTGAATGTTTATAACTTTGCACGTGACTGCCTAGCAGCACATAATTGCTGAGCGAGCAACACGTTTTTATGCCTACTTGTAAAATAGTAAAATATGATAGTGGTATAATAAGTATAATTGTAACAACACTGTCAGTCAATCAGTCTCCCAGGCTTTTAAAGCGTCCGAGGGAATCAAATCTTCCTAAACTGATGCGTAGGCAAAGCTCGGAAGTAGTTCGTGCGCGGCTTTTACAAGTCTAGTTTGATCTCACAAGAAAAAAAAGGCGACGCGCATATATATACAGGGCATGATGCAGACTCGTGGAAGTACGACAGAACGTTTGGGAAAATCAAAGCATTTATGCGGTCGATTCACAGGCGCCGTAGGGTTAATATAAGTTAACATAATACTATCAAATTCTCTCAAGCTCTTTCGAGTGTTCTCATCAGGCCTTGTAAACAAATATCGGTTGCTTTCATGTTTTTTACCTTATAAAATAAAGGTAACACGTTGTACTGATTCTTCATGAACGTGTTTTCATCAACGAACCGATACAAACCTTCTATACAAAGCACCTTCACGACATGAATCAGAGCCTTCGTTATACCATATATGGTTATACCACCGCAATTTTAGTCACATCTATAATTGTCTCTAACCTGATTGGTTCTTTGCAAGCCTTATTTTTCTCCAAATGAGCCTGCGTGGCTGTAGCGAGATTCTGGAGATTTTGCGTTTTGTTTCGGTTGTACGAGGTGCACTTTCTGCTATAACTCTGGCAAGCTAAAAGCCTCGGGGAATTTTTTGCATAGCAGCTTCACCGCTGAACGAAGCATTTGCACGCGAAATCCTGTCAGCTTGGAACAGTTATGGTGTCTGTTAATGACAGAGTGTCCAATAACAGAATTCGGCTTCTCGTGACTGAATACTTCTTAAACCTTTTAGAATTTTTTTTTTTTTCCTAAGCAAAGGGTTTTTTTAGGTGAAAATCGTAAACAGGCTTCAAGTTTTGACAAACTATGTTGGAATACGAATACGAAAATACTCATCAAATAAATCCATCAAGCGTTCTTATTAATTTTCCTCTCTTCACGACCGCGAAAAAGAACGCAAGAGAGCAGGTCATGTTTTAAAGGAACTTTGTTTCGTCTAATGCTGTCTACCAAATGATACTCGTGATTAAGCCAATAGGATTGCCGCTATGAATCGTATGATTACAGTCTAAATTCGGACCCCACTCAGTTTTATTTAGAATTTCTCATCAGACTATAACGGGCATCAGGCCATTAGGCTTAGTACTCAAGCATTTGGATATGTTGCTCCAGACTAAATTAAATTTTTGAAATTTCACTTTGGCTTTTCTTTTCATCATTTGCTGGACTCTGATAGATGGATAGTAAGAGAAAAGTATTTAGGTTATTAGTTTAATAAAAGGCTCTGAAAGAGGGTAAACATTTAATATTTGATCGTTTTTCCTTAGGTAATAGAATTACCCAGAAAGTAGGCAAAACATAATAATTTTGAAGCGAAGAAAACTGAGTACACGGAACTACAATAGAAATTACGGACATTCACGTGAGCAACGCATGGTTACCGAGTGACTCTGTAAATTTAGTACTGTACATATCTAGACCCTTATACTCATCCCATATTCATTTTCCTGTTTCTAAAGACTTGCTAAATCAGAAAATATTGGGGTTTTTAATCCCACGCAATGGTTTCCCGCTTCATTGCACAAGTTATTGTGAACGTGGATTTGATTGGTCTAGACATAAACTTATAAACCCGGAGGTGAATATTCATTTTGTAACCTCCCAATTTCGACACTTTCAGAAGACACAGTCGTCTCGAAGCACCTGGGAATCACTGAAAAAAACATGGCGGCACCAAAGTGAGTTGACATTTTTGCTTCTTTTCTAAAGAATCACGTCGAAAATCTTCGAAATTAGTGACTTATTTTGAGCGTTGTGAGCCCGTGATGTGATGTTGCATACTTCAAAATGGCGTTATCGCCGAGTCAGTGACCTTCGGCAAGCGATTGAAAGCCCTCCAAGTTGCAAAATGTCTAGGCCTTGCCAGAGTTCTCAACGTCTTTCTCTAATTTCTTCTCATTTGCATCGCAGGGCGGACATTGCATTGATCGGTTTGGCCGTAATGGTAGGTCGAATCATTTTGATAGACGCTGACATAATCTTAGCAATAACCTTATATTGTATGAGCACAGAAGTGTACTCACGCTATATTTTCTTCTTTTCTGTCAGGGCCAAAACCTTATCCTAAATATGAACGACCATGGTTTTGTGGTAAGCCTTACCTTTGTATAATATCTTGCCTGATATAGTTTTACATCTTCCATTTAAATTTGACCTGTAGTGTTGTATGACTTCATTTAATTGTTGAGCTCACTAATATAAACTGTTTGTCATAGTTTGTATAGTTTTTGTGCTGCTCTTTATAAACAGACTTGCACATGCATGAATTTTGTTTTTTAATTAAAGTTATGTGGGTGAAGTTGATCTTTGCTAAATATTACAGTTGCTTTACCTGCAATTTCACAATTAGGACAACAGCTAGAAATGCAGTTTTTGCATCACTGGTTTAATTAATTCACTCTTATTATTCCTTGTTCAATAAAGTTTGTCAACATGCATATGTGTCATTGAAGGGAATGTGGTCCTGTGGCCCCTGTGATTTTTTCTTTAAAATAGACCACAGTCATTCGATTTATCAATATTCTAACATGGCTCCGAGGCTATTTGGTGGTGTTTACTTTGTATCTAAGTCTCTTCTGGGAACTGAGGGACAAAAGAAACTTAACAAATTTGCAATGTTGTCCTAAAAGCCTTGGAGCCATGTTAAAACATTGATATATCAAATGTGGCCTATTGATAATGACTCAGGTAAAATATTCATAAACCAATCACAAATTGGCATTAGCTGAACTACAATCAAACCATTGTTTTAATTCAATCAAGTCCAATATATTTTCCTGTTAACTGAATCCATTTAAACATTTCAGTTTTCCTGAATAAGAAATTATTGACTTGCACATGTTACTCTAACTTGCAACCATTATTTTCAATTTTATATTTTCTTTCATTGTTATGGAATATCCACATTTTATAGATATATTTGCTCTCTTTAATTTGTTTTTAGGTCTGTGCTTACAACAGGACAGTGGAGAAGGTGGACAAATTTTTAGCAAATGAAGCCAAAGGTAACAAATAAATGTTCCTTTTAAACAATTTGTATACAGTCTCAAGCCACTCTTATGTGGACACCAAAGAAGCAGACAGACCTGAATGTCCATGTTTCGCCATCTTCCAAAGTCTTGAATTTACCATCAACCACCTTTTGTATCGTGTTGGTGTCTGTATTACACAGGTAGAGATTGTGTGAATTCTGGTTTCGCTGGAACCAGTTAAACTGTCCGTAATGTAGAGCTGTCTGTAACAAGAGGTTAGACTGTTTACAGACAACCTCCTCCTCCTAATAGAAATTTGAACATTAACATGCATGTAGTCCACTTGATCTTATACTTCTACAATACAGACCCTTGTACAATGTAACTACTCAAGTCTGTCCTTATTGACAAGGATTGACCAGATAGATATTCCTGTTGAGCTGCTGTTCATTGGTGGACTGTGGCACAGAAATTCAGGCATTATTATGAGGCTATTATTATATGGCTGTGTCTCACAAGGACTGGGAACTACCGAATTCACAAATTTGATTGACTGAAATCGATATTGACCGCGGTCTAGATTTTCCCATCTAGACCGGCATCTAGACTGGTTTCATTTTGCGTTGAAAAAGTAGCAAACTAAAATACAAAAATGTTCACCATTTTCTTTTTTTTTCTTCTCAATCATTTATGGAAGTGCTAAAAAGCCTGATGACAAAAAAAAAGTAAAGAGGACGAGCAAATTTCGGCAGGTTTATGTTAAGCTCATTGCCGTTCGCAAGCAAAATGTCAGCAAACCAGTTACATTAAACGAATTAAAGTTTTCTTCTTTGCCATTTAATAAACATCTTATTAACCGTGTGTACAGACCTCACTGCGTTCGGTCTGTACTCACGACCTCGGTCAAGATTCTCCTGTACAGACCTCCAGCTCGGTTAATAAGAGCTAAATTTAAGGCATTTTCTCCTGCTTCCCAAGTCCTTCTATCTCGATTCCCAGTTGTTAGTTATGGGTATTTTTTTTCTCGCCTCTTGTTTTGTAAGAAATCCTCGGACCTTGCCAGAAATCACGTCAACTCAGCTTATCAGAATTCCTCCAATGCTCCAACTCACTAAGGCTGAAATTTTATGTTATCGCGGGAAATCACTTTAATCTACCACTACTCTAGCATAATAAACAAATAAATAAAAGTTCAATCTTGACCAACACCTTGTTAATGTTGGAAATCATTATCATAAAATGACATTCTTGAGTGATAAAAGTTGACACGTATAAGAAAAGAAATGTAATGAAACCCTCCTTTTTCCCCAGGAACAAAAGTTATAGGTGCAAAGTCAATGAAGGAGATGGTAGCCACGTTGAAAAAGCCACGACGTGTGATGATGTTGGTAAAAGCTGGTTCTGCTGTCGATGCCTTTATTGAACAGTTGGTAAGTCCTTACAAACTCTTTCGTTGTTCCACCCACCATTCAGCATGAAGTACCGTAAATTATATATAGCTGCGGCAATAATTAATTGCTTATGGCACTTAACAAAAATTGAAATCACTTTAGTTAGTTTACATCCTGATCCATGTTCTGTACATTAATTATTTTCCACTTCTAATTCTTAAATTGGTAACTAAATAAGGGATTAGTCTTTAATTTCTTCCTACGATACCAGCACATTGTCAACAAGACAAGTAATGAGAATAAAGAAAATCATCAATTTGAGGATCATTCATGTACCACTTACTTCTCAATGCCAGCAATGGACTCTGGATTGAGCTCACTGTGTTGTGTTCTTGGAAAAGACAGTTTACTAATGTCAGTTGTATCTACAATCATGGACAAAAGCAGTTGAGACACTCCCTGAAAAAGACCTGTTTCATTGAACGGGTGTGTTTTTCAATCTCCAATTTCACATTTCGACCCCCTCTCCCCTTTTCAATGTTGTAACCACGTGACAGTGTCCATGGAGCACATTTTAACATTGAAAAGGGGGAGAGGGGGGTTTGGCTATCAACAAAAAAAATGTTTTTTGAAATTACAGAAGGACGCTGATAGAAAGGGTTTGTTTTGCTCAAATGTGTCAACACTTTTGTCCATGATTGTAGATACTGGTGAATTCAATGCTGACAGTATCCCTGCGATGGACTTGCATCCCATCCAGAGGGCAGTTAAAAATACTCATTTAATTGCTTTACTCTTAGCTTCATGAGACCAGATACTTGATCTGTTTTTACATTATGTATATACACGTGCAGTGAAGCAGAAGCTTTGATTAAACCACTCAGGGAGTCTGGGTTGAGGATGGACTTATCTTTTTGTCGTATTGGCAGGTACCTCTTCTGGAAGCTGGTGACATTATTATAGATGGAGGCAACTCAGAATACAGGGACTCAATTGTGAGTAATTAATAGAGTACCAAACGTTATAGAAAAAAGATGGGCAGGCATTTTATTTTTTCAGCCAGAATGTCAAGTTAAACTACTAATGATGGGTCAAATATCATTGTAGCATAATTAAAATAACAATAAAATTGCATAGCTTAATTTTTCAACTTTTCAAAATACTTTTTGTAAACAATTTGAAAACAGAGACGCTGTAAGGACCTAGAATCCAAAGGACTGTTATTTGTTGGAAGTGGAGTGAGTGGAGGTGAAGATGGTGCACGGTATGGTCCATCTCTCATGCCTGGAGGGTCTGACAAGGCCTGGTATGTTGCATTAGATTGCGTCTAATGATTCTCTAGCAGTAACAGTTGTACATCTCATTAGACAATTCTATATCTATCGACTTCTTGAGAAAACAAAAAATACCCCATTTTAATCTCAGAGTAAGGAAACTGAGATTCCTCTCAGGAAGACCTGTGCAGCATTCAGTAGTGCATTCCTTCACTAACAGATTACAATAACAAGCCAAGATGTTAGCCAAGAAGACTGTATGTCCAATGATATTTATTATCATCATCATCACTGATAGTTTTTCTTAGATAGGGAAAAAAATATCAGTTTCTTTCTGTTGACACTTCTAAGTCAGAAGTGCTAACTCTGTTTGGGCTTATTGCATAAATGGAAACTAAGATGTTTGTACTTTTTCGTTTTTTTGGGACTTGTTCCTCCTAAAGTTAGCCAGTCTTAGGCCCCATGTACCTAATCTGGATAAATTTCAAAACAATGGTCCGCAAAAAACAGACAAACTGTTTTTGGTCCACTCTTATCTACATAAATTTGAAAATGCAGCTTTCCTCCCTTGGTTTAGCCCTTCATGCATTCTAAAATGGCCCCAGAACAGCACAGTAGAACATGTGTACATGATGTGAACTGTGCTTAATTCTTCTTTGTGCTATCAGTACTGTATTTTCGGAAAGATCTATTTGCAACACCTATCTAGCACATTCAAATTTCTCCACTCTGGAGACCGCTTTTGGTAGAGCACAAGTTTTAGTGACCAACATTGACATTCAATGCAAAACCAGAGAAAAGTACATAAATTTTGAAATTAATCCAGATAATTAGTGTGAATTGGGCAAAATCAAACAACTTATTAGACATGCATCTAAGTAGATAAGTGACCCTGCCAACTATGTTTTTTTGTTTTTTTTTTTTCACTCATTAGGGCTCACATCAAGCCAATCTTTCAGTCAATAGCAGCAAAAGTTGGATCTGAACCATGCTGTGATTGGGTAAGAAATGTTGCTGAAATGTTGTTGAAATCTTGCTTTCAAGGGACATTTTCCTAGGATTGTAGAGAACTTCAAAGGCCATGTCTACAGACATGTTTGTAAACTTAATGTTTTCACTCTGAAGAAACGTCGCTACAACTAAAACCTCACAATGCGAGTTTCTTTTTTTGTCTCAATATCTTGTGTTTAGGTTGGTGGAGATGGTGCTGGACACTTTGTTAAGATGGTACACAATGGCATTGAATACGGAGATATGCAGGTAGGAGATCAATATTTTAGGTTGTAGCAAACTTGTCTTAACACATTGGGTCAGAGAGATGGCATGTATTTTAACAACTTGACGTCAGTTTTTCATGCATCTGTCCTGTTGTTGATCATGAATTTCGTCGTAACATTGTCAAAGTTATAAGCAGCTGCTGTGGATCCACGGGGCGATAGTGAAGTGGATCCACAGACTACTTTGACAAGGTTAAAAACGCATAAAAAACTGACGCCAATTTGCTTTTTATAGTAACAAATTGTTAATTAAATTGTCTGCTCTCATGCGATGTATGAACATCACATAAATAATAAATTCAGGTGTGTGTCCGCTTATTAACAATGAAAATTAGGCTAAATTTGGTTAACCAATGAGCACAAGAGAATTTCTGCAGTTATTGTAAAATTATAACTAGTGTCTGCATATACATAGAAGACCTCAAATTCACCAACTTGAGGAACTGACATATCAGCAGTGTTAAGTTTGGTCATCAACTTTTGGAGTTTGGAGGAATTAAAGCAAAGTGGATGTCCTGGGACTGCATTGGCATATATGATGTGAAATGTGGTGAATAAGTGCTAATTAAAGTTCACATACCATTGTCTGTAAATCAAGCTTTGGTATAAGAGTGCAAGATTTAACTGGCCAATAACAAGAAGGTTTTCCCTGTAAACATTGTTTCAGACATGGAGGATATTACATGACTGTGCAGGGATGCAATATCTATGTAACAAAGTTTGCTTATAGACCCTATTCACAAATGGCTGCCAATTCAAAATTCTTTTGTAAGTATTTAAATTAACCCAACTAACCTTGTTTCTGAGTTGTTAATTCAAAAGAAATTATACTCTAATGAGGTTATTTGGTCTAATTTAAATGCATACAAAAGAATTTTAAATTGGCAGCCATTTTTAAACCAGTCTAAGACTTACTGTGTTTGTTTGATCAAATATATATATATTTAACAGATACTCTCTTTAATTTTGTTTTGGTTTTCAGTTGATTTGTGAGGCTTATCATCTCATGAAGAGTGCCCTGGGCATGTCCTCTGATGAAATGAGTCAGGTATATAATTGTGCCTTTTTGCACCTTGTTTTTAAGTAACTTTCAAAACTGTTTCAATGAAAGTCCTTGATGTGTCTACTCCTTTCAGACTAAACTGCCAATGCACACAGATCTCCAACAACAGGTGGAAATCTGAGCCAGAATGTAGTTGTTTGGCATTAGTTTGTGCCCTGTACTAAGCTGACTTAGGTTGTGTTCTATTGGGATCAACTGTTTCAACCGCAACTAGTTTCGGTTGATACCACTGACATTTCTCAATAGAACACTTTTCCAACCATTTCCGGTCAAAATGCGGTAACTCCAGGGAATAGTCCTCACGTACAATCACGCAACATAATCACCCATTAAAACAAATGCTTTTTCTACTGTTTCACGCTGGTTTGCGGCCAGTTGTAAAAGTTGATCAACCAAACCAACCGAAAATGGGTTTTCCCCAATTATAGAACATGAAAATGCCCAAACAACCAGAAACGGTTGATCCTAATAGAACACGACCTTGATGACACAGTAACTGTTTTTTTCCCTTGAAGGTGCTTGCAGAATGGAACAAGGGAGAGCTTGACTCATTTTTGATTGAAATTACAAAAGACATCCTTGCATACAAGGATTCTGATGGTCTTCCTCTTGTGGAAAAAATCAGAGACTCTGCTGGCCAGGTATGAAGGTTATTTTATTTTTTAGGTGTTGCTATTAAAAATATTTAGTGAGTAAGATCTTGAAATGAAACCATTTTCAAATGTTGTAGATGCTTTGTGCAATATCTAGAATGGTGTCATTGTGAAAGGTTTTAATTTGTTGTCTTAATTAGAAAGGAACTGGCAAATGGACAGCAATCTCGGCGTTAGAATATGGAATGCCAGTCACTCTTATCGGTAAGGAATATGCGTTACACTATGATAATAAGTCACAATGATGCAATCCCACAAAAAACTCTGCCGTAAGCTGATAAGACTTGCTCATAAGCTGAGTGCAAAAGCTCAGCTCAGAGCAAGAAAAATGTCTATAACATAACAGCACTTGTGTGTAAAGAGTGCAAAGATTACCTAGTCCTATTTACAACCACAAAGAACTTTGAGAAAAAGCTTTCACACTGATATGTGTAGTCCGGCCAGATGAATTGTTGTAAGCCAGTCCAGAAAAAAGCCATCCTTTCTCCATCTGTAAGAAATTCATTTAGCTACATGTATTAAAAACAATAATATTTTTTACATTCATCAAACATTTTCACAGCATTCCAACAAAATCAGCTAGTTTGGTCTGGGTAGATCCAAGTGTTTTTCCTGTCCAGCCCTCACATTAAGCCCTCAATAAGTTCAAAACAGACAGTATCAATTATTTAAAGAACACTTACATGTATACTTTACATTTGTCTTAACTCTGAAATCTTTTTTTTTTCTTCATTACCTTTAATTTTGTGTTTTGATCTTTTTAAAACATCTTAAGAATTTTGTTATTTAAGGGAGGGCATCAAGTTTACCAGTCTATGACTGTAATGTGTTTATACTCAGGCTATTAAGTTATTATTGTTATATACTATATTAATAGTGGGACATTTTATGAGTTTTAGAGAATTCACACTTATTTTATTTGATGAGCCCTATGCAACATAATTTATTAAGTATAGTATGGCTTCAGTCTTGAAGTTGGTACAACTAGATGAAATCCTAGTCAGGGTGACTATTTGAATGAAAGCAATTCTTTCATGTGGCACATTATGTTGTTAAAGGTGCTTCTACCTCTCACATTTGTGACTGAAACATGAGTGTGTGACTATTCAAGAGAGACCTTTTGAAAAGTGCTATGTGGTGCTGCTTGTGTGTTTTTTTTTTTATTGTCGTTTGTTGTTGTTTAATTTAAACTTTACCAGCGAAAGATCAGTGGGTAATTTATATCACTCTTTGTGTTATATAACTACACCCCCTCACTGACAACTTTCTCCTTGCCCACTCCAGGTGAGTCTGTATTTGCACGCTGCTTGTCCTCACTCCAGACTGAGCGAGTTGGTGCCAGCAACGAACTTAAAGGACCAGCATCTACAAAGTACACAGGAGATAAAAAGGAATTCATTGAGCATATTAGAAAGGTAATGTTAGGTAAAAGGTCCGCAGGGTGCTTCACCCATGTTTGGTTATAGATGTGCCACTAAGGGTTGGAAATTCTGACCCTGTTTAGGACAAAAATACTCTAAAAACCCTATCCTGCTTTGGATTACACCCTGTATTTTAAGACCCTGTTTAGTACAAATTCATGAAATTCAATGCATACATGAAGTAATATGTGTAAAGACGCAAATAAGGGTATAAAAATTTTTCGCAAGACATAATGAAATGGAAGATAGCTTTATAGAGACAAACAAGCAACCATTCGCTGTTTAGGACAAGTGCCGACCATATTTAGGATAGAGGAAAGTAAAATTGTACACCCTGTTCAGGACAGTGAGGCCAAAAAACCATACCCTGTCCAGCAGCATGTGCCCTTATAAGCCAAATATGGGAGTAATCCCCCTCCCCCAGGGTAAAAAGGTAAAGGTAAAGTCTGCATACAAGCCAAGAGGCTTAATAGGCCGACGCTTATCTCTGGTTTCTGTAGAACGAAGTGTCTAGGAGTATTTCTACTCCCCCCTGGATGGGGTGCTAGTCCATCACAGGGTTACCTCCAGCATAAAATTAGCCAGTACCCATTTATATGCCTGGGTGGAGAGAGGCACTGTGAGAGTAAAATCTCTGCCCAAGAACACAATACAACATGCCCCGGCCAGGGCTTGAACTCAGGCCGTTCAATCCAGAATGTAGCACACTAACCATGAGGCCACCATGCCCTAAGCTAATGTTATCACTTGTAATTTAATGAAAATGGACTGGTTTAGTTTAATTTAAGCACTATTTGATCCCTTTGAATTCTTTTAATAGGCTCTATATGCATCCAAGATTGTGTCATATGCTCAGGGCTTCATGTTGATGAGAGAAGCAGCTAAGGAGTTTAACTGGACTCTGAACTATGGCGGCATTGCGCTCATGTGGAGAGGAGGGTGTATCATTAGAAGGTAGGTAAATAAAGTGAAATTGCGGTACAGTATGTAAAACAAGTTCTTTCAGTAAGTAACTTGAAATGAATGGCATTCAGATGAGTGAAGATGTATCTCAAAGGAGTAGTGAACAGCACCATTCACCCAGTAGACTTCAAGTAATCCCTCTTTCTCTTGGTCCGGCGAGCGTGACCATAAATAAACATCAAGGTAAAAATATGGCCACATGAATCCTGGGGGAGAGAAGCGCGTGAAAGGATTTAGCGCAGACATTTTTTTCCTCAAGGTTTTCTTTCGCATCACGCATGACGGACTAAGCGAAAGAGGAACCACTTTATAGTCTATTCACTTACATACGTACATGCATACATGCATCCTTTATTATCTTTCCCCATGGGGGCTTTTCGAACTGACTCAGTTCAGTTCACTTGGTTGTTGTTGGCACTGATCTAAACAAAAGCGGATTAATTCAACAAGAACTGAGGTTGGCAGTCTGACATAATCATATACCAAAATGCATGATTACGTTGAAACTGTTCAAGTAATAACACAAGTGAAGTTAAGATGCCTCCGGGTTTAGTGAACTTTGCTACTCCCTAAGCCACCTTAGATGGCTGTTTTCAAAAATGTTTTTTTGGCTATTTTGGTCGTGGATGCATAAAACATTGACATGAAACATCCAATGCGTGTTAGCCTGAAATGTCAGTCATTTCCCGCTGACATTTCAGGCTTAATGCATGTCTGTCCAACTTGTTTTTCCCTTTTTACTGCCAATTGTTTGTTTGTTTTTGTTTTGTGTTGTTTTGTTTTGTTACCTTCGTATTGTAAAATGTAAAGAAAAGGACTTATTAGTTTGCTTCTGTTTTTGTAGTGTCTTCTTGGGCAATATCAAGGATGCATTTATTAAGAATCCCTCTCTCCAGAATCTGTTATTAGACGATTTCTTCAAAAATGCGATTCACAACTGTCAGGTAGGCCACAGAAACTAAATAAAGTATTCCGTCCGTGTCATTAAAATGAGTCTACTGACCAAACAAGATGGAATTCAATTAAAGTTAGAACACGTGGTGAAACTGGTGCTAAGACTTTGATTGTTGTAAAGAACTGTACGAATGTATTCCTTTATTGAGGTTTCATTCCAATTTATTCAGTCCGTCTGTCTGTCAGTCAAGTCAATTTAGTGAGTCAGTCTGTCAGTCTGTCAGTCTGTTAGTCAGTCAGTCAGTCAGTCAGTCAGAGTCAGTCAGTCAGTCAGTCGGTCAGTCAGTCAGTCAGTCAGTCATTTTCATTCACTTATCTGGACTTTAAGCAACCATGTTTTAGTTAGAGAGACTTTCAACGTTGGCTGTGCGTACCTTTGACGGATTTTGTACATTTCTTAACCGCCCTACTCTTTTAGTACAAGGGTCTAATTTAATTATTTATTTATTTATTTATTTATTTATTTATTTATTTACATTACTTTGCTTTTGCGTAGGATTCTTGGCGTAAGGTTGTGGCTGCCGCAGTGACCCTTGGGATACCTACCCCAGCATTCAGTACGGCACTCGCATTCTACGATGGATACAGGTTAGAGACGCGCACCTATGATGATGTTACTTGATGATCAGGCTATAGGTGGTTTGCAACCTTTCGCGAGAGATACAAATGACAAAGACCTTTGCGGCCATGTTGGATGACTGGAACAATAAAACTTATTAGAATTCTTTTGACTATACGTTAACAGCGTCTAACATGATGGATGAAGAAAAGAGTGTTATTTCAAGAGAGTAGTGTACGATTCTTTGCACGGCAAAATGTGATTCCAGACCACTATATAGCTAGACTACGAGTAGTCGCTCTTTCGCTTAGTCCGTCGTGCGTGACGCGAAAGAAAACCGCCCCCAGGATTTCGCGCGGCTATTTTTTTTTTCGTAGTTTTCTTTCGCGTCACGCACGACGGACTAAGCGAAAGAGCGACTACTCGCAGTCTACTATATAGCTGATTTAGGTTGGTGATATTTCATATTTGCACAACTGTGAGATATAAAAGACTGGCAGCTGAAGGAATGCCCCCTTCCCCCCTCCCCGTTCGTCACCCAAGTCTCGGTAGATTTATTCTACAGACACTGGTGGTGAACTAGTAGTAGTTACTAACTTCAATTCTGTTTGCAGGTCAGCTCGTCTTCCTGCCAATCTCATTCAGGTAAGATGCAAAACTCTGTTAACTCGTACTTATGAAATGATATTCTCGGACATTGATTACTTTCAAGCAGCAAGTTGAGAGTTTTTGCTAGTCTGAAAAAAATAATAAAATGTTATGAATGCGTTCTAGACAAAACAAAGCTGTTCTCTAGAACGTTCTAGAATTTTTTTTTGTTCCATCCTTAACGAGTTGTCAAGTCTGTCATTTACACGAATTTCTCATTCCTTCATTTAGTGGTTCACATTGAATCGTAGAGTCTGAAAAAACACTAAATGATTATCAAGACCGTATTAAGTGAATGATATCTAGCACAATTTTCTTGTAGTGACACAGTTAAAATTAAAGCGGTTTTCGATTGACTGTCGTAAAACCAATTAGACTACTCAAACCTCCCTCAAATCGTAGTAAAACCAAAACCAAAACTAAAGTAAATGGCTGATTACTTTCGACACTCAAATGGAAATCTGCCCAGTATTTATCTCCTTTCTTAGTTTCTTTTTAATTTCATCGCAGGCTCAGCGTGATTATTTTGGTGCCCATACCTACGAGCTCCTCAGTAATCCTGGTCATTTTGTACACACCAACTGGACTGGGCACGGGGGCTCCGTATCCTCCACCACATACCAGGCGTGAGCAGAGATGGACCAGGTCCAAGGAGAATACGATAACGACCTGTGATCTTAATCCAGTGCACTGTTAGTTTTTAATCGTCTGAGTCCAGTGAATCTCCAGTTTCTTACGTGTACGTTGAAACAATATAAGAATGGAGTATGACAAACAATTCGTAGATAGGTAATCGTATTGTAAAACAACATTTACAGAGTAAAAGTAGGGGAAAAATCGGCTAGTTCTGTGGTTCAAGTCCAATTAGTATTAAAACAATAAATGAACCCGCATTAAAGAGAATACATGATTTAACTCTTGTATACTTAAACGAGAACATAGCAAGCGTTTTGTAACCACGGGGCTTTCTACTACCATCGAAAACATTTGGGTCTCAATATAATAATTATGATATGGAAACTTTAGTGCAAATATGAAACGCCGTTTTTTTTTTTAATCGCACTGCCCGCCCAGTAACAAGCACCCTAAACTGACCGAAAGGCTGACCGCAAACTGACCCAGTAAGGCTGACCAAAGTTACTTCAAGAATGATCCTGCTTTAGATTGTGTTTTTTGATGCCTCAGTCTGCAGGTAATTTGTTTGAGTATTTCTCTCGATTCTTCTTGGTAGAAGAAATTCTTGTTTGTCGCGAAAGGTTGACCTGAGAACCGACAACCCCCAGCGTTGGCCACAGATTTCTGTTGCCGTTATAAAGTTAGCAGTTGACTGGTCTTTGGGCTGGTGGGGGTGGAATCATTCGGTGGTTCGCTGAAATGAAATACTCTGAAGAACAGCACCTCCAACAGACAAGAACTGATTTTTCTCACGATTGTAATTTCGCCAACAGGAGCTGTCAAGACAAAAGCGCTATACAATGAGCATAATAGTGTATTTGTATCGAGCTTATGGGTTTCAGTGATGGTTGCTTTGGAAATTTTATGCTTCAGAAAGGCAGTTAAGCCAGGGTCAGTGAAATCGAAGGAATATGTTTCACGTTACGTACAGCACGACCAAATTTATTTTTTAAAGTAAAAAAAAGTGTGCATTCCATGACCAATGCCTGCTCCATTTTCTCGAGTGTCCCCATGCTTCATATGTTTTGTGCCCATCTTTCACATCTAAATAAACCGTCTTAACAACATTTTCGAGCACCGTTAACTGAATGACATTTTTGGGTGATAGTTAACTGGCTGTCATAGGGAGTATAAAATCAGTGGCGCTTCCCATTCGATGAAAAATTCCGGTTTGAATTTCCAGTGACGAATGGAACTGCATTTTACGGCCGGAAGTTTCCACAAACGAAGTCAACCTTGCAAGGTATACCGAAATTTTCCAACATTTCTTACCAGGAATTTCTGTTCCATTTGACTTTTTTCCTGGAATTCCCTAAATTTTAGGGTAAATGGTTCAATTTTCGAAAATTCAACAACTTCAAGATATTCTGGAAGCTTTCCTAGGAAATTTCCGTACCATACGTCCACGTTTCGAAATTTTCGGAAGTTTTGGTTTAATGGAAAGCGCCCCAGGGCTTTCTTGCAAGTTGCCAATAACCCTTTTCTCGCTTCAACTTCAAGTCGGTAACAAAACAGTTTTGAATCATCTTTTACTGCGCCTTTAAATAACATGCGGACTCTAAGATTCAAAGCTCAACCGACAAACGCGTTTTTCGCTACTGAGTAGGGAAGGTTTCTAGTTGCTTCCTTCCTTCTAGTTGCTTCCCTCGAGCGTTCAAGAGGTGCAAGTTCTACATGTCAAACACGCGCCGCGAATATTCGCGAATGTTAAGAAGATTAACGGCCTTGAAAATGTTATTAAACAACAAATCTTTTCTTGCATATTGTGGCTGTTGTCATCATTCTATTCCGCGGAAAACCGCGTTTAATAACTTTTAATATAAAGAACAGCTACTGAGATTTTTTTTTTTTTAGTTTAGACTTCCCGTTTCAACTGATAAGACTCGACTTCGGCCAAATAGTTTTAAATGCTTCGTAATGCACGGCGGGTACAAATCAAGGATTCTGGTCTCACTTAGGGTGTTGATGACGAAACGTCACCATTTTTAGCTTTCAAAGTATCCTTTAGGGTGCACTTGAGAAAATAATAATAAAAGAAACGCTGTCATTTAATTTCTGTTTTCAGGCTTGATTTCCGCTGAGCTCTCGAGTACGCGAGTCGGGTCTACAGGTGCGCGTGGGATCCTTTCTTGAACAGTGGCTAGTGATCGAACCCCTTTCGGTTCAAGTGGTATCTTTTCGGGGTCTAATGAAGCTCAAGCAATGTCCACATTAGTCTCCCTTAAGAGTTAAATTCATATTTTCCGACGAGCATCCCTTGCCTTTTCAAATGGGAGTTCCCCCCTCCCCCCCCCCCCCCCAGGGTTTCCATATGTCTAACGGGAAGTGAAGGAGTGATCAGTGGAGTGAAATCGTTCCACCACTACAACTTGGACGGGGACGGAACAAGCTAATAGCGCGTGAGATCTGGGGAGAGGATAAAGCAACAGGACCTAGTTTTTGTCCCCCGTTTTTGGTCTCCTTCTCAGTTATTCAAGAGGGCGACTCCGCTACCGGACAAAGTGGTCTATTGATTTGACCGCACAAAAAGAGCTAGGTTGTTCATAGATTATCAGGTTATTTTCATTGTCTCATGGTGCGGAGCGGGACTGAAACTAACGGTGCCCCCCGCCGATGAATGATGTATGAAAAACCAATTTCAGTGTTTCCACGGTATTTGCGGGTTACTTAAGAAAAATCTCCTCGGTCTCCCGAAGACTAAACAAGAGATTTATTACAGTCGGACCCCTTGGGTGAAGTCATGGAAATCTTTCAGGGTTTTTGTGGGAGGAGAGTGATCTATAAAGAGAAGCGCCTGATCACCTGTTAACATGTCGAGGAAATGGTTTTACTTGGGGCTAGCTTTACAACTTACCATGCTTGTCTTACTCTATCGGCTCTTCTCCGAGGAACGCACGACTATTATTCACAGCTCTGCGTCCGACAAAACGTTTCCGCGCTTTCCAGACATTGTCACCCCAAAGGGGTCCACAGTTAACGGCAAATTACATCAGCGAACACAAAATTCAACAATAGCGATAAACTGGAACGAAATACCACGGAGGTCTTCTCCTCCAGTCGAGGAAATGCACGAGAAATGGATTGTTCTCACGACTATAAATGCACCGACAGATGATGTCAAGAAATTAGCTGATATTGAGGGTTGGAAGATTGTTGTGGTTGGTGATACAAAGACCCCGGCAGATTGGAGGTACGTTGTATAGAATTCAACTACATTGCTTGATCATTGTGCCGACTGTCGTTTTAGAAACTTAAAAGACAAAACGAAAATTACGTTGCTTAATTTTGTAAGAGCCTCACCAGAGACTAGTGGACTTGGCCGAGGGCAGCCAGTAGGTTTAAGTTTATACATCTACTGTCACTTTCATAATAGGCCCACGTGGCGATACGAATATTATAATGTATTCATTGTAACCTGTCCACGAAGATGATTTATGTCACCAGTCATTTTTTCCTCGTGTGTCGGAAAAAGGGCATCTAAACCTTGTTCCAATTGCCAGCTGTTGTTTATTCCTCAAATTATAGATAATTTATTCCATTGACGATACAAGATTTTAATATGCACCTTCTACGGTTTAGGACGTTTTTGAATTCATTCAATTTAATAACTATTTGCGTCAGTCTCTGCCCGCGGTCAAATATATATAAGTTCTGCACGGGTTCCCGTACAGATTTTTGCCTTGTGCAGTTCGACATTTCACGGTATTTCTACAGAGTTTAGGACCATTTCCATCTCAAGATATGTTTATTTGATCTTCAACTTGTCTTATCTGGCCTCAAATATCATGTTCCATGCAGTTACTTTATCGCCTCAGGGTATACAGATCGATACGGAGGTTTAAACGACTACTGGAGTTTGTTCAGAGGACCAATCACTAAATCAGCCAATCAGATTGCTCTATTGCGGCCCAATATTTTCTAAGTATTGGACCGAGCCCTGTTTCAAAAGCGGAACCCGTGCAGTTTTGTTGCTTTTTGTTTTGCTTTTTCTTCCAGCTTTCTTTTTCTTTTTTCGTTAAACGGCTGGACCGTAAGTAAACAGGCGGTTTGTTCGCTCTCAACCCGGCAGAATTGCATGATTGAAGTTTTCGATAAATTTTTTACTCCGCGATCTTGGGATTTTTTTTCTAAACATTTTGATATCGCGTAATAACTTCTTAACCACTGAAGCTTGTTCGAACAGTACGGAAAATATCGGCCCTTGGTCATTTTTGCATGGACCTCGTTATGCTTCGGTCTGCACTGTCAAGACTTCAGATTCTCGCAAAGTACGACTCTCGCGCTCTGCCGAGATTAGTCCAGTTCTGG
Source organism: Orbicella franksi (assembly GCF_964199315.1). NCBI lineage: Eukaryota > Metazoa > Cnidaria > Anthozoa > Scleractinia > Merulinidae > Orbicella > Orbicella franksi. Next base: position 11,083,810 of record NC_138147.1, read on the forward strand.
CCCTCTCTCTGTCGCAACGCTACCCTCTCTCCGTTGCACGACAGAGAGCAGGCCAGAACTGGACTATGGCGAGATAAGTAACATAAAATATCTGGAATTATAAAACCAGTGTTAATGAAAATTCCACCGCAACTCAGTCTGAGCGCTTTTTTCTCGCCAAGAATCATCTGTGATGATTGTTTAGTGGCATAATGAGACAAACTAGCAATTCAAAAAGAAATTCTTCCTTTGGAATTAATAAAATAGCTGGAGCAAATGAAAGGGTTTTAACTGCAGTCATTTTTCTCCCCAGTCATCCCAATTGCGTTTTCTTGAGTGTTGAGAAGCAGAGGTCCTTGGGATACCGCATCCATGACTTTCTCTCTTACAAAAGTTACGCTCGAAAGAACCTTGGCTACCTCTATGCTATTCAACATGGCGCCAAAATCATCTATGAAACAGATGACGATAATTCTCCAACAAGCGGAAAAATAACTTTCTTCCAGCAAGAAACTGGCGACTTCTTTGTATACAGAACAGATTCTATTGTGGTTAATCCGTACGAACATTTTGGACAGAGTACAATATGGCCTAGAGGGTACCCGCTAGATCGCATTGCTGATCCCCCGTCACACAAGTTCATCAAATGCCAAGGGGTGGACACATCTATACAGCAGGGAGTGGTTAATGGTGACCCGGATGTAGACGCCATCTTTCGGTTAACAAGAAAAGACAAAGACGTGGATTTGAAAGTTGAGTTTGACGCTGATGCACCATCCGTTGTTCTTCCTCCAAAAACAATGGCTCCGTTTAATTCACAAAACACGCTGTTTATGAAAAAGGCATTGTGGGCCATGTTGATACCAACCACTGTAACATTTCGAGTCTGCGATATCTGGCGTGGTTACTGGGCTCAGCGGTTACTGTGGGATGTTGGATCACAGCTGTCATTTTTCCCGCCAAACGCCGTTCAATTTCGAAATTCACACAACTATCTCATTGATTTCATCGACGAGAAAGTGCTTTACCATGATGCTGGGCGATTAGTTGAGTTTTTGATCAATTGGAAATCTGACAAACCAGATCTCTTTAGTAGAGCCCTGGATTTAAGTATAGCAATGGTTGAGCAAGGTTTCTGGCAGGTGAATGATGCCATGTTAACAGAAGCGTGGCTAGCTGATTTAGTAAGTGTTGGATATGAAATGCCAACTATTAACACTGCTCCGCAATCGTGTATAAATGTATTAGGTGGGGAAGTTGAGCTTCTACCGGAAGAAAAACCATCTTCATATCTGCGAGCAGGCAGAGAACTGAAAAATTTAGCTCTGTCAAAGATGTGATCGGATGTTTATAATGTAAAGGATTTGTTGCAAACTTTGTCCTCTTTTATTGAATCCATTTCGGCTTTACAACGGAGTTTATTTTCTAACTGTTTTTGGTAACATCCAAACAGTACGTTGTACAGATAAAAAAGACAAATTTGTTGAGACTGTGAGAAGCGCGGTCGCTGGACCCGTTTCGAGGTTGTAAGGCTTCCTCTCAGGCTATCGCTTTTTTCGTTCAGACCACGTGATCCGAAACGGATTGATCGGACTACGGAATTCTTGAGTACAGGACTCAACTCTTCCAACTTCACCCAGGTGTATAAAGAGCTGTTTCGACAAAGGTTGGAGAAGCAATACTTCTTGTTTTTATCATACTATTCAAATCGACGTTAAATACCGGCAATAGTGGTTTCTTTCGGAATATATAATTTTCAGCGTTATTGGTATAATCACACAAATGAGTTATTACTTTACACCTGAAAGAATACTGATTGTGGGTGTCTATGGCAGTGGTCTTATAATATTGCATTTTAGTTGGACATTAGTAATTTATTGTAGAAGAAATTATATGAAACCTAATAAACAGTCATTTAAAATCATGTTAGGCAGTAATACTTTGAATTTTGTATTGTAAAGAATAATAAGAAATTGTTTAGCTTTGTACAAAGTTTGTATTTCGAGGCGGTTTACTGATAAAGAACTTGACGTTTCGTATTCTAGTCCACACACATTTTCAAAAGTAACCGTTACAAATTTTTGAAGATTGTTCAACCTTCATAAGAAGTGGACGCCTATGGCGTTTTGATAGCCATTTGACTGTTTGCGTCTAATTGGCTTTTGCCTCTGTTTCGCAGCCATGCCTGGTGCAAATTATATTTATGTTTGATGCTTGTGGCCGAAGCTGCTCCTTTCAATGAGAAAATTTTCATTTCCCCCCGATCACCCGAATAGAACGGTGTCCGAGCCATGGGAGGAACACCATATAATAAGGGAGGGGGTGTTCGTCGAAAATTTTGAAAAGAACCCCCAAGAGGTACCAAACCGCGTTGTTAACCCCTAAAGGTACGACGAGTATCCCCGTCTTTTTCATATTGGAGTCCCCCCGGGTCCAGGCATAAGACACTAGGTATGTGTTTGAAGCAAGAACCACTTCCTTGCCCTCCCCTCTCTCAATTCCGCTAGTGCCTACCAAGGTCGTATTCACTCTGTGTTTCAAACAGTTTTCAGTTTACAACACCACGAGCGTTATGAGGCTCTGAAAGAGAGCAAACTTCCCTCTTCACTGTTCACATTTTTTCTGCATTTCAAATGAAATGCTCCTCTTAGTGCTATTTTCAAGTTTAAGCTCAATTCCTTCGCAGACATTCAGCTGTTTGTATCAAGCAAGGCGCTGCTGAGACAGCGAGTATACTTGAAAAGCAAAAAGCTAAATTTGGGTGATTAAAGATTTAGAACTTCTTTTATGAGCTAACAAATTGTGAAAAGTCTGACTACCTTTCGATCAAAAAGGATGCATGACACTCACCAAAGGATTTGAAATGTGTTTCAAGGTCAGTCATTTTCTTGCAAGTGTGTGTACCTGCCTTTAACTGACATCAGTCGGAGTTCTTTAAAACACGGAGAAATCGTCAAAAATAAGTTTGCTGTTTCATTGCTCACTGTCCAGATGTATTTCATTTCTTCAAGGTCAATCAGAGGTAAGCCGTGAAAATTTCAGGTGTCTTCGTTGACTTCGTTGCTAGTGGCTGTTGAAGCTCGGTATTGCAAACAAGCGAAGCTCAAAGATTTTAACTCCGTCAGTTTCCTTTCTCAGGGCAGGTAGACTAAGGAAAATGTTTTCCAAGTTAATATATTCACGAAGCCTTCTTATAGCCAGTAGATCATTTTTTTTTCAATTCGTTGTATAGGCAGCGAAGTCGGGATTAAATAAAATTTGAGCTCCCAAAATAAAACACAAGCACCCCTGGCGGCCCCCTGCTCCCTACCTCTTACCCGCCCCGCCTTAGATTGCGAACGGTCTCTCTTTTTACCGAAAATCTGCGGAGAAGAACGCTGAAAACTGAGCGAACGAGCAGCGGCGACTGCGTCTTTCACTCGTCCGTCGCTACTCTTCGCTGTTCGCTGCTGCTCGTACGCTCAACTATTTGCGTTCTTTTTCCGTGGACGGGTTAAACCCCGCCTGGGCGCTAAAAGGACTTGGTACCAACTAAAAAGGGCTTAGCTTACAGCAGGTGAGGATAAATGATAAGAGAGTTTATCAATCCCTCTTAAGTTAATCTTAGATCACTTAACACCCCAGTTATATCCATACAGTTTTACTCAAAACACCACTCACCCTGAAGGACTCCTGCGGAAATGTAAAATCTTTTATTTTTCCTCTGCAAAAACCGAATTTGAGTAATTCTGAGACGTGTTTTCCTTTTCCCTATTCAAGTTTGTAGATATATTTAATATAGCTGGATTCAATTTTCTCTATTACTGTATATAGGTCTTAGCATGGAAGGGCCACGCCCAGTACACTTTATCATTATCAGTTTCATTATCATTATCATTATCATTATTATTAATGTATCATCATCATCATCATCATTATTATCATCCCAGCGGAAACTCAGTGGCAGTAACATTATCCGCGTGAGGACTGGATACACTATGATCTCACAGGATGACGTAGTCTTAGCGTTTAGAGTACATATCGTGCAACGTACATGATGTATGTGCGGCTGGTTTACGCCGTCGGTGCGAGAAACATGACTGCAATGTCGAAAACATGGATTTCGGTAGCGCTAATTTCGCAGTTCCTCCTCATTTTAATGGCCTATCATCTCTTTTACAGTGAACCAAGTAAGACTTTGGAGACGTCGTCGGTTCCCAAGGATTTTTTAGTAAATTTGAGAGATCTCCAACAGTCGAATCAACATCAGTCAATTTCAACTGATGAAACAATGGAGGACGCAGCGAAGTTTATCAAAGATATCAACTGGAAAGAAATACCCCGAAAACCAGCGCCTCCAGCAAAGGAGAAGCACGACAAATGGATTGTTATCACCACTATAAATTCACCAACAGCAGATGTGAAGAAGTTGGCCGGTATTGAGGGTTGGAAGGTTGTCGTTGTCGGCGATACAAAGAGCCCGGCGGACTGGAGGTAACTTTAATATTTGTATTTGAACTTCAACTGGTTATTTAGCTGTGAATGTCTCCTTGTGTTTCTCCCAAACATTCTGAATTAAAGTTTGTTGCGCTAAACGTTTCTACTGATAAAAGTGATGCTTTTCGATTCTACATGCTGTACATGCCGGAAAAAATACATCCTCATTCACATGAATTTTGTAAGATACCGACAGGACTGTAGAAAAAACATAGCAACGATAGGTAAAAATAAACATTTGAAATAAGGCATCTAAAAATCTAAAATCTAGGATAATGAATGAAAGTAAAATAGATAAAATACTGTTGTTTAAGAAACGCTGACAAATTGGAATTTTAAGAGTCTAGAGAAGTTGAGATTACTATCTCCTCTTGGAGCTACCGTCGCTTCCATCTAAGCCTGAGCACATGATGCTGAAACATGCGCTAATTGGTTGTCAAATGTGGCATGATTGGTCATCAAGCATTTGAAGTTTAGCAGACCGAATACAATCTCTTTTACTTGGCAAAACGTCATCTGAGTGTATTGCCAAGATACGAAAATCCTCTGAGAAATATTTGTTTCCTTTTCACTTGAAATAAAAATCGCCTAATTAAACCATTGGCTTCCAGAGCTTTTTGCCAAAAAGGCATATTTTGGACATTTTGGATATTTTCAGCCTCGATATGGGCCAAATTAGCTCCAATTTACTCAAAAAGGCATTTGCAACATGTCGGTAGGTAAAAAAAAAAAAAAAAGGTAGGTAAAACTTGTCAGTACTTTTCCACCAATTCCAACTAATATTTCAGTGAACAGTAATTGACTGGATAAAGACTGAGCTATCTATCGCGACTGGAAATAATCAACAAATGCAATCAAACTTTCCCATGGTTAACATCCCAAAGCCAAGGTGATTCAGAGTCATGTTCATGAACATATAAAATAAACTATAAACCACGAGGTAGTCTCTAGCTTTAGAAATAGGCTTTACAATGCTCAGGCTTGCTCAGACTTCTACAAAAACCACAAGGTGTGCGATAGTCTTTGCGCATATGACATATGATGTATGACATTATTCAAAATGGTGCTGGAAATGCAGACGTTCGACAAAAAAGTCTCAAAAGAAGTCACCCTTGAAACCACAGGATACCCAAGATTATGAACTGCATTCTGCAAATGCAATGATGCCAATTTTGGTTGAAGGTGTTGACATCAGAAGTAGAACAAAGGTCAGCACTCATTTGATGGCACAGTCGTCATTGGGTTAATAAATGAAAATTGATCATCGATTAGCCATTGATTAATACGTGTTAATCAATGGCATTAGCTAATTAATACCAATTCTTAGAAAATAGCCCAAATAAAATATGTGCATTTCCACTATTGTTTCTATTTATCAATGAGATTATGAGCTCGAGATTTTTATCACATGATAGTTGATGAGGGCGTAGCCCGAGTCCACTATTATGCAGGGCGTCAAAATAACGGCCGGTCAAACTTCACTCACTGGTCATGTTGACCAGTCACGTCATGTTGACACAGTTAATACATAATTCATTCTTGAGTAAACAATCAAATCTTCAACTGCAAATCTGAGATTTTATCTCTGTAAAAATACAATGATGACCTCTCACGCTTAAACACACACTTAAGATCATTCGCTTGCCATTTGTCATGTGTTCAAGATCGAAAGAATCCCATTTGAGTGACTGGGGTTAGCGCCAGGTCGCACTAGAGCAAATTCAAATATTTCCACTTTTTGGTGAGGAAAGAAATTGGTAAAAATTTTGCAAGTTCCAAATTTTGGCAGTGGTTGCATCAGACCAACATGGTTGAACCAAAACATTACTGATTGAAGTATATGTCACAAGATCTATATTTCTCAATTAAGTATTTTATTAGATTTTATGCGAGCGTTCAACTCTTCACAGATTTTTCTCCATGCTGCATGTTCTTGACTCTCCGCTTTCCAACAACTGGTGATTTTTGGCCCAGAATTGGACGAGCAGTTTTGGCTTGGCTTGCATTTGTTGCTTGCGTCTCTTGCAAATTGCTGCCAGTAACCAGATCCAAGGTGTGAGTCATAAGAATTTGAATAAAAACGCCGCTCATATTCCTCTTTTCTATTGAAAGAACTGTAAAAAGTGTCAGATAGACCAGGTAAAAAATGATTTTGTCCCACCATTGCATGTGCCAGACTGGACCACCTGACCAAAGTTATTTTCTCGCTGTAATTTTATCCAGACATGTTTTAAAAGATATGACAGTTTAATGGTTACAAAAAACAAAATTATGTGAAGTTTATATGAAATAATTCATATATGAACTGCGGTTGTAGATGAAAGTGAAGAATGATCATCGCAGTAAATTTTCCAATTTAAGCGATTGGAAAGAAGAAGCCTGAAAAATATCAGGGCTTCAACGGGATTTGAACCCGTGACCTCCGCGATACCAGTGCGATGCTCTACCAACTGAGGTATGAAGCCACACATTGGGAGCAAGGTCAATTTATTCAGTTCATATCTTTATTGAAGATATGAACTCAATAAATTGACCTCGCTCCCAATGTGTGGCTTCATAGCTCAGTTGGTAGAGCATCGCACCGGTATCGCGGAGGTCACAGGTTCGAATCCCGTTGAAGCCCTGATATGTTTCAGGCTTCTTCTTTCCAATCGCTTAAATTGGAAAATTTACTGCAATGATCATTCTTCACTTTAAAAAACAAAATTGTTTGCTTTGCCAAAATTTGGAAGCCTCCGAGGCAGCACTTCGGCTTCTCTCAAAATTGGTGAAATTTTGGCAATCTGCAAAAATTTCTTCATGAACGAAAACTCTCTCTAAATATGACTATAACAGAGTTTAGAATTTTTTTATGGCTTACACTTAAGAACTTAATCTTAGTTACATCATTAAGAAACTTGTGTAACTGTAGCCATATTTGTAGTAACCCAACAATGCGTTGTGTATTGGTGTGGGCATGGGTGAGGCTCAAGGAAACAGGAACTTCTTCAGCTATATTTGTTTACTCAGTTATTTTTGAAGGCCAAAATTAGGATCTGTTGATGCATGCGTGGTTTCAATTATGTTTTGATGGGCATAAACACTTTGTAGAACATGTAAACAACAGCTAACTTGATTGAGTACAGCGATCACAAAATTCGAAGTTTCATCCAATGTCCATCCATCTTTGGTAGCTGGCAAGAATTTCACTGACAGTGTGCCACTTAATTGCCCTCCTGAGCCCTGTGAAGGCTATCTTTGGTTAAGTTTTAGGTCGTTCTTTGTATTAAACCACTTTCAAATTATATTCTTGGGTTTATAGGCCATCATTACTTAACTTCTTGACTGGTCAGAAACGAGACATGCCTGAGCTAAAATTACTTTGTCTAGTCAACATGATGGGCCACGGGTCTAAAATTATTTTGAGCCCTATTTTGCATAGGAATCAAGAGCGAATAATCTCATTGTTTTAGTGTAAATTATAAATTCTCCAGATTTAGCAGTCTGGGTTCGAGCCCTGGCTGGGTACATTGTGTTGTGTTCTTGGGCAAGACATGTTACTCTCACAATGCCTCTCTCCACCCAGGTGTATAAATGGGTACCAGCAAATTTAATGCTGGGGGTAACCCTGGGATGGACTAGCATCGCATCCAGGGGGAGTAGAAATACTCCTAGTCACTTCATGGTACAGAAAGTGGCATAAGCTCTGGCCTGATGGACCACTTGGCTTGTTTACAGACATTACTTACCTTACCCTTAGTGTAAATCTAGTAATTGTTAAAAGTTTGATCTAAATCCCCTGCAAAGAAGCAGCCCCCAGTGCACACTGTTAGGCTACTCACTGTCTACAACAGAATAGTCTCACACTGAGTCTGATAGTGAGTAGCATGACCAATCAGAGAATGGCATTTGTGATAGCACACTAGTAGATTTATACCAAAACTCGATAGAAACACGATACACATGTTCTATTTCTTAACTAGAAGTGCCATTTTTAACCAATCAGTGCAAGTATTTTCTCTGGGCTATTTCCCAATGGTAATTTGCCATTAATCATTATTGTATAACCATCTGTCAGTTTTGTTACAATGTACATTACGCAAGTCATTATATTTGTTGTGGTCACTGCATAATTAGAGGCCTTTACATGTAGATTGGACTTCAAGTACAAGATTGAATATGAGTACGAATGTCCATTTTCAAACCAGTGACATTTCTAGAGCCTTTGCTCTTGATGTTGGTTTTAGGTAGAGAGGGTAGCTCATGGGAAGAGATGGGTATGTGATTTGATGATGTGAAGCCTGCAAACTAGAATTGAAAAGTCACTCTCGTGTTCGTACTCAAATCTAAAGTTCCGTAATAATTGGTACACAGTCTGGTCCACTTACATATGTGAAAATAATTTACAAGGTTGTATTCATTTATCAAAATGTCTTAATTAAACATAATTATTTATCCAGTTTTGTTGCTTTGAACTCAAGCAATATGAACAAAAGATCATGTTATTTTCAAAACGTTTTCGAGGATGACTGAAGATTTGAAATGCAGAAGGCCAAACTAAAAAAACAAGAAATCTGAGGACGAGAATGATATAATAGTTCTCTGTATGCAACTACACTTGTCTCAAATCTCCTTGTATGTATGTTTTCTATACGTCTTAATGAATTCTATCAATATGATTTTCCTAAGAAATTAGTATCAAAATAACTTCACAATTTGTTCTCTATTTAAAGTTGCAGCAGAGGACCGTGTCTAACAGTTAAAATATTTTGAAGGGGAAATAGCTGTGGTTTTCTGTAATTTTTGAAAAAAAAAAAAAATGAAAACCTCTTTGTCTTTTTATTATCAACCTGGCCCCAGTTGTTCAAAGGCTGGATAATGCTATCCACCAGATAAATCACTATACAGTGGATGAGTTTTAAAAAAACAAACCAGGCTATCCTTTAGATAGTGTTATCCGCCTTTCGAACAACCCAGGCCTGGTTCACTTCTTGCACCATCTCAAAGAAAACAGTATTAACTTTTGTTGTTTTGGTCTGTTATTTTTTATTTTACAGCCATCCCAACTGTGTTTTCTTGAGTGTTGAAAAGCAGAAATCCTTGGGATACCGCATCCATGACTTACTCCCTTACAAAAGTTACGCTCGAAAGAACCTTGGCTACCTCTATGCTATTCAACATGGCGCCAAAATCATCTATGACACAGATGACGATAATTCCCCAACAAGTGGGGAAATAACTTTCTTCCAGCAGGAAACTGGTGACTTTCTTGTATACAGAACAGATTCTACGGTAGTGAATCCATACGAACATTTTGGACAGAGTACTATTTGGCCAAGAGGGTACCCGCTAGATCGCATTGCAGATCCTCCAAAACACACTTTTGTCAAGTGTGCAGGGGTGGATACAGCAGTACAGCAGGGAGTAGTGAATGGCGACCCGGATGTAGATGCCATCTTTCGGTTAACAAGAAAAGACAAAGGCGTGGATTTGAAAGTTGAGTTTGACGCTGATGCACCATCTGTTGTCCTTCCTCCAAAAACAATGGCTCCATTTAACTCCCAAAACACGTTGTTTTTGAACAAGGGATTATGGGGCACGTTATTGCCAATCACAGTAGCATTCCGAGTCTGCGATATCTGGCGAGGTTACTGGGCTCAGCGATTATTATGGGATGTTGGATCACAACTTTCTTTTTTTCCACCAAATGCCGTTCAAGTGAGAAATGCACACAACTACCTTGATGATTTTATTGATGAGAAAATGCTTTACCATGATGCTGGGAGATTGGTGGAGTTTTTAATCAACTGGAAATCTGACAAACCAGATTTCTTTAGCAGAGTCCTGGATTTAAGTATAGCTATGGTTCACAATGGCTTCTGGGAGATGAAGGACACCATGTTAACAGAAGCATGGCTAACTGATTTAGTAAGTGTTGGATATGAAATGCCAGCTGTGAAAACTGAACCACAAGCATGCCTGAGAAATACTGTAGGTGGAGAAACTAACCTACACTTTAAGGAAAAGCCGTCTTCATATTTAAGAGCAGGTAAAGAGTTGAAAATTGTAGTGCCGGTAAAAAGTGAAGTGGACATTTATCATAGGGAGGGATGAGCCAGGTGTGTTAATTTAATTTGTGACTCACAAAAAAATTACCACAATAATTTAATGCATATTGCTAGGAAAAGATGGCTGAAACACCAACAAAAACAGCAGTCATTGAATAAACACCAAGCAAAAGCTTCAATTGTCCTCTGCTTTTTTTGTTGTTTTAGTAAAAAACTGAAAACTTGAAAACTTGGTTTAAAACTGAAACTTGAAACATCAAATTTGATATAATAATTATTATTATACCAGAATAATGACAAACTAAATCCGCATTGCTTCTGAACAGAAATGAATTTTCCCTAAAAGGGATGGGGTAATGTATGTTCCAGGGCAGTAGTTCAGTCTCCTAACAAAATCGGTATATTTGCAGTATTTTAAACAATAATAATTATTCCAGCCCAATGTCAAAACTGTTTTTTTTTTCTGGTGATATACTCATAATCACTTCCAATTGAATAAAATGAACAGCTTTAATTGGACCTACATAAGTTCACAAACTTGTTCGCCATGTGCTTTTTTTCTCTTTTCCATCTCAAAGTGTTTTGAAACAGTTGCCAGCCCCCACAGGGCTATGGTTAGGGATGCCTGACCAATCTTACGATTCGGCTTGCAAAACAAAACCACGTGGCTTAACATAACTTGCGGTATTTTCTTGATTAAACGCCTGGTGTTTATTTTAAACTTGACTCACGGATCAGGCGTTTATCGACTTTTGCAGGTTATTCAAGCCTGTAGTTTATTAGAGTTTTTATTCATTATTTTTAGAGCTTTAAAATATCTTATAATTACACCTAAAGCTAACATTTTGAATATTGTATTCTTCACTTGGCAAGTGGTTCCATTAAGGGGATATGAGTATCCCGCATCCTGTTTATTTGTGGCCTAAATATTATATCCAGTGAATTCCAGTTGCAAAAAGTAACAGTTTTCTACTTGATGTCCCATTTTATTATATAAACATCAGTGAAATACCAGGTGAGCTTTTGCACATAAACATGATATCATTACACGTGAAAATAACATGTCATTTTCAGTGAAATGAAAAGATCACCATTGCTATGGTTACATAATCGCTTAAAGAGTACTTAGATGTGTTGCTGTATGATTGAAACATCATCAGTTCTTCCTCGGACAATTTCGGTTATCTTCGGCAATCTTTGGAAATCTTCGGAAATTTTCAGAAAATGTTCGGAAACGTTTGTCTGGCCTTCGGACAACTTTTGGAGAATCTTTGGAAATCTTCGGAAAGTGTTGGGAAATCTACGGAAAATCCTCAAAAAAGTCGTCATTAGTATATTTATATAACAAAATAATACATGGCTGCTTGTAGATATGGAAATTTCTCTTCTCGTTTTCAACTTTATATATCACTCGTTCGCTGCGCTCACTCGTGAGATATCAATGTGAACACTCGAAGAGAAATTCCATATCTACGCACACCCATGTGTTATCCTCTATTCATCTGATCTTGATATCCCATATCCCATTAATTTTTCCCCAAATATCACGTTAATTTGTTACCCAAATATCCACTATCCTGAAAACCCTCAAGGGTAAATATGACAATAAGGTCATAAACAAATGTTCATATTGGTTAGCTCTTCACTTTGTTGTTGAGAGGAACAATGGCCTTCTTTACTATGAAAACCAGTTACGACAATTTTCTTGAGAAAAAATTGTCGCTTTTTATCAACTATTATTCCTAACATAACCTGGTAGGTGACTGTTGGTAAACTTGTATTCTGACTGGCTTTGCTGGTACCTTCTATTGATCATTAGTATAAATCTACTAGCGTTCTATCACGAATGCTGTTCTCTGATTGGCTACGCTACTCACTATCTATTCTGTTGTAGATAGTGAGTAGTGAGTAGTGAGTAGTCTGTTGTAGATAGTGAGCGTCCGCTGGGGGCCGCTTCTTTGTGTTTTCGGAGTGTCTTTGAAGAGGATTTAGATTAAAGTTTTGAACAGCTTCTAGATTTATACTAAAATGATTAGATTATTCGCTCTCGATTTCTATGCGTGATAGTTTACTCGGGCTGCGCCCTCGCCTACTACCGCGCGACAGAAATCTCGAGTTCATAATGTTATTGTTAAGTAGAGAGCAGTTAGGGCACCCTTGCAGTAATGTGTGTGCAGTTTACTGAAAGTATTACAGAAAGCAATGGAAAAAAACCGTTTCATTGTCATTCTATATTGGATTTTGTGAAAGCAATGATTGCAATATAATGGCAAACTGTTCCAGGGTGAAAAGGAGATTTTTGATTGGTTCTTGAGCAGTCCAAATTTTCCAATACAGGCTGCCAAGAACCTTTGTAGAGATTGTGAGAGTTAAACCAAGGCCTAGCAGTTGCAACATTTGATACAACATGTGAGATGTTACATTTGTTTGGAGGTATTTATTTGGCTTTCGTTTCCGTTAGCCTTCTCTCTCCAAGGATAAAAATCCTCGTGAGTGCATTTATTATTGCAAGGGGAAGTGTTTGTTTCAGCATCCACAAACTAGCTATTAAAAATTTCAAGTTGTTATCAATTCTGTCAGTGTAAAATTTATAGAAAATTTCAAGTTGTTATTTGTGCTGTTGGTATAAAAGTTTTTTAAGGGCTGTAACATAGTTTTAATCGTGATCAACAAACATGTTCCCAGTGAGTAGTGTAAAAAAGACTTCTCCGAGTCATTCATTCTTTTTTGTACAGTCATAGCAAATAGGCTATTTTTATGAAAGGTGCACAGATTAGTAATGGTAATAGGACTGAGTGGAATCCAATTCGGTCTGTAATCATACGAGTGATTACAAAATCGGACGACCGCGCAACGGGAGTCCGATTTGTTTATCACGAGTATGATTACAGACCGAATTGGACGAAACGAAATCTTATTACCAATTAATCGTAAAAATTACATTTTCCGAGAAAAGAAGAATAGCCAAGTTACGAAAGAAAGGGGAAATTTTCATTAAAAGATTGGCAAAGGAGGCGTAAATTGTATAATGTCGCTCTGAAATTGAGATTGGTTGATTTAAACTACAACTTTGAATGTGATTGGCTTCTTGAACTGTCCGATAACAAACTGTCCAATAACAACTTGGCAAGTGAGTGGAAAATAGGACTTTTTAAAAACCAATTACAGTCGAGGAAATTGTAATATGAT
>NC_138147.1:11102500-11420000 GCF_964199315.1 Orbicella franksi
GTTGTCTTGCATTGAGAGTCTTTTTCAGCATTTCAGAACCTTGTTGCTTTCCTTTATCCAATATGGTGTCAAATGTTTCTGCAAACTCATCCATTTTCTTTAAAAAGTGAGTGCTGGACACTGTTAGCCTCATGGCATTCAAGCAGGACATTAATGCCTAAAAGACAAAACAAAGAGATAAGGCAATTTCTCTGCCTCTAAAACATGCTGATTTTTTTTAAACAAAACAAATTGTTTCCCTTGGGACCAGTCATAAGTGTTCATTATTTTTTCACTAGCCTAGAAGTGATATTAATGGATTATTCAAGATACAGTCAAGAATTGTCTGCATTTGTTCATCTGCAAATCATGCAGGCCCATTGTGTTTACTTGCCTGTGAGCGAGCTCTCAGAAATACAGAGTGCTTGCTCTGGCAGGCTACATGCTTATATAATGGATATACTGAAGAACAATAAATTAATGAGTTATCACAAAATCCAACAAGCATGTGAGTGGTGCATGTAGGGTTATCCTAACAGAGCCTACACAATAACAAAAAAGGGGAAAAAAAACATGCAAGTATCTACCTGACTGCCACTTGATTTAATGATTGTAGTCACCAACAACTGCATAGCATTCATGCCCCTTGATCTTTCCCTCAAAAGAACTGAGCCAGCCAAAGCAACACTTGGAAGCCAGGTCACAGTTTTCACATCTTTTCTCCTCCCTGACAAGGCGGAAGACATAAGAATGGAATAGAACAGAGGGGCTTTTTCCATCCACTCTTCACAAAGGGCCTCTGGGTGGAATTTTAACATATCATCACTGCTACACCTTCTTAACATGGAGGCCGTTTTGGTAGAACAAAGCTCTGAGCATTCTGCTGCAATTGCACGGAGGAGGTACTTCACAAGTTCCATCCTAAGAATCTTATGTTGCCACATTTTATGGGCCATCTGCTGATAAGTCCCTCGTAGCATTGCTTTGCCTATGTGTGCCATGTCCTCAGACAACTTTCTTCTTCTTGTTTCACTTGGCCATACAACTTCAATCTTATAAAAGAGTGAAGACCTTCGTAAGTTTATATCTTATTTCAAGAAAATTAAAGTGTCTTCACAATTCATATATTAAAGCTGAACAACTGTGCCACAGATATTAAGTTGTCAAACTATGAAGTTAATGAGCTAATGAATTGAACTTAGTATTAAACTAATATAGTTGACGAATCGCAATATATCACTACTGTCACTCGCATTTTTCCTGTGTTTTATTTAAAGATACATAAGATTAAACGCAACTCAAATTAATATGATCTTAATGTTTCGATTTCAATTTTCAATTCCAATTTAAGAGTTAGAGCATGAAAAGTGACACAACATAAGCAAGTTTTTCATAGAGCGAAATAAAATTTCTTAAGAGGAATAATAAGAAAATAATAAAAAACGAACAGCCTACCGTGACACCAGGTTCAGTGTCTTTTTTGTGTTGAGGTGTTGGCTGAGGTTGCAAAAACGTGCGTGGAGCTGAAGAAGTACAAGTGGTAGGTCCAACGATGGATGTATGCGCCGATTTCGTAGGTGTGCTAGCAAACGAAGGCACAAAGTCCGTGGGTTTAATATCTTTTCCATAATTTCGCATAATCTCTTCCGATGCAGCGGCGAAATTTTCCTCTAAGGGCTTTTTCTTCTTTAGCTTGCGAAGACTGCGAAAACAAAACGCCGGCAGATTGGAGGTACTCGTATATTTAATTCCTGACAACAGTTCTTTAGTTTACGTTTAATGTTTCTTCTCCTCGATGCTATCTTTTTGTGACTAAGGGACCGTTCATTTTTTATCAGGTAGGGGGGGCTGGTGGGATTTGGGGGGGGGGGCATGCGAAAAAAAATGGTTTTCGAGGGGGGGCCATCCCAAAAAAATAAGGGAAAAAGGAGGGGTCACGTGAAATATTTTAGTAAAACTTTAAAATGGCATAATGTTTGAATATCAAAAAAATTGCTATAGAATAAACATAGAAGGCAGGATACAAATTTATTACAAACTTTCCTTCTGCTTTAAAAAAACCTTGGGCGACAAAAAGCATTTGTAGCTACTGAAAAGAAGTATTTAACACTGTTATTTTTGAATGCAACTTTCACTGGCACTCATCTTCATCTTCGCTGTCGTCGAGTTCTTCGTCGCCGCTTGTGCTGCTATGGGAGTCTCTTTCACCGATGCTGCAAGAAGCAGCAATGCTTTCCGTCAGAGTGTACTCTTCAGGGTACATGAAGGTGTAAACATAATCTCTGACTTCCTGCTCAAGGTTGGTGGTGATTCTGCTTCTTGCAGCATTGGTGAAATAATTCCCTTCCAAGAGCTGTGTGATGTATGGCCCATCTCTTCTAAATAACGACGTGGCAACATCCTCAACTTTAATACACTCTTCCGGGACGGCCGTTCTAAGAGGGTACACAAGGCATTGTGTAAGATCATTTCCTAGCGGGTTTCCAACACAGATTCCATAAACTCGTTGGACGTTGTTTTCAGTCCGCTTCCTCTTTCTTTCATTTGACTTTCTGCGGCTTTCTTTTTTCCTTCTCCTTTTGTTGATGTGCTGTTTGAGTGTGCCCTTGAATACGCTGTTATAATTGCTCTTATTTTCTAGTGCTTCCATGTCTTGCGTGACCTTCCTCAACTTAGCTTCTATACATTTGATCTGTTTTACATTAAAACTGTGGGCATTCATCAATTCAGATGAGGGAGATGCCAATGAGAGGCCAAATGCCACACGCTCAGGGCGAGCCATAACGAGGAGATCCGAAATTGATTTCTCTTTCTTTTGATTTGTTTTTCAAACAACAGCTCTCTGTAGTACAGGGATTGTAAATATTATCTTCACAGTGAGCACGAAACGTGAAGTAGGGGGATAATAGAGAAATATTAAAAAAGTTGAAATCTAAATATTGTTTGTTCAAATTTTTTTTTTTTGGGGGGGGGGTCATCCCAAAAAATGACCGCTATAAGGGGGGGCCACGTGAAAAAATTGGTAAGCTGAGGGGGGGTCATGTGATTTTTAAATGGTGCTTCCCAAATCCCACCAGCCCCCCCTCCCTCATAAAAAATGAACGGTCCCTAAATCTAGCGAAAAACAAACCAAGTCTTTTTGACTGCTAAAACCTGACGTGGATTTTATGCCTATATTTGGGTGTTGATGTTGCCTAAGCTAATGAACCGTATGTTTAAGGTGGCCGAACACAGTTTTCGCGCGCGCTTTTGCTGATGCAGTTGAGCGCGCGCACAAGGATTGCAAAGAGCGATCATTTTATTTACTCAACACCCGCACTATCTGTGCTATTTTTTCTCCATTATTGAACGCAGTGTATTGATTGCTTTAGTCTTTTATTACAAAGATATGTTAGAAAAGGTAACGACGCAAAGAAACCAGCAATTCTCAGCTTTCTCTTTGTTACCGAAAGAACCCAGTTAAATGCAGCGCATGCGCAGTTGCTCGAAAAACTGAGACCGATTGCTTTTGCAGAGACTTGCGGATTTCTGACGATCCAGTCAATAGAATTTCAAGAAATTTGGTAAAAAAATAGTTCAGAAACCACGTGAATGATCTATCGCAAAAAATCTGAATTTTGACATAGGGAATTTTTAATAATACAGAACATGCGGTGAAAATGATTTACGGCGAATTACGAAAATCGCCTATGTCAAAATTTGATTAGAACATTGTTGACAGAAGGGATTTAATGTCAATTCGTAGTGGGCAAAAGATGAAAAAAATCTAACGACTGGATTTTTTTTAAATAAACAAAAACCATTTTTTAAGCCTTGTTTTTAACCAGCCTCGTTGCCATGGCAACAGCACACCCCTTAGCCAAAATGTGAGAATAAACTTTTCTGTGGTTAACCTTGACTCTTGCAAAAAACGAGCGCCAAAGCATAAATAGCTTAAAAGTAATGGTGAATTAAGCATAGGCTCTTGAAAACTGTGTTCGGCCACCTTAAATAAGGTGGCTCAAAACAGTTTCCAACACTTAGGCCCAGTTCAGACATCGTGCTTCTGCCGTGCCGAACTAAATTCAGGAATTAAGTTCGACAAAAGCATGGCAGAAGCACGGCGTCTGAATCAAACTTTTGAATTAAGTTCGGCAAGCAATTAAGTTCGACAAGCTCTGCCGTGCTACACGACTCTGGCACGGCAGCAATTCAAACGTCGTGCTTCTGTCGCGCCAAACTAAATCCATAAATTATGTCAATGTGTTTTGGCGAGATTTTGTTCCCTCGGGGAGTTAGGAGGAGAATTGTTACGAGGCTTCAGTAAACCCTGGATTTGATTCGACTCTGGCACGACGTCTGAATCAGAGTTGATTTCCTGCCGTGCTACAGTCGAACCAAATTGCAATTTAGTTCGGCACGACAGAAGCACGACGTCTGAACTAGGCCTTAGATTTTGATGGGTGGTTTATAACCACTCATTATCACTTGATGCTACAATCATGGAATCAAAAAGCTGTACAATCATTGGTGAACACATTGTTATCATTTTTGTGACGCAATAGGTTACCATAGCAACAGTATGACCTCCTAAACGTGCCCTTAATTACAGCTTTAGGGGCTTATAATTCAAAAACGGCACGGTGAAATTTTTTTATATTATCAACTTTTGGTAAGCACGATAAGACCCAACTTTTGGCAAAGTTAAAAAAAAATTTGTAGGTAGGGTTCAGACCCACCTTAAAGTTTCGAAAATCGGCAGGCCAGTGGTTTACAAAATGTGTTGATTCTTTTCTCGATTCTCCTGGTGAGAGTCATATAAGGAGGAGGATCTAGAAAGCTACTTTTTTGCCAACTAAGTCGACAGTTCAGAATTCTGGTGTCACAGACTTGATGAATATGTCTATGAGCAAACTTTGAGGTTGTTATTAACTGATGTGGAGGAATTAAACCCCGATTGAATAACTTTTGTGCAACTGGAGATTTGGAGATCCTACTAGATACAATGGGGAATCTTCAAGAAGCTCTTGATGCTCAAAGCCTTCATGGAGACTTTGAGATTGACAGGTATGATCCTCCTCTAAGTCTCTCCACTGTAGACCGAATCAGAGAGAAGAACTCGTGAATCTATCATAAGAGTCGATCCAATCACTACAACTTCACGAAATACTACACGTGTGGTAAGCAGAGCGTAAACATATATTTAATAATACATGCTGAAGGAAGCCCCAGGAATTGAATCCATGTCTTTGATAGGTTTTAATTTACCATAATGGAGTGGTTTGAATGAGTTGAAATGGGGCATAGATTTCCATATGCATGTTGCTGATATCACTGAACATATGTATGTAACAACATACGAGTCACCGCTCCAAACAAGGTTGTTGATGCTGTTACGTTAATATATGAACAATTAGCATTTGATTGACGTTTGATTTCCTAAATACCTTTTGATTGACATTTAGCCGCGTAACCAATACGGTCAATTGACCTTTGAGCTTGGATAAGTTAGTTTTCTGTCGCAGATATTTTCACTGTGAACGCCTTCGTTGCTGACCTGTTTCGCTGACCCGTTTTCTGCTGTTTTCAAATCTGTTTATCTGTTGCCTGACCTGGACAAACCGCAAAACAATCTGATTGGACATCGTCAAAGAAGTAAGTTTAGTACTGTAACTCAGGCTTAAAACAATGTAACTTAGGTTTGCGTTTATATTCCGATCGTCTGTTTGGTTTCTCAATGGAATTTTGTATTACCTCTTTAGATCGAATAATCTTGAATCCTGGAATAAATTATACGATTGGCGTAGCCCAATTAGATTGTCTGCTTGGTTTTTTACGGAACCATTTCATTCGATTTCTTGGCTGGATGAAGAAAACCCCTGCGCTGATCCACAGAAACGCACTCGGTCATGGATGAAGCGGCGGTAAAACAAGCCAAGACCGACCGACGTACTGCCAAATCGAACTTTACACGAGTTGGAAAAGCGTTGGTACATGCAGTTGAGTACAAAAGGCCTCCGAATGAGGTAAGACAAGCCATAATTAAGCTTCAGGGAGCGTATGAGAACTTAGTGGCTAAGCATGAGGATTATGCCAAGCACATCGAAGATGATGAAGCGTATGAAACTGAAGAAAAATGGCTCTCTGAATGCCAAGAAATTTTCATGAGGCTAGAAGTAGACGCGAAAATGTTCATTGAAAGTGTTGAGCAGTATGGTTCGAAAGATTTAGCTGAGAATGGTGATTTAAGTAAAGGAAAGGAGAGCGCTTTAACCGATGAAGTACCGGGTAATGAAGGAATTCCAAATATGCAGCCTCCAACACCTAGCCACACCCCTGGAATGACAAATATTCAACCAATTAGCCAAACACCCCCAGAAATTAACGCCGGAAAAGTTGAAGGCACTTCAGATAAAGAAATTAACAGTGTTCAAAAGGCCGATGACAAGCAAAATCCCGCAATAAACAAAGAAACCACTAGTGATAAAGGTCAAGCTGGCGCGTGCACGTTTAAGCTCGAAAAACCAAAACTACCTGTTTTCGCTGGGAATGTAAGAGATTATGCAATTTTCCGCTCTGACTTCAAACACGCAATAGAAGCAAAATACACAAAGAGAGATGCAATAACGCTCCTGCGTACATGCCTGAGAGATAAGCCGCTAGAACTGATCAAAGGTATCGGAAGTGATTATGACGCCGCCTGGGAATATCTGGACTCGATCTATGGCGACCCGAGATTTGTGTCAGACACTGTGACCCAGGATATTGTCCAATTTAAAGCCTTGCAGGAAGGGGAAGATGCGCGATTTTGCGACCTGGTACATCTAGTCAAGAGATGTTATAATACCCTGAAAGAAGTTGGTCTCCCTAGTGATATGGACAACAGCCATATGCTTTCCATTATCGAACAAAAGATGTGCTCTGACGACAGAAAGGTCTGGGCGAGAGATCTGGAGAGAGAAAAGAAGCCTGCTACCCTGGAAGCGTTGATGAACTGGATGAACGTGGAAATGAAGTCACGAATGCGTGCCACAGCTCCTATCAGAGTGGGCTCATCTGGAAGACGCCACGTGAATCACGACACATCTAATGACGGCAAACCTGTCTGGCACAAATGTTGGCTGTGCAAAACTTCATCCCACTGGCCCGATCAATGCCCGAAGTTTACAGCTCTCAGCATTGATGACCGTATCGCAACTGCAAAGGCAAATCACCTGTGCTTCAGCTGTTTGAAGAGGGCCGGAAGGGGACACACTGTAGATAACTGCAGGCGTAAACAACAGTGCGCAAAGCTGGAGAATGGAATGCGGTGTCCACAACATCACCATCAGCTGCTTCATAAGAGCAATACTGTCAAGATTAGCGTCGCTACATCAGTCAATACGAAAGAAGCTATTCTCCCTGTACTCTCCGCAAACATCGGCAGCGCTAACGGCCTATTTAAATGTGGAAATGTTCTTCTTGACTCTGGCGCTCAAGTAAGCCTTATTCGTCAGGATACCGCAGAAACTCTCGGCTTGAAGGGAAAGGATGTTTCCATAACAATTACTAAAGTTGGCGGGGAGGAAGAGTCAATGAAAACCAAAGAATACAAAATTCAGCTAACCTGCATAGACACCGGCAAGCGTTTTACCGTTAAAGTAATCGGCATTCAGAGCATCAGTGATGAAATCCCAACAGTGAAAACTTCGCACTTACCGGAGCTTCTTGGCCTGCCTAACACGAGATTTCGCCGCGGCAAGGGACATGTGGACCTGCTAATCGGTATTGATCACGCACATATGCATGCTGGTGAAACGAGACAAGTGGACCATCTACTAGCTCGCAAGTCGCCACTTGGATGGGTAGTTTTTGGAGGAAAACCAGAGCAGATCTGTGACATAACCAGCATATTACACGTCAAGTACGCCTCACCAATAGACTTAACTGACTTCTGGACAACAGAGACTATGGGTGTGGCCGTGAAACCCTGTGTCTGCGATGCAGACAAACTGTCTGAAACAGAAAGAGAAGAAGCTAAGCTCATAGAGGAAACATGTATCAAAGTTGGAAGTCAATGGATGATTCCATACCCCTGGAGAAAGGACCCCACCCTGCTCCCAGACAACAAAGATTTGGCAATGAAACGCCTAGAGTCAACAGAACGACGCCTGAAAAGAAATCCTGAACAAGTCGAAGCCTACTGCAAACAGATGGAAGAAATGGAAAGCATGAAGTTTGCGCGAAAGCTGTCCAAGGAAGAACAAAACGCGTATCAAGGACCTGTTCACTACATTCCTCATCACGCCGTGCTGAGGCCAGACAAGAAGAGCACTCCAGTTCGAATTGTTTTCAATTCATCTTCTGTATTTCAAGGACATACTCTGAATGATTACTGGAAGAAAGGTCCCGATCTTTTAAACGGCATATTTGGAGTTGTCTTACGATTCAGAGAGAAGAAAGTCGCAGTTATGGGAGACATCTCCAAGATGTATCATAGGATCCTAATTCCCGAGAGGGATCAACATGTGCATCGCTTTCTATGGAGAAACATGGAAACGGACAGAGATCCTGACATCTACCCCAAAACTGTTCTCACATTTGGGGACAAGCCTGCACCCGCTATGGCGCAAATAGCCCTGAGGAAAACAGCTCAAGAGAACAAGGTAGACTACCCAGAAGTAGCTGAAGTCCTCACAAACAACGTGTACATGGATGACATCTGCGATTCTGTAGACACAGTACATGAAGCCCGAAAATTAACGACAGATATTGACAAGGTCTTGAAGACTGGAGGATTCAAAGTTAAAGGATGGAGTTCCAACGAGATGCTTGAAGAGAAAGAAAACAGTGACACAGAGAAGGAGATGAATCTATTTCAAGGAAACGAGGAGAAAGTCCTGGGAACCCTGTGGAACTTTCGAACAGACGAGTTCTACTTCCGAGTGAGGACAGAGTTGCTAAAGCTAGACGACAGACCAAACCCTGTGCCTTTGAAGATGACGAAGACAATGATCTTAAGCCAGGTGGCTCGAATTTACGATCCGATTGGATTCGCTGCAGCATTCATAATCAGGGCGAAGATAGGGCTGCAAAAACTGTGGCAGTTGGGATTAGACTGGGACGATGAGGTACCAGTCGCAGTTCAGGATCAGTGAATCTCTTTGTTCAAAGAAATGAAAGAGTTGGACAATGTGTCCTTCGAAAGATGTTTAACTGCAGATAAAGCCGTGGATCCGCCAATGCTGTGTGTTTTCGCTGACGCATCGCAAGACGCATTCGGAGCATGCGCCTACCTACGCCAAAGAAAGGATGACACTTACTCAGTCAAGTTCATCGCAGCGAAGTCCCGAGTAGCACCGCTGAAACAGCTCACGATCCCGCGCTTGGAGCTACAGGCAGCCGTTCTCGCAACCCGCCTAGCCAAAACCATTCAGGAGGAAACTAGGGTACAGTTTCAAGATGTTAAGTTCTTCACCGACAGCACTATCACCTTGGCCTGGATTCAAAGTCTGTCTCGCAGCTTCAAACCGTTCGTATCCTCCAGAGTGGGAGAAATTCAGAGTAACTCAGATCCAAGCCAGTGGAAGCACATCCCCAGTGAGGATAATGTAGCTGACGACCTGTCACGAGGGATCTCTGTTGATGAACTGCAGGGCAGATGGATGAATGGCCCGGAGTTCTTGTACTTACCAGAAAGTCGGTGGCCGATTAAGATCGCTTCGCCAGGCTCAGATGAAGACATGGAACGTCGACAAGCACGGATACTGACCGCAGCTGCAACGCAGAAAGCTAAAGATGCAATCGATCCGTCCAAGTTCTCCAGCTGGAGAAAACTAATCCGCGTGACGGCACGTATACGCAGACTAGCGGTGAAAATACGACTGAGAAAATACGATCAAGACGGAAAAGAAGGACCGCTGGCCCCTGAAGAGCTTCAGCAAGCAGAGATTTACTGGATAAAGCAAGCACAGTCAACCTTGCACAGCCGCCTAGAAAGAGGTGATTTCAAATCTCTCAGCCCGTTCAAAGATGAAAACGGAGTAATAAGAGTTGGAGGAAGAGTGGACGAAGCTATCTTGTCATATGAGACAAGACACCCCGCCCTTCTTCCAAGTGACCACTGGATCTCTTTGCTGGTAACAAGACACGCCCATCAGCACGGACACACCGGGGTGGCAGCTACGACAGGCAAGACCAGGAGAAAGTTTTGGATCTTGAAGGCGAACAAGTTAAGCAAATCTGTGAAATTCAAGTGTGCATTCTGCCGTGAATTGGCACACAAGGCTGAAACGCAACTTATGGCAGACCTCCCTGTTCTCCGCTTAGCACCAAACACGCCTCCGTTCCACTATACCGCCTGCGATTACTTTGGTCCTTACAGCGTAAGAATCGGGAGAAACAAGACGGCTAAGCACTATGGCGTCATCTTTACCTGTTTAAACACAAGAGCTGTCCATCTGGAATTAGCAGTTGACCTAACTACAATGGAGTTTATGCACGTCCTAAGAAGATTCTTTTCAATCAGAGGCTACCCGGCAGTAATGCTAAGCGATAACGGTTCACAGATGGTTGGTGCTGCTAACGAACTGAGAGAGATGGTGGAAGGTCTAGATGCCAATCAATTACGTGAGTTCTGCGGGGAAAAGAAAATTCAGTGGATCTTCACTACACCAGCTGCGCCACACCAAAATGGATGTGCAGAAGCCCTTGTAAAGAGCTGTAAAAAATCACTTAAGATAGCAATTGGCGAGCAGCTTCTAACGCCTTTTGAGCTGTACACCTGTCTTTTAGAAGTTGCAAACTTAGTGAATCAACGCCCCATCGGTCGCATTCCCACTGATCCAGATGACGGAGCCTACCTGTGTCCGAACGACATGCTCCTTGGAAGAGCAACACCAGAAGTACCACAAGGTCCGTTCAAAGACACAAGAAACCCACGCAGACGAGTGGAGTTCGTGCAAAAAATTGTCGACTCGTTCTGGAAGCGTTGGACTAGGGACGTATTTCCTGTCCTAGTACCGAGAAAGAAGTAGCACGTGGAGAAGCGAAACGTACAAGTTAATGACATAGTAACAGTGGCTGAGCAAAATGCAGTAAGAGGCAAGTGGGCAGTGGGCCGAATAATCGAAGTTTATCCTGGACCAGATGGAAGAGTTCGTAATGTTAAAGTCAGAACAGCCACAGGAGAGTACAGCCGTCCAGTTACAAAGATTGCAGTCATTCACCCTGTAGAAGGTGACGACTGAACGAACAGCTGATAAGATAAGGACTACGCCCTTATCGGGGCGGAGAATGTTCCGTTAATATATGAACAATTAGCATTTGATTGACGTTTGATTTCCTAAATACCTTTTGATTGACATTTAGCCGCGTAACCGATACGGTCAATTGACCTTTGAGCTTGGATAAGTTAGTTTTCTGTCGCAGATATTTTCACTGTGAACGCCTTCGTTGCTGACCTGTTTCGCTGACCCGTTTTCTGCTGTTTTCAAATCTGTTTATCTGTTGCCTGACCTGGACAAACCGCAAAACAATCTGATTGGACATCGTCAAAGAAGTAAGTTTAGTACTGTAACTCAGGCTTAAAACAATGTAACTTAGGTTTGCGTTTATATTCCGATCGTCTGTTTGGTTTCTCAATGGAATTTTGTATTACCTCTTTAGATCGAATAATCTTGAATCCTGGAATAAATTATACGATTGGCGTAGCCCAATTAGATTGTCTGCTTGGTTTTTTACGGAACCAGATGCTGTAATCTGGACTTCAAAGCCAGGATGCCACTATTAGCATTCTCCAGAATCCAGTGATCACCAAATAGAATGTAAAACCTGGAAATTGAAATCTAAGGTATAGCTCTACTAGGATTAATTAACTGGCAATTTTTTTATGTTCTTACCCTAAAGTATTTGGATAGGGCACATTGAAGCTTCCACTTTTCACACCTAGCATTTTGCAAAGTTGTAGTAATTGGATCAACTGACTTATGATAGATTCCCAAGTTCCTCTCTCTGTATACGGTCTACAGTGGAGAGACTTGGAGGAGTTTCTTACCTGTCAGTCTCCATGAAGGCTTCGACCATCAAGCGCTCCTCGAAAATTCCCCATTGTATCTAGTAGGATCTCCAAATCTCCAGTCGAACAAAAGTTTATACTCGATCAGGGCTTAATTCCTCCACTCTAGCTAACACCAACCTCAGAGTTCGCTCATATTCGTCAAGTCTGTGACACCAGAATTCTGCGATGTCTACTTGGTCAGCAAACAAGTAACTTTCTGGATTTTGCTTCTTGTATGACTCTCACCAGAGGCATCAGAGAATCGGAAAAAGAATCAATACATTTTGGAATCCACTGAGCTGCCATTTTGTCTGTAATTGATGTGAGACAATTCATGAACATTTACATGTAGTACTTACCACAATATATGTATGTTTATTATATAGCCACAAGTGTTTTACTGGAAAATACACCACGTGTAAAATTCATACGAAACCTACGGAAGCCCCAAAGGGACATCTACTTATGAAACATGGGAGTTCGTTTTTCGAGATTAAGAATTTGTTTTTTCGAAAATGGGAGTTTGTTTTTCGAAAATGCGAGTTTGTTTTACGAAAATGCGAGTTTGTTTTACGAAAATGGGAGTTTGTTTTTTCGAAAATGGGAGTTTGTTTTTTCGAAAATGGGAGTTTGTTTTTCGGAAATGAGAGTTTGTTTTACAAAAATGAGAGTTAGTTTTTTTTAAAAATGGGAGTTTGTTTTTCGGAAATGAGAGTTTGTTTTACAAAAATGAGAGTTAGTTTTTTTTAAAAATGGGAGTTTGTTTTACGAAAATGGGAGTTTGTTTTGCGAAAATGGGAGTTTGTTTTGCGAAAATGGGAGTTTGTTTTTCGAAAATACGAGTTTGTTTTTCGAAAATGAGAGTTTGTTTTTCGATAATGAGAGTTTGTTTTGCGAAAATACGAGTTTGTTTTTCGAAAATGGGAGTTTGTTTTTCGAAAATGGGAGTTTGTTTTCTCGAAAATGGGAGGGTTTTTTTGATGATGAAAATGATTGACAGGCCAAACACGACTCCTATTGGTCAAGATAGAGCTAGCCAATGGCGTAATATAACGTTTTCAATCCTTATTTGTTTGAAGCTCGACCTCGTTGTTTTGTGTGTCTTTGACGGCATTTCAGTGTAAAATAGGGTTGACTAGCCTTCACGACTTCTACGGTTCGTGATATTTGTACATTTGCCGTTCTCTGTTCGGTCACTCGACCCGGATTTGTTTTGGTCGCCTCCCTCGTGTATATGAAGGGCACTTCATGTTGTGTTATAAGGAGGAATTTTAAGTAGAGTTGAGCCGTTAGATCGTGCTATGGCAAATTTTTATAGGTCATAGGTCTGCATGATTTCCGCTGTTATCTGCATGTCACTTCGTCGAGTTTGACACCTCTGTAATTTGCCATGTGTTTATACATTTTTTTTGGCTCATTTCTATTGCAAGCTATGTTTTTAAATCTCCAAGTATTTGCTTTTAAGGACCAAAATACGAAATTTACCGTGAACATGTTGCTTACTTGCAATCTATATTGTGACGCCTGGCCCGGCTGCGATTAAAACTGTTTGCAAGTACAGTAGTCAGTAGAGATTGTTATCACGGATATCATATTTGCCCTCGTACGTTTTTCTTCGGAGACGCCGTAGCTTTACTTCAAGAAAGCTATACGTTTATCTTGAGACATTTTAATGTTTTTTGCAGCTATCTGATCGAGCTTATGTTTCTCAAGCTCGATGTATATGTCTACTCCTCCTTTGGTCGTTCTGGCACCACATGATTCAAATGTAGCTGTTTACGCGCAAACAAATCAGGATCGAAAAGTACATTACGCCATTGGCTAGCTCTATCTTGACCAATAGGAGTCGTGTTTGGCCTGTCAATCATTTTTATCATCACTCCCATTTTCGAAAAAACAAACTCACATTTTCGTAAACCAAACTCCCATTTTCGTAAAACAAACTCCCATTTTCGAAAAACGAACTCCCATTTTCGTAAAACAAGGCTCCCATTTTCGAAATACAAACTCCCGTTTTCGAAAAACAAACTCCCATTTTCGAAATACAAACTCCCGTTTTCGAAAAGCAAACTCCCATTTTCGAAAAGCAAACTCCCATTTTCGAAAAACAAACTCCCATTTTCGAAAACCAAACTCCCATTTTCGAAAACCAAACTCCCATTTTCGTAAAACTAACTCCCATTTTCGAAAAACAAACTCCCATTTTCGAAAAGCAGACTCCCATTTACAAAAAAAAAATACCATTTTTAAGAAGTGGATGTCCCTTTGGGGCTTCCGTAGTACGAAACCACATCCAGGACTCGGTGGCATATTTTCCATATCCTCCTCGCTTAGCTCAGTCGGTAGAGCATCGCTCCGGTATCGCGGAGGTCACAGGTTCGAATCCCGTTGAAGCGCTGATCTTTTGAGGCTTCTTCTTTCCAATTGCTTAAATTGGAAAATTTACTGCGATGATCATTCTTCACTTTTGTTTGAGATATATTACAAATATGTGAAGAAGCGTGTGAAGCTATATATAAAACGGACATCGACACAGCATTTGGAAATATATCTGTTGACATTTTGGATATATATATATATATATATATATATATATATATATATATATATATATATATATATATATGTCTGAATTTATGAAAACCGTGTTAAAGACTTTGCACCAAAATAGCGGGCATGTTTTTGAAAAAACGGTTAGAAAATGTACATAAATATGGCCATGTCGCACCGAGAGTGCTATCTACCTCGTGTACTCTTAATAGAGTCCATACCATGCCTATACAAGCCTTTAAAGTCGCTGCAAAATGAGTCGAACGAGCCAAACAAAACTAAATTAGAGCTTAAATTGATCATTTGGTTCGCCGCGGCACTAATTTAGACAGGCTTAACCTCTGCGATTTCACCTAAATGACCTCACTATGTCTTTACTGTGGGTTAAATTAGCCAGTCACGCTAACAAGAGCATGGTAAGCAGTGGAATCGGTTATTTACCTCTATATTTCAGCCAAAAAGTAGCCGTTACGTGACATTTCATTTCAATATCTGACCGGATTCGCAAAAACATAGCCATAGAATTTGACTTGTCACTGATAATCTAACTTGTTACAATTCTGTCCTAGAGCTAGCTTTCCACGAGGCTTATCGTAGCTCAAATAACAGCAAATAACTCTCCTGTATGCCTTTTGAAGCCAGGAAGACTAAATTCACCGTCTTTTCGTTGAATCATGAATTGTACAATTTAAGGTTACAGTATACCTTCAGATCGGCAATTTTCTTCAAATTTGGATTTTTGGTTCAAACTAATGGTCGAAGAGTAATCTCTAATTTCTGAAAACAAAATTGGAAAAAACCTAATATTGGCGGAGAAATGGATGTTTTACGTTATGGCCGGAAGTAAAAGTTCCCTCTTGATTGACAGCCCTATGAGGTGTATGCAGTCAACCGAGACTACTTTCGCGGGAGTATTACCGATATGGATACCACGAATTGGCTGGCTACTCAGTTAATCAGCATTGTTAATCCAAGCATTTTTCGTATTAGATGTAATTCTGTTAAGTTATAAGTAAACATGGACCACGGAAAACTCCGTTTACCAGTTCGAAAAAGTGAAGAATGAATGAAAATACATCAATGAGTGAAGAAGCGAAAGTTGGCCTCGCGGATGAAGCTACGGACGTATCAAGCGGACAAAAAGATCGAGTCAAGAGAAGAGAAAGGTTGTGTAAAATTTGGGAACTCGACAGCGATAACAGCGATGTTTACAGTGACTCTTTTGTTGAGTTCGATACCGATGAATCGTCCAACTCATTGAGATCCATTGGAATATTATCCATGCACATTTGCTCTGCCGCGCTTTCTTTTGTTTGTTCTCGTCGCCCAGCTACTCTAGCGTTCGTATCCTTTTCCCCCCATTTTGCCAAACCAGCTTCAAGAAAAACCCAGCTGCAGAAAAATTATCTGTCCGCCTTGAGCGCATTGCGAAACGCAAGGTTTTTTTTGCAGATTCACGCGTAAATTTCACCGCGAGTTAATGGTAGTAAATTTTCCAAGCGCTGATTGGCTCAGTGATCTGAGAACCCAGTTGAAGGCGTTTGTGGGCGGAGTTTGTTTGCGAAGCAAGATATTTTTCTTAGCGCTGTTTTCTCGGATAAATTTTTTCACTTGAAGCAGACACTTTAAAGAGTTACAACTCAAACGGAATCTGTTTGTTTGCCCTCAAATTTGGACAATAGCTAGATTAACATATAAAAAACAAAAACGTGTCTGCGAATTGTTTATTTCGAAATATTTTTTCTCCGAGAGCGATTTTTATACGATCACTTCACATTTTCGAAAATGTTCTGTAACTTTTTACTACAATTGAATATGGAAAAACGCAGACACGCTTTTTTAGCGCTTTTTGTCCTGAAACCGAGGAAAAATATAAATTGGCGAAAAACAAAATTTGCTTTGACTTGTAGCTTCCAAAAGGTGAGTAGGACGCTTGTGTTTAGTGGCCGTGAAAAAATTGGCAATTCATTTTATTTCAAAATTTTTAGTATGGTTTGATAGCCAGTTCTATAAGCTTTAATTTGATATAGGGGCTTAGGTATCTACAGCTTAAACCGGACGCGCCACATCGCTTGGACGCGAGACACCCCTGAAGGTATACGGTAACCTTAATTAAGAGTGCTTTTAACATGAAATTGGAGTCTAAATCAACACGAACGTACAGATATCAAAACCGCGGCGGAGAGCTAATCTATCGCTTTCTAAAGGCCTGCATCGTCCTAAATGGACTGAACAAGAGCTTCCTACATCGAGAATCGATTGAACTTCAGACAAACTAGGCCATAGTTAGCAGTAAGCGAACACTCAACATGTTGTCGTTACGTCAATTATCGCCCGGAAGCCACGCAAATAAATTTCTTCCGCGCTAGCGAATCACAGACAGTTCTGATACTTAGCTAAGCCGAGAACGCCTAAAATTGATAAAACAAGGAAATTCTACTCACGATCAGCGCTTGAACTCATGTTCTTCTCTCTCCTCGTGGCCATGTTTTGCTCGCAAATAGCAATGTCCCGGATGTACTTCAATTTTGTCGAGCGCGGAATGGCACATCCAGATTTCAACAGATTTTTTTTCGAAGTCTTTAGCTACATCAAAGTTCAAAGCAAATGACGCCAACAGCAGCTAGAAATGTCTAGTCCATTGCACGTCTAAGCCCTAAATTGATGTGGCGAAAGATTTTTGCTGTCTAAAGCAAGCACAACATTATCGCCACAGGGCAAACGGCCTTCTGTTACGGGACTAAATGTGACCCGTACAGTTTACACATGTCCTCAGGCCCGCCTCAGGTACGATAATGGACGACGCTTACTAGCAAATCGTTAGACTTGGGCCTTCATTGGACTTAATGATGTCCTCGGGCAGACTTCCTTTAGACAGCAAATACAGAACGCTAATCGGTCGCTCCTTGTCAGAGTCACCGCGCGAACTGAATTCAGACGAGTGTAGCCTGGGCTAAACTTAACGCAAATTGAAAAAGGGGGGGGGGAAGGGTCGATGAATAATGAAAAAAATACCTAAATAAATGAAACATGCGGCAAGGAGTTCCTACATTTCATGCTAGGTAAGATTTACAAGCTGCTGTCATAGCGAAAGCAGAAAACAAAAACAAAGAAATGAAAAAAAAAAAAAAAAATCAAAAAACACCTGATTCAGTCTTTAACACCGTTTTCATAAATCCAGACATATATATATATAAAAAGTTAAGATGCTTCGAGCCAACAGGGATGCCACGCGCCAGAAGGATCCAAAAGGATTCGTAGTCCAAACCTCGAGTAATGAAATTTGTAGGCAATTGTGGAAAACGAGGACGGACAACTTCGAGCGAAAAAAAATATATATATATACAGTAAAAAATCTAAGAAATCTAAAAAAAAAGTTTAAAAATTTAATAAAAATAAACGTTTCGGTCAAAGACCTTCATCAGTTGCAGTGCAAGTGAATAATAAATTACAATAACCTTAAATAAGTTTACAGTATAAAAAATGACATCATATTACAAAGATGATTACATAACAGGGCGTGGTAACACATGAAAACGAAAAAATTAACCAATGATAAACAATCGGTGATTACTAAGCGAGATACTATGACAATGCGGTACAAAACTCAAAAGACACAAACCAAATAAGAATAAATAATCGAATATAATACAAATAAGATTAATATCAAAAAAATAACGCGATTCGTCGAGTCAGCCGAAAGTGTGAAGGGACCCGCGTGTAAAATATTCAATGTTCAAAAAAGGCGGTCCCAAAATCCCCAAACAAAGCCCTTGAAACTATGCCACGGCAAGGCACAACAGGCGCCCTAAACAGGGCCCTTAAACAACAATAA
Organism: Orbicella franksi; assembly: GCF_964199315.1. Classification (NCBI taxonomy): domain Eukaryota; kingdom Metazoa; phylum Cnidaria; class Anthozoa; order Scleractinia; family Merulinidae; genus Orbicella; species Orbicella franksi. The sequence goes on from NC_138147.1 coordinate 11,120,881, forward strand.
TGTAATAAATTCCCCGATGGGGGCCCCTGAGAAAGCCTAGCGCTAACAAAGCTAACAAGATCCAAGGTCAGGGCCTTTGAACACCTGAACTAAGATAACCGCCAAATTTGCAAGTTATTTTTGCGCTAATTGTAGTTTATTCTTTTTTTCGAGTGGAATTCCTGACGTTTGTTCAAGCCAAAAGGTGCCAGAGAGAACAACTGTGCACTCCAATATGCCTCTTTAGTGATTAAAAGCTTTTCGATGTTACTTGTATTGTTTGCATTTATCTGCACTTGATCAATACACTGGAAAGAAAAGTCGTTTAAGTCGTGCGGTGTTCTGTTGAAATGCACCGCTACCTCACAAGTCTTTTTCTTGGTCAGCATAGCAGACTTGTGGTTGCGAAATCTAACTCTAAAATCTGTTGTTGTAGAGCCAATGTATTGTAAGTTACATTTCTTACACGAAGCCAAATAAATGATATTTTTTGAATCACAGGAAAGTTTCAATCGTATCTTATAGCTCTTGCCTGTTTGAAAACTTTGGAAAGAATTTGATTCAACAAAGTAGTTGCGACAGAGATCACATCTTGTTCTTTTGCATTTAAAGCAACCCTTAACCTCAACAACCTCTTCAACCTTAGTGTTAGAGCCATAACGAGATGGCGCTAACAACTCCTTAAGGTTTTTAGATCTTCGAAAAGAGGCTATGATGGAATTTGGCGGAAAAAATTCTTTTAATTTGGGGTTGGATTCCAAAATACCTAGATGTTTTCTGATGATGCGACCAACATCAGGTAAATTTGGATTAAATGTTGTTACAAATGGAAACAATTTCTTCTCAGCTTTGGCACGAGTTCTAAGTAAGTCAGTTCTAGATGTAGTTAAGGCTTTAGAAAATTGATCTTCCACTAGTTTTGTGAGATAACCCTGATTGACTAGATAACCCTTGTATTCAGTTGTTCTCTCGGCAAGAAATGCTTGTTCAGAGCAGTTTCTCTGTAACCTAGTTGCTATGCCATAAGGGATAGCCTTGAATACGTGTTTGGGGTGAGCACTTGATGGTGGAAGATACAAGTGGCTATCAGTTGGCTTTGAATAAACGTCTGTCTGGATGAAACCCCCGATGAGATGTAAAGTTAAATCTAGCACGTGAAGCTCGCGTTCAGAAAAAACTAATTCAAATTTAATGGTAGGATATAGGGAATTTATAAAGTCAGTAAACTCATGCAGTGCAGGAAGGCCTTGTTGCCAGAGATCAAAAACATCGTCACGGTATCGCCACCATAAAGTCGGCTTTATGGGGCCAGAAAATTTAGCTTGATAATCTATTTCCCCCATGGCAAGATCCGCGTAACTACAGGCGTTCTTTGGGCCCATGGCTGTGCCATGAATTTGTAGGAAAAAGTTTTCCTTAAAAACCGAGTGATTGCTCTTCAAACAAATTTCTACTGCTTCTAAAATGCAATTAGTGGATGGAAGCTATATATATATATTGTAATTTGGACATAAATATGGAAACTCGACATATATATAGAGGATATTACACGGTGGCGAGAAGCAGCGAGAAGCTATGAATTTTATGTTCGAGTGGCAAGAACTATATCTCACGAGTTCGATGCGCTCACTCGTGAGATATTGTTTATGCCACGAGAAAAACAACATCGACTAGTAGTCAATGAAGGACAGAAACATCCATCTTGTTTCAAAGTTTACTCTCAGCTTGTTTTACTCGCCGTGCCGAGAGAGGTTCGGGGCCGAACCAAGGAAAACAAAATAAAACTAGATTAGGCCCGAGGTTGGCACGGTCATTAGGCTGCAGCATTTTCTCTTGGCTGCGGCCGATAGTTCCGTATCAGAATCGTTTATTCATTTTCGCAGCGTCTGGATCACGGCATGTCGAAAACGTGGATTTTGATCGTTGTACTTTTTCAGTTAATACTGATTATTTGGGTCTATCACCTGCAAAAACATGAGCACAGCAATACTCGGGAGGAAATTATAAACGACCAGCACGCGATCGCTGATGACGAGAAGCCCTTGACAAACGCAAAACTATTACAACTACAAAGAACAGAATTCAACTGGGAAAAAATACCCCGAAAACCAGCGCCTCCAGCAAAAGAAATGCACGACAAATGGATTGTTCTCACGACAGTAAATGCGCCAACAGCAGATGTGAAGAAGTTAGCCGGTATTGAGGGTTGGAAGGTTGTAGTTGTCGGCGATACAAAAACGCCGGCGGATTGGAGGTACTCGTATATTTAATTCCAGACAACAGTTCTTTATTTTACGTTTAATGTTTTTTTTCTCCTTGATGCTATCTCTTTGTGACTAAATCTAGCGAAAAACAAACCAAGTCTTTCTGATTGCTAAAACCTGACGTGGATTTTATGCATATATTTGGGTGTCGATATTGTGGCCGGGTCGCACCAGAGCGAATTCAAATATTTCCAATTTTTGGCGACGAAAAAAATTGGCAAAAATTTCGCAAGTTCCAAATTTTGGCAGTGGTCGCATTAGACCAACATGTTGGAACCTAAACGTTACTGATTGAAATATACGTCACAAGATCTATATTTCTCAATTAATATATCTTATTAGATGTTTTGGTGTGTAGTATCGCTGTATATTTTTACGAGTTGTGTCGTATTTTGACGAGCTCGTAGGAAGAGTCAAAATATAAACGAGTAAAAATATAAAGCGATACTACACACCAAAATATCCAATAAAAGATTTATTATCCGGCTGGTGTAGTCAATAAATTTATCAACTAGTGGTAACCACAGGTTAGAAAGTGCGGGCCTTGATGCAGTTAAGGGAAGGTACTGGGGAGGAAGTTTTTTTTACATTGGAGAATGAAGTGAAGTTGAAGGTTTTGGGAAGTTTGCTATAAGGTGGCATAAGTGTGCTATTTGAGATTTATTATATAAACGACGGTTGTTTATTAGGTGTCTGACGACGTATGGAAACAGTATCGTGATGTGTCCAAAAGTAGGGTATTTTTTTACGCGTATTTGATATCACCAATCATATGTTGTCAAGTTTGCCTTGTTTCAATGTTAACGAGCCAATAAGCTGCGGTTGTTTATTAGGAGTTTGATCACCGAGGAAAACAGTATCGCAACGCGTCGAAAATTACGATAATTTTTTTACGCGTGTTTGATATCACCAATGATATGTTGTCAAGTTTGTCATGTTTCAATAGTAATGAGCCAAAGGTTATTGATCTTAAGTGGAAACATACCCGGATCTTCCTCGGCAATCTTCGCTAATGCTCGGGAAAGTTTGGAAATACCGTATGACATTTGGGCGATATTTATAAATCTTCGGAAATCTTCGGAAAATGGTCGGAAACTTTCGGAAAACCGTGAAAAATCCTCGTAATTGGTAGGTTTATAAAATGAAGAAAATAATACATGGTTGCTTGGAGATAGGAAATGTTATTTCTCTTGTTGAAATCTATATGTCACTCGTTTGCTACGCTCACTTGTGCGATATCAAGTTGAACACTCAGAGAGAAATTCCATATCTACTTGTGCCCATGTATTATTTCCTATATATTTGTGTTTCTGGTGAATGAGGAATAAGTCTAATAATTGTTTGTGCGAAGACAACAAGATTTATTGAAAAGTACCAAGTTGTAGAAATGAACATAACAAAGATAACCTGGTACATGTAACTCAAGAGTATAAATTAATACACTTTTCAAGCATTTTAACTAACAGGTGAAAATGTCACTAATAAAATTGGAAAATTTTAAGTGTTACTTTAACTTTGACTTTGATATGTGAAAAATGTCTTTCTTAGATAACATGAAATGTGAAAAATGTCCTTAAGATAACTTGAATATGTAAAAAAATGTCTCTCTTAATCGAACTTGAACAAGTGAGAAATGTTTGTGTTAAGATTTAAATAACGTAATTTATATGGAAAATTTCTCACTAAGATAACATGAACATGCAAAAACAGGTTTCTGTCAATATAAGTTGAACATGTGAAAAATGTCACTCTTAAGACACCTTGAACATGTGAAAAAATGATTCTTTTGATAACTTGAATACTCTACAATGTCTGTTTAGTGTCACTGCAACCATAAGTTTTAAGAACTACAGGTGCAAAACATTCTAAAAAAATTGTCAAGTATTTTACAGGTGAATGTTCTAAAAAAACATGAACACAAGTTTCACTCTCAATTAAACTGCAAGAGATATTGACATGTAGCAAAACAGATCTAATCCAAAACTTCTAAGATGAAGTTGGATGTAGTGTCAATGACGATGTTTACATTTTCCAATTCAAGGAGTCCTGCTTTGAGTTCATCTGTGGTGTTGTCTGAAGAGAGATTGACTTTTTTGATAAGAATGTTCATGACATCTGTAAAGGCAGTCAGCCAGACATCTTTCCCGTCAATTTCAGCACAGAGCCGAGCTGACATCCCCCTTTCCGCCGCTTTCACTTTTTGGCAGGTGCCACATGCAGCACAAGTGATCACTTTACAATCCACGGCATACGGCATTTTCTTTTTGCAGTTAGCAATTTGGCAAAGCATGAAAGTGTTCACTTTGTCAGTGAATTTAAATTCATTAACTGTTATTTTCTTCTTAATGTTAGATAACAACTCCTCTCCTTTTAGCTCGTGCATTACTGCGTCAATAGGCGTGAATGTGGTTGCTATCGTTCCCAGATGTGTCTTGCCATTAAAGTTTTTAACACTGAGGTTCTTGATTTCATAGCTCTGTCCACTGGTCAATGCTGTAATGGTATCATCCCAAAGATGGATAATTGCATGGCCAGTTTTGTCTTCTAGCACACAGTCTTCCTTTACTCTTCCTTTGGAACCATTCCTTTTGGAAAGTTCTTTTGGGTCCAAAGAACCCATGGTCAACGTGGCTTTGACGTTTACATTTTGGTTTCTGCTAAGCTTATTGAGCTGTTGTAAAGTTATATCTGTGGCAGATGTCTCGGGAAGGTTGGATAATGATGCACTGCCTGCAGAAGGTGGCTCTTTGCAGGGATCAAATTTAATGTCACTCGAATTAGCTTTTATGAGTGAGGCATACTGGTTAATGAAGATTTGGCCATCATCATCCCTGGCACTCAATATTTTTGAAGGTGATTTTGTTTTCTCAAAGTGGATGGCTTGCTGGTGTGATTTCTGGTCAAAGCCAATAGCTTTAGTAAACTTATTCGGTGACGTTTGGAAGGTGAATGTGTAGTAATCTCTACCAGTCTTTGCCTTTTTCATGGGTGACACCGAGTGCACAAAACCCGGAGGAGTGTCTGCAAAAACAAATATACAAACAAGCATAAGTAAGTGGAATTGAAAGATTACAAACAGAAAATTAATTTTTTTTTGTAAAGTGGCAAAACAACAATCAGAATACAAACCTTCTCGCTTTGCTGCCATGGAACTGTAAATGTGGCAGCACTGAAAAAATAAAAAAGGAAAGAAAAGATATGAAAGAGATTAAATTTAATGAATCTGTCTGCAACAGGTGGTAGCTGTGCTGGATCACCTACCAAAATAATAGATTTTCCTCCACAAATTTCATCCTGTTGTCCAGTTGCTTGCCTATATCGTTTGTCAATCCAACCAAGCAATGTCTGGTCAAGCATAGAATACTCGTCAATCAATATATATTTAATATGATGCAATCGGTCTTGCAACCTTATAAGAGACTGCCCTTTAAGATCCTTGTTACCTCTTGGACCAACAGGTAAATTTAATACTGAATGAATGGTCTTGCCATTAATATTGAATGATGCTTTTCCAGTAGTGGCAGTAACAGTGCAAGATTGTTGTAGTAGAGATTTCAAAGCACTAATAAGGTAACTTTTGCCAGTTCCTGCAAATCCATTTATTATTAAAAGTAAGGGTGGTTCTTGGCGAGGACTTTCGAAGTGTTGTTTAACTAAATTGTATGCAAGTGCTTGCATGTTGCTGAAAGTATTGATGTTTATGGTGTCATCAGGGTTGCTTAAAGGTTGATAAATATATGTTTGCTTTTTAGAATTTATCCAGGATGGCATTTCAGCTATTTGTTGTGAAGTATATGGATAAGAGGTTGCCTGCCAATAGGTAGAATTGTTACTATGTAGTGAGGAAGCTTCAGGATCAGTTGAATTATTTGAGTGCGAAAAGTCTGCTAAGATCATCCATTCTTCACGTTGCTCTGATTCAGAAGACTGTTCATTTTGTAAATCACAATCAGAATAATCCTGTAAATCTTCAAGTTTGTCATGCCAATCGGGTACATGGTTTTGGGCATACTCTGACTGCAAGAATGTTTTCCATTCACTAATGAATAAATTATCGTTTTCCTCTTTACTTCCCCATGCATCTTCTGGTTTTGTTTTCCATGGTTTAAATCTCAATAATTGATATTTACAGTACAACCCAAAATTAGGGCTTTTTACGCTTGAAGAATATGTAGGAAAAACCCTTGGAATTAAGTTTTTAGGCTGATTCACTAATTTGCAACTTACAACTTTGTACTTTGTTGCAAAGTCAAGAAAGTTCATATCTGTCAACTTACATTTTAAATCTGCCTCATATTTGTGTCGTTGAGCATATGTATCAAGCAAACTATCTGTTGTTACTACTTCATCAGGTGGATCAGACAGGTTAAGTCTACGGGAACCATTTAAGTTCACAGGAAGAACAATGAAGGATGAGCTAACAAAATTGAAGGGAAAGTAAATGGTGCATTGTTTCCTGTGCAGAAAAATCTCTCTGACCTAGTGTTTTCATGACAGTTTTCTTGATCATTGTTGTGGCATCAGCATTTGACTGAGAGTTCTGAACAATAGCACTGAATGTGTTCTTAAGCATGTGAGACCGTGTTTCACTCTTCGCTGCATACTTTGCCAGATACTCTACACAGGCCTGATAATCAACAACAAGCTGAATATCACAGTTTGCACGCCAGCCTTGAAGCTGAAGTCATTGGTGATTGTTTAGTCTAGAGTCGTTCCTTTTGGTTGTAACTTGCATTTTATATTTAGGTGTGTTATCCTTGGAATGAATTTCTTCAAATTGCAATGAGGTTTTCTCACAATGTTCAAATGGAAAATTAAACCTACATTTGGGTTCTGTTTCATTTCCTTTTTTCCTTAAACAATAGCTGGTACTACATCGAGTGTGCCTTTGAACCATGTTTAATAGATCAATATAGTCACTGTCAGATTCAGATTCTTCGATATTATGGTAGTATTTTTGACAAGGATGAATAACCGGTTTTATCCAATTGCCTTCATCTGGAGGATCTGGGTTACAGGTAGAGAGAATCCAATTATAATACTGACAGATTTTTTCACTAGCTATTTTCCCATTAATAACAGTTGCACTATCAGGTGTACTTTCATCTTCAGAAACATCTGCCAAGTATCCTTTAAGTGCAGTGTCGCTCAATTTGCACAAACCTGGATCATTGTTTAATTTTGCAACACCGTGACAATGAATACTACCTCTAGACTGATATTCGAATCTATACCAATGCCATTTGGCATCAAGTGAGTTATATAACCAGTGTTTAATGAAGCTCTTTAATCTTTCAGTATAGAACCAATCAACTATGTGAGGGTTATCAATGACATTCTGACGTCGTACATCAGAAGAACTGTCAGTGCTTTCTGTATTACACGAACTTTGAAAAAGGGCATGTAATTCTGGCCAGTGCATATCTGCTGAGGAAAATGTGAAAAACAAAGTTGGAGGACCCACATGTTGTATGATTGCTTTTAAATCTTCTTTTGCCTTGAACCAATAAGCATCTGAACCAGTTATATTGATGATGTACCGTGACAACTTTGACATTAAAAGGTTACTTTGATTATTCCTAATCATATCTCTTAACTCTTGCAATGTTAAATGTTTTTCTCCAGGATTTTGCTTAAAAAATATTCCAGTTTGTTGAAGAATTTGTTTACGCTGAATCATATTTAAAGCCCAGTAAGAAAATCTTGGATGATTTGCAAAACGATAGTGCCATATATTATCTTTTTTCTCTGCAAATTTAATAAGGTGTTTAACCTTTTCCTTGAGAGTGACATTTTTTAACAGGGATGGGTTTGTTGGATCCCCTTGACTATCTGGAAATAATGTAGGAAATGCCAGTGTAGCCAAAAATGGAGTGGTAAACTCATTTAAAGGATTGTCACTTGAACTTGGCCAGTCAATATGACCTTGGAAAACTTGCTGATTTATTAAATGTTCTTCTTGTTGTTGGCTATTATTTACTGGAAGAAAGCTTGAAGTATCGACATTTGGATTATAAACGATGTCGTCTTCTTCATAAACAGGGCCACAATCTAGACTGCAGTTAAGGGTATCATCGATAACTTTCTCTTCTGTTTGTAGGGAAAGAAGCTGTTGGGGGACTTCATTCTCTGGTAAAGATACAAGTGCTTGATAATTTATTTCAATATCCGAATAAAGAGGATTATTTCTCAAAAGCCAATGTATCGCATCTGATACTACTTGTCTTCTTACAACAAGATTTTAAAAATTATTTCCTATCCCTTTTTTCCGGACAACAATAACAGGTAAATCTTTTGGATATCTTGGGAGAGAATGTGCCAGTTCTCTAACGTCCTGTGGTATATTTATACAATGCCCTGAGGAACCTCTTTGTCCTCCTGGTTTGATATAAACATGCATAATGGGAAAAGCACGAGCAATTAGCATTTCTTCCACTTGAGTTAAACCTCTTAGTTCATCTGGTACAGCTGAAGGCACCGTTAGGTTTTCAGTGGAAAATTTCTTTGGAAGATCCTTTTCTCTAGAACATCTCGCACACTGGTAGTTAGTTATAGATTTTGGAGTGGATTTTAAAGGCCATGCTTCAAAACAAGATTTACATTGGTAAATAGTATAATTGTTTGATTTATTAAAATTTGCTATGTTCTCCTTTGCCCATGGCTGTTCATGTAGAGGAGCAAGATTTTCTGTGCAGCAGTTTGATAAATATTCTTCTTTTGAGACTATTGCATTAGGAAGGGATTCTCTAACACATACTTTCTTTTTTCCATGAGTTTCTTTATTTTCCTTTCTTTTATGTGTAAATTGATACCTGGATCGGTATGCTGCTAGCCTCTCTTTGCGGTGAGCATCTGTTTCAGATAATTTGAATTTGAGATATTTAAGAGCATCTTTGTTTGTATAGTGTGGCTCTGTAGAAACGTAATGTAAATCCTCTATGTACCCAACAAACAATACTTTTGTTATTTCCTGGCCACCAGATGGAGTAATTGTTGATCCTTCTGGGCATGAAAGCCGTGATTCAATTATATGAATGACAGAATGAAGTTGATTGGCTACAGCCTGAATAATTATATGATCACACCATGTCCCAGGAGTGCGCATTCTTTGCAAATACACTTTCCATGAATTTTCAGATACACTTTCTACAAACAACTCAGGATGCTGTTCAAGATATTTTACACCTGCTTGCCTTATTTCAATGTGAAACTCAGGAGAACCATAATACTGATGGGAGACTGATCGGAAAAAGCAATCACCACAGCCTCCAACATCAACTGGCTGTAAACCCTTCTGTAATAGTCTATCAACCAGACGATCATAGGAGCTCGCTGCAGCATCAATCTGATTTGACTGGTTGTTTGTAGAATTCATACCACCAGAAAGAAATGGAAGTACACATTGTTTTCTTATGAATATACTTTTATTTCTGAAACCTTTTTTGTTGGAGTTAATTTTTTGAGCATTTTTCTTTAAATAGTACTGACCAAAACAGCTTTCACCAGAATATCTGGCAATCCAAAATGTAACCTCACTTTTTTTGCAGAAGTAATGCAGTTCTGAAGACCTTGGAACCTTTTGTTTTAAAAGACGTTTTAATTGTTTTCTCTTCTTTCTATGATTGAACAAACTAACGAATTTCCGTTTAGAAATTCTAGAAGGTTCTCTGTCTCTCTTCCTGCGAAATTTAAAGTTGGTTTTGTTGCCAAACTGTTTCGTGATTTATCGATAAGTGTTCTTAACTTTTATAGCAAGTGAAAGTTTAAAACTTTCTTATACCCTAAATTATGTAATAAAGCGTGCTAACGACTTAAAAACAGTTTCAAACTGACTCGTTTTGCTTTCGAGGTGCGTCAGAAATTTGAAGCCTTTCCGAGTCCGCATGATTAGAAATCGTTTCCGATCCCGTCAGGCACACAGTAGAGATATAATAAATGTCTTACTAACCTCGTCTTCTCGGTCCGTACTGTAAGTTACGGATCCTCGATTTTCCCCCTTCGATTTATGACCCACGCGCTTCGCGCATGGGTCATAAATCGAAGGGGGAAAAACCCGGTCCGTAACTTACAGTACGGACCTCGAACTGGGTTAGTACGAGGTATATATGAGAACACGTACAGTTAATGATATGGAACTAGGCGGAGCCAGAATTTAAGAAAGGTCAACCCACGAAGTTGGAATTGTGCATTTTTTTTCTTGTAACACTTCTGCTGTAAGAAATTTTTAACAACAACTTTTACTTTTACTTAGTATGATCCTTAAGTTTTAATCAATAGGAACAAAGATTGCAACTTTTACGTTAATAACGTTACTTTATTCTGGTCAACCACATAGGAATACTTGGTTAAAATCTCAGTAGAATATCTTTTTGTCACTGTGTATAGCTTTGCGCGCAATCGCAATAGTACTTAATGGGAACTGCGCATGCTATAACGTTAGCCTCAAATTAATGAGTTGACAGTTTGACAGTTTGACAGTGATTTGATGGATCATGTGGTTGTCCCTTTAAAAAGAACGTGCTAAGTGAATTGTTCGCAGTAGTAGTTGTTGTAATCAATTGAACTGTTGTGAACTAGAGAACAGAGACTGAAATAAAAAGCAACCAAACTTGACGAGTGTGTTGGAGTAACAACTTATTCTCCTCAAAAGTTGCTTCAACAATATAGCTGGAAAGGTAGCAAGTTATGACTGCACTCTTGCGCAAAAAGTTAATTTGCGAAGTTGTATTAAATTGTGTTAGTCTAAAAAAAAAATTGCACTAGTAAAAAATATGGTCCACATCTGAGATTTCTATATTTCTCGGTCTCCCAGCAAATAAACTACTCCATAAATCTCACATAGCTCGCTTTCCTTTTCTGGCATTTCCAATCAGTTTTTAAATTTTAATTGATGTATAAATAAATTGACGCTTGGTTGTATCAGTATTGCTAAGACAGTGATGAAACAGTCACTACAATGCAGTTGTAACACTCCTTACTAGCTAGCTGATTGAAGTCAGTCAGTGTTCCTAGCTTGTTCCTGGAAGCCTGCTGCTTAAAGTCTGTGCGAAACTTGTTCGTTAACACCAGCTAACAAGGTCTGATTCGGATAAGAAACAATTTCCATGTGATGTGCACTTATTCTTCCCCTAACATTTAGAACGGCGACATCGAGTCAGGTCAGTCAGTGCCCTCCGTAAAACACGATTAAACAGTACTCTTTTTTAATTTGACTCAATTTTTCGTAGAATACAGAAGTTTTTCATGGCCCTTTCTTTGTACAGTGCGCTGTCAGTACATGTAAACAGTATACACACGTACACATATGCGTACTTAAAAGAATGTTAGGTCCAGATATTTAACAGATTTTGTATTAAATCTTGCATATCTTTTACTTTCACAGTCATCCCAATTGTGTTTTCCTGAGTGTTGAGAAACAGAAATCCTTGGGATACCGCATCCATGACTTACTCCCTTACAAAAGTTACGCTCGAAAGAACCTTGGCTACCTCTATGCTATTCAACATGGCGCCAAAATCATCTATGAAACAGACGACGATAACTCTCCGACAAGTGGAAAAATAACTTTTTACCAGGAGGAAACTGGCGAATTCTTCGTCTACAGAACAGATTCTGTTGTTGTAAATCCATACGAACATTTTGGACAGAGTACGATTTGGCCTAGAGGATATCCGTTAGATCACATTGCTGATCCCCCATCACGCAAGTTTGTCCAATGCCTAGGGGCGGACACATCTATACAGCAGGGCGTAGTGAATGGTGACCCGGATGTAGACGCCATCTTTCGGTTAACAAGAAAAGACAAAGATGTGGATTTGAAAGTTGAGTTTGACACTGATGCCTCACCTGTACTTCTTCCCCCAAAAACCATGGCTCCATTCAATTCCCAAAACACACTTTTTATGAACAAGGGATTGTGGGGCATGTTGCTGCCAATTACAGTAGCGTTTAGAGTCTGCGATATCTGGCGTGGTTACTGGGCTCAGCGGTTACTGTGGGATGTTGGATCACACCTGTCATTTTTCCCGCCAAACGCCGTTCAATTTCGAAACGCACACAACTATCTTGCAGATTTCATTGACGAGAAAATGCTCTACCACGATGCTGGGCGATTAGTTGAGTTTTTGATCAACTGGAAATCTAACAAACCAGATTTCTTTAGCAGAGTCCTGGATTTAAGTATAGCGATGGTTGAGCAAGGCTTCTGGGAAGTCAACGACGCCGTTTTAACAGAGGCGTGGCTAACCGATTTAGTTAGCATTGGGTATAACATTCCAGCAATAAAACCTGTGACGAGGCCATGTAGAAATACAATGGGTATGGAAACTGAACTAAACTTCAAAGAAAAGCCATCTGCATACTTAAGAGCCGGTAAAGAACTGAAACACGTATTATCCTTGCCGAAAAAATCATGAAAAGAGGCCGAAATTGATCCAAAACAATATTTATAAAACTCATCATCACATGGATTATGCATAAATCATTTTAGGGATGGATTTTATTTCAGTTTCGAAGCAGTCATGTTATTTGTTCATATTGTAAATCGATGGCTTTTTTTATTTGTAAGTGTATGTAGTGTTAACATAGGAATGTCTCCAGATTGGTGCATTGGGGCTTTTAGTCATGTCCTTCTCCATACTGCGCCCCAACTAACTGAACACCTGGAAAAGGTTACAATTTCCTTATCGCAACATGGACACGATATTCCAAATTCTTTTCCTTTTGACCCTATTGTTCATAGTCACGTGTTGTTTGGAATTTGAATTCATCTGGTCATTACGTACTCAGCGCATTAAGTAAACAATTGGCCTTCGTAACGGTTGCTCAATGTTTTGGGTTCTACAACGCGCTGGCATCTTGTCTTTTAGTTTGGACTGTGTCATGTCGTTGTCGCGTTACGTTTTCTACATAGTATCAGCCGTGCCTAGTGATAGCTGTTATTGCAGTTATCAGTGGCTTGACACACAAACGAGGCGAAAGGGTCAATTCTGCATTGTATTGGCCTTTCGCCTCGTTTGCATGCCTTTTCAAACAAAAGAATATTTGACCGCAGACTCAACTGCAATAACAGCTATTGGCTGGTCAAACCTTTTACACAGTACTTGTATCAGCCGAGCAGCATTTTCGTTTACGGTTCCTAGGTAGCTGCATATGATTTGCTTTATATGTATAGTGTAGATATGTGTTAATTTCTAACAAAACTAAACCATTATTTTAGCTGGTTTCGTCTTGGCCATCAATAAAAATATGCTTTTTGGGTTTTGAACTTTTGAAGTCATGCTCATCCTAGTGCCCTCTTACATGTAATATCAATTTTAAGAGAGCAAAACTTACTCGCATGTGACTGAAGTTTTGTAACTCTAAGCTGATCGCATAATATAAAATTCGCGACACAACACTTACGACCCATAAGGTGTAGTTGGAATTTACACGAAACAGTCTGAGGAGGACTTGAAATGTTTGACTCCCAGCGATGAGTCGATATAGTCCACAAAATTAAATCTGAAAAATCTTTTGCAAATACTAAGAATTCTTTCATAGACTTCGAGCATTTCAATAATCTCATTTTTTGTCTGCGATCGGAGTCCCCGGCGTACCAACACCGTATTGCTCCCTTCGTTTGCCTTTGTCTTATATTTGCTCCCTATTTTATGGACGGTTTATCACTTAGAAACGCGTAGTGTTAAGGCAACGGACATTTCGAAGTAATCCGAAGAAATTAAAATAGATTGATATCGTTCTCGCCACGTAAAAAGAGTGGTCAGGTTTGTGTAAATCGTACTTTTCCTCATAATTAAACTTCATACAGACGTAAGTGGACCCCACGAGCATTTACCTTCCGAAATCAGGAAAAATTTCGATGAGTTCTTCCCGGTCTTTGCCCGCCTCGACAACGCAGCAATGGTTTGGAATTAAGCCTGACTCGATATATGAAGACGGCTAATTTTGTCCTGGGATAAGGAGTTCACAAAACACAATATACTTACCTTTGGCGGGAAAAGATTACAAGTCAGCACGTGCTCGCACGTGTCAAACCCGAACAAGATAAAAGACATATAATTGAACTCGCTTCAAAGCTTTTACTGAAAAGTAAGTTGAAGCACTTAGTACGATTTTAGTAACACTGACTTCTAATGCCCTGTTATTGAGTACCATTTTACCATATCGAGTTAAGAAGATATTATCAAGACATATAATTCATTCTGAATTTGACTTCCGCTGAGGTTTTGGAAACGTCAGTTCCCAGTACTGCCCAGGCGACCACGCTAGATGAAATACTGACACCCCTGGTGACGGGGCCATTTCCCTTTTAACACTTTCTTTCACGTCATGATAGAAGGACTAAAAATGATGGTTACAGGTGATCTAAATGCTGGATGCAAACCATTTTCTTCTTCAAGCCTTTATTGTTTGGTTTCCAAAAAGCTTATCTGCAGGTATGTATTTGAGCTTCTCTAAGTCACTTCTAAAGGATGGTTCAACAATCGTGTTCAAAAGCTATTTCCGCAGTACTGAAGATAAGCTCTGAATGGCCTTTGACCTTAAAATGGTATGACAGGTAAATTACGTAAAATACATTACAGAGGGAGATTAACATCCCTCGCAGGCATAAGTCAGGCATTTGCTACATTTCAATCCTGGGGATGGGGCATCTGAAATTTTGGTCGTGTGCGACATGGGGGGAGGGCATTAACCTACATTAACCTACCTATGGGATACCTCCAAAGCATTTGGCATCATAGATTTAGTCCTGCACTTGTCAGGTACCCCATGCATGTTTTTGCTCTGTTCTTTCGACCAAGTATCAATCATATGGAATTAGTATTGGTAATCATACGGTTTTTCTCGTTCAATTTGGAGTTAATTTGCACTTGTGAGTTTTTCAAAAAGCTGAAATTGAACGAGTCGCTTCGGTGAGTGCAATTTCAGCTTTTTGAAAAACTCACAAGTGCAAATTAACTCCAAATTGAACGAGAAAAACCGTATGATTACTTATTAATAATATAAACATGAAAAAATTCGCGTGGAGGAAGTGCCAGAAGATCTTTCTTGAAGCCATTTTTTCTCATTTGAGAAAACTTTTTCAAAGTTTCAGCACAAAATTTTCGTCATCATTTTACGTGATATCATTTCCTTAGAAAAGTTGCTATTTTCTTTTAGTCAATCATAATCCAGAATTTCGATGTGTAATTTGCACTAGTGTTACACTTTTTACAATGGTGTTACACTTTTTGCACTGGTGTTACACTTGAACTGCACTGCTCTTAGCCAATCAGAATCGAGTAATTTTTTCATGTGTATTATTAATTTTGATATTTGATTTTTAAAAATATGACCTGAGATGATATGATGATGATGATCATCATTCCTTTACAGCCCTGGAGGACCATCGGGCACCCACTAGTACCCTGCACAAGGTTCCTTGCTTATGCTTTGGGCCACCCACTTGAGTAGTCCACATGTCCAACTCCTGTAGCATGCCCTGGGCCATCCTTCTTCATCTCCTCAGTTCACTTGCCGGCTGGTTGAGTTTGCTTGCCTCAAATTGAGTCCATGCATTCCAACTGCCATTCCTTGTCTTCAGGACTTCAGCTGGAGCAAGTTCATTGACATTTGGGTGCCCAGTTGGCAGGAGTTGAATTCAACTCAGTGGCTTCATTTTGAGTGATGGCTTGTGCCCACCCTTTTCCACATGTACTGTACTGATTTTGGTTTCTGCAGTGTGCTATTTTATAAAGAGCTCAGGTTGCTAGTCTTATGCCCTACCTCCAAGAAATGATCTTTTTCATAGAAATCTCTTGCTTTGTTTAATGAAGGTGAGATCAGGCATCTTTGATTCTTCAAATCGTACATTTAAACATTTTTGTTTTGAAGAACCTTGATGACAAGCTTTAATATTTTAAAAAATTAAATGTACACTGATGAATGAATTACAAAATAACAAACCTAAAGCGAATTACAAAATATGAAACCTAAAGCAACTGCTGGTTAGTGTTGTCTGGAGAGTTTTTATACAATAATTGGTGCTTTGTCAAAAGTAACATTAATGCATTTGAATGACAGATGGACAGACACACTTGTAAACAAAACAAGCATACAAAATAACTGTAACAACCTTTTCTCATAGTGATTACTAAATCTTGTGTAGAAAAATTATTTATGTCACCCCTCAGGGAGGTGGTAAGCTTAAAACAGGGCCGAGGGGTGAGGGGTGGGTAATCTGAGTAACACTCTTGTTAGCCTCAAGAGCTCTCCAGTTAGCCTGAATGATATTCAGATTGGCCTGTTCACAGTTAGCTCTCAGTAATTGTTAAGACAACACCCCCCATCCCATGCCCCCCCCCCTCCCCCACCCCCATTTGACCCCACCCTGTGAAATTTGCTAAATCTTTTACAAAATACTAATGCCAATGGGTTGGTCCATGGGGTGTGCCACTGCTAGAATTAATTGATGCATAGAAGCTTAAAAAATTGACGTAAAATTCATTTTAAAGTACTACAATCTATACGTCTGGATTCAATTGTCTTGAGCTCTAGTCAAGCACTGTAATTTCCGCAATTTTACTAGAAGCGGGCGTAAATGATATTGACACCAGAGTATGGGAGAAACGAAGAATCTTCTAGTCTTTAACATCATAATACACTGCGTTTTCTTGGTGAATATTTCGGCCGCAAAATACCCAATGTCTCGTGACCAAGTTTAGCAGCTGGTAATGTTCGCACCAATGTGCTAATAATTAAACATTCCCACAAGTCTTACAGCAGCGTTCCTTATTAGTCTCCACTGCACATTGTTCACTTGTCTCGCAGCTGTTCTTTTCCTTGTGAAGGCTAGAGACAACAGACTGAAACTTGAAGACGCCACGACAAGACACGCCGATGACCTCTCCATAAATCCACACGCGATGAAGGACCATAAAACGACGGCCGTTCCACAACTGACCACTGCCACGGTTAACATCAATCTCAGCAACGGAGCAATACCCATTATTATTAATATTATCTTGAAGATTGGAGGCATTGTAAAAACCTCTTTGTGTATTTGTTTTGATCCAAAGTCCCGGACAAAGCCTTCGACACCTCTCTATTTGCTTTGTCTTAGTGATCTTTGTGCTCTAGTTTATCGGACTTCGATCAAGCGTGACTAACAAAAACAACTTACATGGTCAGCGGAAGTATATAGTATCACGTGATCACATCGCACATGCCGCGGGAAGGATACAACATGGCGTCATTCCATTCTTCTACTACAACTTTTTACTTACCGAATTTGAAAGCTGGGCAGAGATAGCGCTGAAAGAATTACTTAATATAAAAGAAAAATTATCCAAGTAAAGGGATTTCACGATGATGTTTCAGCAACCCCACCAACAATTGCAAAAGTTTGTCCCAAAGCCGCCAACTACTACCCCAGCTCAACCAGCAACTTCGACCGATTCGCAAGATGAAAAGGGTTTCCGACAGCCCATCACCTTTGATGGAAAACGGATGAGAAAAGCTGTTATGAGAAAAACTGTCGATTATAACTCTTCTGTTGTTAAACAAATCGAGGTACGAGTGCTTTTACTGCCGTTGTGTTGACATTCGAGAAAGGCCTCTGATCAAGGGCTGTGATAACTTTTTCTGTCAGATTTGGACTTTCTTTACCGAAGGGACACATAGTTTCAGCTTGTCTATCTCAAGTTAAGTTTTAGGGTTTTTCTTGACGTCCATTCAATGTCATTCGTACAAGCCCTCCTGAGGTAAACAGTGTAATTCCCGGATTAATCGATCTGACAATATTAATTGGCTTCACATTGAAACCAGTTATCGTTCCACAACTTGGTTTGCCCATGTTAACTACTTATGCATGTTAATTTCCGTGGAGAGATAAAATTTTGGAGTTACAAGGCTGTTTTTCGAGTCAGTACCTGGCGGTGAAAACATTATTGACTCTAAAGGGTCAACGAAAGGAGTTGATTTAGCCAGTGGAGTTTTGATTACCCTCATATTCGCCATGAAGTTGAGAGTGTTTGGAGGGGAATTTCTAATTTGATTCTATCGAACATTTTTTGTCGACCGTTCCTTTTGGAAATAATTGACCAGTTTACATCCATTTATTCAGAACAATAGGCAGCTAGTGTGCACACTGATATTTCTATAAATGTTTGATTGATAAGTTATGTTTTTAAATCTGATCTGGACAGTGTTCTGCTAAAGATGAAGTACTAGCAGTGTTACCTTCTAATATCAACAGATTTTATCAGACTTCTAAATCCAGGGATTAAAATAGTTGTTCTCTTTATTGATTTGTCATAACTTCTACAAAAATATCAGTTCAAAGTGTCTAGTGGTCCATCAAAACAATGTCTATGGTTAACGGTATTCTTTTCTTATCGTCTGTGTACCTGACTTTGCATTGATTTGTTTGGTTAGTTATTGTTTTGCAGAGCAGTTACATGTAGGGATGGTTTTACCAGAAACAGTTGCTTAAGTTGTTTGCTTTCCTTTTACAGAATAGAAAATGGTTTAAAGATTTAACGAGGAGGAGTGGAATGCAGCCTGATGACAGTTTTTCCTCAGATGTAAATATAAACTAACATGAAATAACAAACCCTGGGCTTACGTTTTTCTAAACGTCTAAAAGTTGTTTTTTTTTTTTGGAAGTGGGGGAGGGGGGGCGGTATTTTTGTAAGGAATTTAGCATTCCCAAAATGTTTTGGTGTGGATGTTGCATCTGAGAAATTTTTATTGCATATCCATATTTATGTTAACATGCATGATAAAAGTCTCTGAACACAAGTTAGGGGGCTGCTAGTGAAAATGCTATATCTTTCTTGTAGTGCAGTCTATTGCTAAAACTAAGTATAATCCTCTGGGCATATATTTGGGTGATGTGGAGGTGGGGGTGGGGGGGGGGGGGTGTGAATTGATCAGCCTAGTCCATTGCTCATTCTGGGCATTTAATCTTGTAAGATACAGGGTTGTCATTAAGTTTTGAGTAACCTGTAGCCTTGTTCTCCACACCCATAACAAACTTGTTACTTTGTGGTTGAATTCTATCAACAACAGGCAATATTACCAGTAGCATCTAGGGAAAATCAAGCATATTCAGCCGTAACAGGTGTTACGGTTTACTGCCCTTAATGATAGCCCTTAGGTGTTATGTTTAAATGTTTGTTTCTTTGGTATAAATTTACGGTTTTTTGTTTCCTCTGAAGGTTTATCCACCGGGATGTCTCTTGGACAATCCCATCAATGCTGTTACTACAAAGTTTGTGAGAACATCTACTAATAAACTGAGATGTCCAATATTTTGTGTTGCAGTGAGTAAAATATTGTTTGTCTATTTGAGTGAGGAGTTGCTGTTAACTCATTTGTTTTATAAAAGCATGAAAAACAATAAATCTGGTGATCAAATAATCATTGACCAATGAAAGTATTTCATATATAATTTTCATTCTAAACTTAACATGCATCTTACAGCCAATATGATCACAGCTAAACTGACCAGTCAGTTCAAGCAGGCCAACGTATAACAACATTGACCAACAAACACTTTTCACCTTAGTCGAAGGATTACATCTGTTTAGTTTGTTGAAACATCAGTCACTGACAAGATTTCTTTTCAGAACTGCCCTCATCCATAGGAGAGAATCTAAACCTGAACATGGCTGTGCTTTATACTTGGTATCTGAAACAGATTTTTGTCCTAGTTATCAGTTTTCATTTATACTTACATGCATGTTTGTTTTCCTGACAGTGGACTCCAGAAGGACGCCGGCTAGTGACGGGGGCCTCTAGTGGTGAATTCACTCTGTGGAATGGACTAACATTTAATTTTGAAACAATATTGCAAGTATGTAGTCCACGATCATACAATTGTTGTTGAATTTAGGTTGGGATATTGTGAACTACTGTTAGAATCCCCTTTCAGTCATATTAATTTTCTTACAGAGCATAGCAAAATGTACCTGGACAAAGTCCTGAAATAATGTGTAACAAATAAATGAAAATGTACATTCTATTAAAGAGCTTAAATTGTGGATAAGACTTTCAAGTGCTTTTCGTTTCGCTGTTGTTCACTACATTTGGAAAGCGTTATTATCAATTTTGTCAACTGTTGAAGTTTTTCTGCATAATCCAGTTTGTTTTCCGCATAATTGACACATTTTTCCATGTTTTCCCACCAAAAATTTCTGCTGGTAATTTGTTATTTTTTGTGCACCTTGTCAGATGGCGTGCCATGAGTTTCATCATAATCATAACATATTTTCCAACTGGAAGGAGACAATCATACCTTGAGAGGAGGCAGCTCGTTGAGGCTGCCGGCAACTGGCTGATTTTGAGAAGGTTTTAAGGGAGGGCGGGGGGAGAAGAGGCATAACTGACAATGGCTTGTTTCACTTCTTGTGAAAGTAGCAGCACTTCTCAAAGTTGTATCCAATGGATGTTAGAGTTAATCACTGTCAGAAAATTCTGTAAGCCAGAAGCAGGAAATTTTCTTACAGAATTCTCTATACGTGGTAGCTCTGACAAGAATGTTATGATGGAGTGTCAAAAAACCAAAACCAAACCAATTACTTACCAATTAGACCAATCAACCAATCTCAAGCTGTAGTAAAACCAAAACCAAAGTAATTTCCTGATTACTTTCAACACTCAACTGAAAACCACTCTGTCATCAAGTAGGCTGTTAATGATGTATGAGATGCAGCAATCTAGTTGTTAGTGCATTAGAGTCTGAATGTGGTGTGGATTTTAACCCCTGCTGGGGCTACTGAGTTGTGTTCTTGGGAAGACACTTTATCTCAGTGTCTCTTTCCCCTTTTGGGAAGTGCAGGGTATCTATCTCCTGATGTACATCATTTTTATCATGATAGTTTGCATTGCAACAGCAAGTGTTTGATAGTAAAATCAACTATCAATATCAATAATTGTGATTGCTTGGCCTGACTATCAGTAGTAACTTGCAATAGTGGGCAAGAAATCTTTTCACCACAGTTGCTACTAATCTTGCAATCTGATTGGCTAATTTGCCATAGTCAATAAGTGTCCAGACAGCACTGCTCGCATCAATGTGTCATGCTCTGAAAAAAACAATTTCTCTGACATTGATATTGTGGTAAAAAACAAATGGAATGTGGTTTAGTGTTGTCTGTATTCTTATCAACAACTATATGCGTCATCCCAGTGGTCAAAATTTGATGTGCACGAGGTGCAGCTGAGTGAGTCCACCACATTTTGACCACTGTGATGATGCGTATCATTGTCGATGAGAATACAGACAATGCTAAACCACATTCGATTTGTTAAATACATTTTGGCTGCATCATTCCTTTGTTATCCGAAACAGAAATACCTAATGTACGACATGAAATAAATATAAATTCACTGTTAACATGATACAATGCTGCAAAGGGCAGAACATGCAACAGAAATGAATGACAAGGATAAAAGCCATCTTGGACAATGTTTGTTTTCATACATTCACTGTTGTGCACTGTATGAAGGTTACTTGCATACATGTAAGTGCTCTTGACTTCAATTGCTTTTTTGTGCTAACTGAAAATGGTAATCAAGAACAGACACAGTACTTAAATGTGAAATATGTCTGGTTTTGCACTATGGCAACACAATCATAATATAATGATTCACTAATCCCACCTTTTGCAACTTGATTGCAATAATGCCCCATTTAATGTTGCAATAGTAAAATTTTACTCAGTAATCACCCATGCTTTCCACCCCAGAGTATATATGCAAACTAGCCAATTAAATACTTCAGGGTAACTCTCTGATCCTTGCTCTAGCACCCACTCCAGGGAGACATTACCTTATTATTCATTTTTATACTTTGTGTGTTGTCTACAACAAACAATTTTTCCACAGGCTCACGATGGTCCAGTACGTTCAATGGTTTGGAGTCATGCTGATAACTGGCTATTGTCATCCGACCATGGTGGTTTCATAAAGTACTGGCAGTCCAACATGAACAATGTGAAAATGTATGAGGCCCACAAAGAGCCCATTAGAGGATTAAGGTTAGCAACATTGGTTCCTGGAACTCAACAAAATGGACAGTTTTTAGCAGTTCTTATCGGTATAGTAGAACTTATAAAACTTTTGATAGAATTAGCACTAGTACAACAAATGAGCAATGTTTTATCCAGCAGTGGTTGCCAAGAAAATAGCAGCAAATTTGCCAAAAGGTAATATAGAGCTCTGCAGGACATTGCTTGAATAGGCAATTTGCATGATGGCGTCATCTGACTACAACTACCAGAATCCTTCACTTTTTCTGTTTTTTATGCTAATTGGGGCAATTGTTATTTAAACCCCACTGGGAATTCAAAATTTAAGTAATAAAGAAAAAACGAAAGGAATTCTGGTAGTTGTAGTCAAATGACAACTTTGTGCAAATCTGCTATTAATGCATTAATAAATTATTTTTTAAAGAAATATATTACACAGGAGTGATAAATTATGTTGGCAATGTTGATTGCTTTAATAGGTCTTCAAACAACGTCCTGTAGGTGGTTCTGGTAAATGACAAGATATATTAAAAATACAATTTTTTGTAGTTAATGCTTAAGCTACATTAAAAAAGAAAGCATGGCTTAAGCATGGTTTTTCTAAACTTTATAAGTTCTTGATAAATAAAGAAATAAATGAGATTCATTTCAATAAAGAGGGCATGGCTGACGAAATAACACTTTCCCAGAGAAAATAAAAACCATCAATAAAAGTTTTACCCACCAAACCCCTAAACCTCAAACAGCAACCTTTGTCATAAAAACAACCTTTAGCTTTATCAATATTCAACTCAGTAAATGCAAAACATGTTGAGTATGGAAGCATCAGCTTTTCTTACATCATGCCAATCTATTTATCAATTTCCCATGGTATTCAGGGCCGACTTTCCATAAACACTGTATTCCCCCCTGCCCTCCAGACACACCCATAGACCAATGTATGAATACCACATTACAAGTCATCAAAGGTTTTCAGCAATGTCTCCGGTAAGAGATTTACAGATGTGTTTTATTCCTGGCCAAATTAATCCTCTCAGGAATCTACCTAATTGACTTTAAATGTCTGTTGATTCTAAAGAAACCTGTTGAAATCTCATTGGAAATGTTTCGAATATAAAATGCGTAAATTGCCAAAATCAACCCATAGAAGTACTTTTGGATCAAGAGTTTTATCTGTTGAACCTTGTAATTCTCCTTTGAAATAACTGAAAAGCAGAAACATTGCTTTGCTTTATCAAAATGGAGTCAAGAATATCATGATCTTATTTATTAATATCCGGAAACATCGTTGCTGACATTGTAATGGTGCCACTAATTTCCAGCCTTAAATTATCAGATTTGCTGCAAATGAAACTGAAAACTGTGTCATAAAGCTGGAGGAAAAAAAAATTGATAGAAGCCCATGTAGCCTAGAAGATTGAAATGCTAAAGGCGATTATTTTTGTTTCCAGAAGAAAATATTATAAGAACATCAAACTATGATCTGACATCTTACAGTAGCTTTGCGGCTGGTGTAAAGGTACTATTTATTCAAACTTGCTACACCTTATGGTATATATTTGATGACAAAAGGAAGGTGATTTTAATGAACCATTTATTTCATCTGAATTGAAAGTTGCTCAAAATAATAATGAAACACTCTATAGTGACCGGTGTAAAGCTGCTGTTGTGTTTTCCCAGAGAAATGATTATGTTCTTGAAACTTAAATCCAGTATGAATAATCACATTGTTTTTTTGTTTTTTTTCATCAATGCTTGGTGAGAGTTGAGTCAAGTTTCAAGTCAATAAAGAGACCCAATGCTCAGTTATTGAGAGAATTGAGTTTCTAGTGTCCACTTAACATAGGTAACATAACTGAAGCCATATTTGAAGGATATTTGAGTATTTCAATGGACAATAACAGTTAGTATTTTTGGTTGCTTTTGTTTGGCATTTTGGGGAAATGTATGTATGTGTGCAGTTGCAAGGAATGAAGAAATTTTGGTCAAACATTTACCATTTTGAATTAACCAGTTTGGATCACACAAACATTCAAGAATTCTGGCATATAGCATGATATTGTGAGAAGAATAGCAAACTTTAAAGGTAGCATGTCAGATTGTTTACCCCAAAAATAATTTTTAATAAGGTACAAATTATAATTTTTTTTGTCAATTTATTATTTACCAGTGATTATTCCTTGTAGGAAAATTCAAAAGTTCATCAATTGACATTAATATTTTAACTTTATTTTAGGCATTCTTAATAAACTGTGAATACCAGGCGAAAGATTCACAATGCAAGAGAGAAAAACTCCCTCATTCACAAATACTGTGGAATATTTCTTGGTGAACCAAGATCATAATTTTGAAAAAATTAACTTAAATTGAACTTAATGTAATATTTTTGTTCACCCTCATCATTTGTAATGAGCTTGTTTACTTATATTTTCTGCCTCCCTGTCCAAATGTTTCATTGCCTCAGCTCATACCAATCAAAAGGCACTTTTGGCTTGCCTCGTGTCCCTTATTTTAGAGCACGGAGAAGTCCACTGCTAAACCAAACAAGTGTAAAATGCAAGCATAATGCTAGATAAACAGGAGCGCATTTTCACTTCTGATTTTTTTAGGAATACAATTTGATCTGACTTGACCTGGCCCGGTCTGACCCTTAATTCTTGTGATTGATACCTGTTTGCCTATTCTTGGAAAGTGTGCATGTTGTGATAGTTTTAAATCAGGCCATTGTGATCTCTTGATTTTTCTGATGTTGAGATTGCATCTAGTTTTTTGAGACTTCAGTACTTAGGTCCCTTTATCAAAACAGATTGTCTTACAGGTTAGAATGCCATCCCAGGAATGTTCACATGCCTCTTTGTCAAAGTCAACTTAAGGTCATTCCCCCAGTATTGCATTGCGCATCCTTACTGCGCATAATTTATGGTGTCATTAGTGCGCGTTCGTACACACGCACATTGAAAACATGGCGGATTTGCCTTGATATTCTGTCAGTTGAAAAATGGCTATAGCTCACTAACGAGCTCGGGCACCCGAAATTTTATTCCAGTCATTTTAATCAACTAATCATTAGCTTTGTGTGAGAAAAGACTGATCTGATTTCTATTGTTGAAAATTGAATAAATAAGGAAAATAGCAGCTGCGCTGTAGTCTTTTCTATTTTGCAGTTTGATAGCCGTGGCAAGCAATTTGGTTCCAATATTTTAACAAGGATTCAGCTGTCTGTCAAAATCAAACTTAAAAAGTTTATTTGTGTCCGACACAAGTATTGACTATAGTTTGAGGCGTGTTTTCATGAGTCTGGGCTCACAAAGAGTTTACAATAACTTGGAATGCGTTCTTGTAATAAGCATTAAATAATACTAAAATGGGACATTTTCAATGCCTCACTACTCCTTAACGAGCATGCACACCCCCTTTTTTATTTTATAATTAAAGTTCTCATATGATAAATATTCGTTGGACAAAGTTTGAACAAAGATCTATGTGCAGTTTTATTTCAGGGGAATTACCTTAAAGTGTTAATCTGTTGTTACTTGCCTTATTTCATGGATAGAAATGATACTGATACCAGAGGAATAGAAAACCAGTCATCAGGGCTGAAAATTAACTCCAGCGCTTCATGGCCAGCCAGGCCAGTTTCCTTGCTTTCTTAGTTGCACGGGTCAAAATTAAGTGGCCCTGGATTTCCACTGTATTTACAGGAATGTACGTTTAATAGATTTTAATGGTAAAAGAACTCAAAAAATTAACGTGCACAGAAATTGATTAATCAGTAAAATGTCTACAGCTGCCACTTCCTTGCAAATAGACAAAACATTGCATCTTCTTTGAAAACCAGCCATGGTCTCCCTTTCATTCAACTGTTTTAAAATGTTTGTGATCTTTTGTTTGTTTC
The DNA here is from genome assembly GCF_964199315.1 of Orbicella franksi. NCBI lineage: Eukaryota > Metazoa > Cnidaria > Anthozoa > Scleractinia > Merulinidae > Orbicella > Orbicella franksi. The sequence goes on from NC_138147.1 coordinate 11,147,034, forward strand.
GTAATTCCTGTTGGATTGCTGCCCATTTTCATTATTCCTAATTTTTTGTTGTTGGAGGTGGCTCACAACCAGAGAGAAATCGCCACATTTTGTTGTCCTTTGCCAGCCGATTTAGTATTCCAAACCTGTTGTGCACGTGGAAGCAACTATGTCAAAAAAAGACAGCAAAGTACTCTGGGAAAGACTGGAGTCATGTGATAACAGTAAAATCAAAATGGCGTCTCACACATCAGTTCTAGAACTCGGAGAAATTAGAGTCAGGGAAAAGAAAAGAAATGTAGTCCAACTAAACTACTTTCAAGTTCGTACTTGCAATCGCAATAAATCAGGCTGAATTTATATTTTGTATTGTAGTTGCCCATCGGGTGGTTCAACCCCAATGGCGACTGCCAAGTTTCATCCCTGAATCAGGGCAAATCAGTTCTGGGCAAGGATCATAATCTCTCGGTTCCAGGTGATTCGTTCACTTGTTTCGATTAATGAAAGTATGCTAGAAGTGTGACACTCATACTATACCTCATGCTTTAAATAAAATGCAAAGTAAACAGAATACAAGTGTTACACTTCCCTTATCATTACGAATTAATTCAGTCTGGCGTGATGCCCTGATCTGACCCATGTAGATATATCCACAGTGAGATATCATAATTAATTTTTGTGATTTGTACCTGTTTGTTTATTCACAGAAAATACAAATTAGTTGTTAGTTTTTAATTCACTCATTGTGATATTTAGATTTGTCTGCATAACTAAAACTCATCACTTCAATGTTTTAGCCTGTCATTTGTTGCCAAAATTGATTAAATCACAAACGAATTTTGTGAACTGGTGTACTGTGGGCTTGGACACAACATAAAATGTTAAAAGCAGCCTGTCACAAATGACTGAGTCTCCAAGGTTTTCATGGTCTTCATGCCAGTCCCCGTTAAAAAAAGAAACACAAAAAATCAAGTGTCTTGAATCTGCACAGTGTAGTTGCCAAAGTCAGTAGCACAAACTGCCATCAATTCAACGTTTTTGCCTGTTTTTCATAAACAAAATTGATTGTAACCCGCAAGTTTCCAGAACCGTCCTTCACAGGAATGTTACATTAGGAATGCAAAGAATGGTTACACAGGAATTTAGCTATGGCCCACATATACCTCGTGTCCACATGACTTTGGTCACATGGACACAAGGCAGAAACATCCCTGCACAGCAAGAACAGGTCTAAAAGACTGACATGTAAAGCAAGCTTCAAAAGATAAAAAAGCCTATTGCACAATTTATTCCCTAAACATCATAGAGTAACCTGCAATCAGGTGTTCTTCTTTTCCACAGCAGTGGGAAAGAGGAAAAGTAAGGAATGCCTGATACAGTTGTCTGACAAGTCATGTGCCACCCCCAAATTGAATTCTGTTTATGGCACTATCACCAATATCATCTATAAGGTAAACAATCAGAATTGACCAAAATTGTATTTCCTATGGTGCAATTACTTTGATAGGAATGCACATTTTCTTGTAAGTCCTTTTTCTGGGATTTTAAAGTGGGGTTGATGTCACTATGCGAGACTGGATTTTTTGTTTTCCACTTGTTGGTGTTGACTTCTTGCACTTGTACTGTATATATATAAAACTGGCCTGTCTGAAAAAGAAATGTGCAGATATGAGTAATTGGCCTACACGATTCCAATGTTGCTGACATTTCTGCATTTTTTGGCTGTTCTCTGTTCAGTCTCTGACATATTTTGTTTCACTCTGCTTCTTCAAAAGAGCATTTGTATGCTGTATCTTTCGGGGGAGTTGCATAGAGCCATCTTTAAAGTTGTCAAAAAAGCTACAACCCCTTTTCTTGTTAGCTGTTGCATCGTATAATTATTTGCTGAAGCATATGTGATGCTGTTTGTGCTCATTTCTATTGCAAGATTTGTTCTAAGCTCTTGCTATGGAAGTACAACCCAGAAAATACTCCTTGAAGATAAAACATCCTTACTCAGAAAAAAAGCTTTCCAACCCACCTGCCGCTAAAAGATAATTATAGTCTTTTTCTAAGGGAACAAGTGATAACTGCTGCTCATGCTTAAAATATGGAACTCAAAGGCAAATTTTTTGATGTACAAAGTCATGACTCATTCACCTGCTGTATTCTGGAGTTCATTTCATCGTACTTCTGTTCAAGATTATGTTTTTAATTTTTTTTTGTGACATTAGGCCACTAATGTATTACAAATTCATGCCTAACTTACAATATGTTATATATGTACAATAAACTACTGCCATTCAATGTACCTGCACTTGTTAAGAATTTGGCATATTTGCATTAGTATTTGGAGAGTAAATCAAATGTATTTAGGATGAACTTTTGCAGAGTTTTCAACACCCCTTCAGGTAGGTGTTATGGATAGTCAAATAATTTTACAGCCAAAACAAATGGGACAGAGTTTAGTGGGGTTTTTTCCTCTCTTTTTTACACTTATGTCCACAAAAACACAAAGAAAATGTGGTGGATCAGACAACTTTAGAAAATATGCAGTTACCTCAATATATGTTTCTCTTGGCAAGTTAGTTGGCAAGGGGAGGAATGGTTTTTAATCATTGACAGTCTAGAGGGTTCAGCAGAGGAGGCATAGTGATATGGGGGCTTAGAAGGGGATTTATTTATCACTTTTATGGTGAGACAAGTTCCTGTTGGGAGACATTCAATATGGTGATCATTAGGGACAGACCATTAGTTTTTTTTTTGGGGGGGGGGGGTGGAATTGGGCAATTGTCTGGGGCATGATATTTTTTTCTCACCTTTAGGTTGTGCATTATTTTTTTTTTGGTGGGCAAAAGGGTATGCTTCCCTTGCACATTTTTTTCAGCGGTTTTTGCTGTCCAGAATTTTTGGGGGGGTGATTGCCCAACTTCCCCCCTCCCCCTTCAAAATAATAATGGTCCATTCCTTACTTCCATGAAGAGAAATTAGCTGCTGGTTGCACAATTAAGAACTGGCATTAAAGCCCCAGCTAATCAAGGGGTGGCGAATGGTAAATGCGAGACTTTGCGAGACGGCGAGACATGTTTTTCTTTGCGAGCCCAAGACATTTTGACTTTTTAGATTGCGAGACCGAGACTTCAAAGTGTTTTGAGTGCAAGCACTAGACGTTCAGACTCTTAAAATTCGAGCCCCAGATTTAGTTGAGAGCTAGAATGAGCTTGTACAGCCTCTCAGCCAGCTTCTTGGAACTGACTGGAACTGGAAATTCAATTATAACACACTACGTTATGATATCCTAGAGAAAAATAACCATTTTTTCTGGTGCCAAAACGGACGTTGTGGTAGGTTTTGTACCTTTTTGTGGAATTAAGACAATTAGGAGAAGTTAGGATTAACTTTCTCTCAGAAAATTTGTAAGTTGCTTCATTGAAATTCCATATCAAGTTAAGAGAAGGCGTCATTTATAAAAACAGATAAAGGAACGAATTGGGACTTAAAGACCCTTAGCTTTGCAACAAATCGAGACTCTGAGACAGCTTCGTAGAAAAATCGAGACTGCGAGACGCACATAACCGCTAAAAAATGAGACTGCAAGGTCCGTGAAATTCAACTAAAATTTTACAAGACCAAGAGTTTTTGAAGGACCATTCGCCACCCCTTAATCAGGGGTGTGCACTGTTGTATGAGATTGAGTCTAGCCTGGGAACTGGCTCCCTACTGGGGCATAAGGTGGGAAAAAATTGATGGGCGGAGTGAACCAGGCATTATCTGTGAGAACACACTTTTCCCTCTCATTTGCTCTGTTTTCTGAAATTCTTTTCATCCTTGACCAAAATCGTACTAAGGATTTGGGTCACAAGCTACATTGGGCAGGGGTTAGAAAGTCCTTTCTGGGCTGGGACGGGCATTTAACAAACCTCTGCTCTGAAGGGGGAGTCATCTAACTGTTTGCAACTGGAGGAATCAAACTCTGTTAGTGGGGGTTAAGGAACAGACCCAGACGATTCAGATACAGGGGACTGAAGAAATTGCAGCAGAGGTTAAGCCATTCCCCCCCTCCTATCTCCTCAAACTGAATGAAAATTTCACTTTTCCTGGATATACTGCCTATAGTATTTTGGGAGCATATTATTTTTGTGACCAAAAGGTAAGGCTTCAGAAAATGGACTTTGAGATAATTTTTGAAAATACAAGAAAAAGCAGGGCCTTACACCCCCTCTCCCCTATATCTGCCCCTGGAGTTGGGAACTCTTTTTGCTGTTTGGTTCATCAGCAGATAACCAATACTTTTGTGAGGCTGAAGCAGTAAAACATGCAGTGAAATGTGTTAAAAATACTGAGGAATAAAATATTTGAAAGATGTCCAGGCTAAAGACTTAATGAATGAAAGTTTTATTTTATTGACGGCCAAATGGGAAAAATTAACAGATAAAGTGATAAGAGGGACGATGAAAGAAATGTGAACAGAAAATAGGCTGGGTGCTGTGTCTGGCCCAAAACAAAAACTGAGTTTTCAATAGAGTGAGGCATGACCTTGAAAAGAGTGTTTTCGTGACTTTTTTCCTCCATTTCACATCTATTTTGAGGTAATTATAACACCTACCTTCCCATTCATTTTGATCACTGAAAACTTATCAGTTGTTAAAGGAAAGTACTAAAGCTGGTTTCCATATGATCGCAACAATCTTAGCGATCATATGGAAACTGACAGCCTTAATAGTGATATAACCATGTGCCTTGGCAATCTCACTGTTCATTGCACATAATGGGATGGCATCCAAACGCCGTCCGAGATAAGTTGTGTAAGTAAACTAAGTCATTGCTTGGCTATTCCAACATTCACTAAGATGACAGTTTGATTTCCTTTTCTTTGTTTGTCTCTGGACCTCCGCAATCTGGCTTCTTTTAAGTGAAACTTCTCGATTCCTGCTTCATAAAATCGCCAAATCCAATGTCCTGTTCAGAACTCACCCCCCTTTTCCATCAAATCCTGAACCCAGCCTTCAAATAAGCCAAATCCCTGGAAAACCCATTAAGGACCCCTATGTGTTACTGATCAGAAGTAGTTATGCTGTGGGCTTTTTGATATGTAAATCTATAGGGTATGACGAGCAGTTAGAGCAGCACAATGTTGTCAATATTTAAGTAACGAAGGTGGTCTGGGAAGTTGTGTCTTAGATTTGTCGACACACCCACCCTCTCCCTTGTAATATATCTGGGAGTTTTGTTCACGAGACTGATAAAGAGAGCTCAATGGACTTGTGACATGAATGCCTAGGAGGGAGCGAAGCTGCTCGTTTAGAAATGTAAGGGGATCTGGGGCCAAATTCCTGAAGCAATTTTGAATTTTCAAAATTGTATTAATGCTATCTTGGACATTGGACAGGCAGAATTTGTACACACCATTCGCCGTTGTTCACCATGTTATTCTTTGCTGCTCCTCACACTTTATTCAAAGTGTCCTTCATCCCCTTGACTTTTAGTAATTCCTCCAGCTGTAGCTTGCACGTAAGCAACAAAAACATACAACACTCCCTGAAATGCCAGATCAAGAGGTCTGGGTTCAAGCCATGGCCTGGGTCATTGTGTGCTGGAGTGACACACTTCACTCTCGCAGTGCCTCTCCTTTTCTAGGTGGATAAATGGGTTAGTGGCCTGGGGGATGGGGTACTCCCACATATAAGATATATGCTATAAGGGTATGGTTTTCAGGCAGTTTAGTCTGGGATGGGGTATAGAAATGCGACAGTTTGGTCTAGAGTAGGGTTTGATTTGCTGTCAGTGTATAAATAATGTAGTTTAGAACGGGTTTCTTTTCCCAGGGTTCCATAATAGAAATTGAAACTCAGAAGTTACTTTGTAAGATATTGGTTTATCTAGCATATGTTGGACTACGATCGTGATAAAGTTTCTGCATTGAGAATAGCTAGTCTGGGATAGGGTAGGGGATTTGGATCCTAGTCTATAATAGGGTTGAAAACCAAGCTGATCATGGCCTAGTATAGGGTAAGGGATTCAGTGCGCCAGTGGCACACCCCTACCCAATGACTTACAGAGTACCCAGTGGGTGGTTAGTGGTGAAATGTTTGGGTAAGCAGACAGAATGCTGCGGGGGGGATGGGGTAACTTGTGGTACACTAGTACCACATCCTGAGGAAAAAGAAGCAATACTTTTCAATATACTTTATATTGCACACACCAGATATGTAAACAATACCCTCCACTTGGTGCAAAAATATGCTCGGATATTTGTCCGCTGACATTATCTGTGCTTGAGGCAACTTCAAGTAAAACCTCAGAGTGTACATTCCTTGCGCAAGTTTTACTGCTACATGTGGCTGAGAAGATTGTTTCCACCCTGTGATATTTAACAGGTATTGTATTTAAGTCGTTTTAATCCTGATGCCAAGACATTTAAAACAAACGTAAGCAAAAATCTGACTCCACATTCTTCTTACAAGTTTTACTATTAGCTCAAAGATTGTTTATTCCCTGTCAGTTATATTTCGCAGAGGAAATCTGAACTCTTTTCAATCCATGATGCAACAAAAACTGTGAGCTTTGAGGGACAGATAATGTACAAGGACAAATTCCTTGTACATACATAGCCAAGTGTATTTTTGCACCAAATGAAGGCTATTGTGCTTATTATCCTTCAAATGTTTTTCGCAACACATGCAGTTTGGAAAATTGGGGAATATCACTGGTAGAATCCCCAGTTTTAGCTGGGGCATTTTCAGTCATGTGAAGCATTCAGACCAATCATGCCCATTTTCACCATTTTCTTGTTGGAAATATTCTTGCATAAACCAATGGATCAGTAAATTTTGATGCTTGTTTCCTTCCCATTTCATGTTTTCAAACCTTCTCTAGGTAGATGGCCCACTCACCTAACTTGGTTTGTCATACAATTTACTGAACTTACTGAAATATCACAGACTGGGTTAAAACCTTTAAAAGACATAAAAAAACACACAAAGTCCAACAGTGGACATGGGTGGGAAAATTTGGGGAAGATTGAAACATTGTATTGAACTTTGAACGTGGGTTTTAATATTATTATGTTGTCTATCATACAGTTACAATTGTTTGCCCCCACAACTAGTTCCAGAACTTGTCGAGGCAGGGGCAAGAGTTTATGTTGTAAAGGAAAGAAGGACAAACAGTAGATAATTTACCATTAGGGTAAACTTGAAAAAAAATATACCCAGCGTTCTTCAAGTTAATGTCAAATTAGAAAAGTGGTATTTTATAATGCTTAGAAATCATCATTGGTTGATAAAGAGCCAGGATTTTATAAATAAAAAACAATAATGTTATGCAGCCAATTTCAAGATAGAACTCATAACTGACAAAAATAAACAATTACCAAACATATTGTGACCAGAAACCCCTTTAATGTAATTGCATAAATTTTGAGAAATACGCCCCCTCCCTACTGCCTGATTTAAGATACAATAAGTTCATTGGTAAATCCCCCACCCCTCTTCCCTTTCACTCCAATGTGCAGTTCATGAAAATATCTATACTCCCCCTCCCCCCACAGAAGGGATTGGAATTTCCTAGGGACAGGGGCGTGAGGATCCTGTAAGGCCAAAACATTCAAAGCAGTGTAGGAAGCTTATTTGGAATTTCCTGAAGGGGGTGTTCTTGGAAAAAAAATCCCTTCTGTGGGGGAGGTATGGATATTTTTTTTGTAACCACACAATGTAATAAAAGATGATACAATGTGTGCTATTAATATTTACTAAGGAATTGTTGGGACAAGCTAACAAAGAAGCAGAGGAAGGCAATTCTGGATATCTGTCTAATAATAATAATAATAATAATAATAATAATAATCGCATATTTACTCAGGATGACCCTTCAGTACAAAGTACTGTTATCAATGGGGTCCTGCTATTTACTGAAATATCCCGTTTCTCATCCCTTTCTTGTTATTCCTCAGCGAACAGAATACTTTGTAAGGGGGTGGGGGAGAGGGAGCTGGAATAACCTACAGTGAAATAGTGTAAAGTTATTCCACTCAGGGAAAGTAGCCTTTCCATCTAGTCATGTCATGCCACAGACACAGCAGTGTCCTGAGCTGGTTATGAAGAGCTACACTGTAGATAGGTTCTCCTGTCCTTAGGATAGCATCTGACATATCACAAAGTTAACATTATTTACTGTTATATCTTGTTATGATGTGAACCTTATCATCACGGTTAATATTTTCAGCCTCGATATGCATTTAAAATGTACATGATGTACAGATGTGTTACTGAAAATAGTCAATTGTGTAGTTCAAGGAGATATTCTTACCCACACCAAGGTGGTCATTAGAAATTCCATGTGTAGGGGGTGGGTGGGGGATCAAAAGCCAAACATTTTAAAGGAGGTTGTGAAGCTAAACTGGAATTTCTAGAGGGGTGGGAGGGTTCAAACTGAAAAACCCTCTAGGGGGGAGGGGTATGGATTTTTTCCAAGAACAACACATTATAGCATCCTGATTAGATTCACCCACATTACAAAAGTTTGTATTTTACTTTTTTTCCTTCATGTTCATTTCATTACTAAAATAGGTAAAATACTTCTTGAATAAGCAGATTGTTTCCAGGGGGAGATTTTTAATAGGTTTTATTTTTTTTGGATCATCTGACTATGATATTTGCGGTCAATTGTGGATCAATAGCCTTGATCGACCCTCGATTGACATGCCATCGACATCTTGATCAACACTATCAAAAGTTGATCGATATCTTGGTTGACAGTTAGTCAACAGTCGACTAATTTTTGCAGACACGCCATTGAGTGTCAATTGATGCATATGAGTCGGTTGACACTCTGCCAACTATTGACCACTGTCAATCGACAGTCAATTGAGATGTTGATCAAGTGCCAATTTAGTGTTGACCAAGTGTCAGTCGAGTGGCGATCAAGTATCAATCAAAAATGAGATTGAGGGTCGATTAAGGGTATCAATTGACACTTGACTGTCAATGCCTTTTGTACACATGATCCATTTTTTCTAAGTTGTCAAACTTAATTAATACACCATTGTGTTCTTGTTTGAACTTCTGCAGCTCACTGTTTCCAAATTTCCTGAATCTGCCCTAACAAGCTTAGGTTTGACTTACTGATTTGATGATTAATAGTTATTATTGTTTGGCTTTCTCCTTTCCAGTTTTTCGCCAACTGATAATAAGTTTGCCTCTTGTTCTGACGATGGCCTAGTGAAAATATGGGATTTTTACCGCTGTGCTGAGGAGAGAGTACTTAGAGGTAACCGTCCCTTAAAGCAGACATTTGTGCTTGTGTCCAGTATATCTTTTGACACAGGGAGGATGCTGGATGTCTTTACATTGCTGCTATCAGAACTAACTCTGTACTATTTATTTTTCCTTTTTATGATTAACCCAGAAACTAACATTACTAGTAAATAAAGCATTTCACTACATTGACGTTAACTTTCTAAACTTTTTTCAGGGCATGGAGCTGATGTAAAATGTGTTGACTGGCATCCTACAAAGAGTCTTGTTGTGTCTGGCAGCAAGGACAGTCAACAGCCCATCAAGCTGTGGGACCCCCGCACGGGATATGCACTAACAACTCTGTAAGTTTATACAAGATTTATAATGCTGGAGCTGTAGAAACACTTATTCCAACCTTTTCCTCTATTAACTATGCCTTAACTTAGAAAGAAGTCGTTCTTGCCATGCTGTCAGTATTTGTGCTCAAGCTTCATATGACACTAGAAAAAGCCCAGTCGGGCATAAGAACACTACAGTCAGTTTTCTGAAAGTTGCTTTTGCATCATTTAAATGAACATAGAATGTGTAAGCTACTCCTCTGTGAGCTGCACAACAACTGAAAAAATCCCCAAAAATAAAGAACTCAGTGAAGAGAATAACATGTAATACACGTACTGGAAGAGTATAAAACAGTTTCAGGTGTTTTCTCCTTTATCTAATGCACTGACAGTCCTTACATACTTAGCATTTCCCTTGAATTTTCTTCCCTTTCAATTTAATTGCTTTGGTTTATTAAAGACTCTTTTTTTCTTTAAGTCACGCTCACAAGAGCACAGTGATACAGATTAAATGGAATCAGAATGGGAACTGGTTATTGACAGCATCACGTGATCATCTGTTGAAGTTGTTTGATATTCGTATGATGAAAGAAATGCAAACTTTCCGAGGCCACAAAAGGGAAGCTACAGGTAAACATAATCTGAGTTTTTGAAAGCAATCAAGAATTCATGGGCTAGAGTTGATCAGGACTCAGCCTGACCAAGGATCGTCATTGGACACTATTCAAAATGACTGACTTGTTTTTATCATTTTATTGACATAATTTGATGATGCCAACATATTTATTGGAATTTACGGCTGAATAATAATTGTTGTTCAGTTTGATCCCTCTGCCAAAATTAATAAACTTGGGCTTGAAATATCTTGATGCCAAAAAATGGCCATACACTGTTCCTTTCTAAGCAGTGTTTACAGATTAATTTTCTCTGTGCTAAATGAACATTGCGTTTTTGTTTGTAGCAATCAGTTGGCATCCTGTTCATGAATCTCTTTTTGTCAGTGGTGGATCAGATGGCTCCATGATGTTTTGGGTGGTTGGGTATGTTCAGTGCACAGAGAACATTGTAATAGTCCCTACTTTATTTTCAACTCCTCTCTACTTGAATGGAGTGTCTTAGTATGATATCCAGTACTGAGATGGCTGTTGAAAAAATGATGTATGGAAGAGTTTGATAAAACTCTAGTTCTGCCCTGAGTGTTTGATACATCTTCGTGTACTAGTTATAAGGCAAGCAAAAGATGAAAAATCACTCCATTGTCTCTAGTAATTACAGCATTCAGGAAAATCTGGATAATAGTATTCTTCTGGGCTACATGTTGTTTCCTTTAACTGCAACAAGATCTCAGTTACTTTGCTTTCAATATTTATTATGGTCTGAAATGCCACTTTGTTCCTGGTTGTTTTTGTCCCTAGTTAGTTGCTAGGTAACTTGATGTATCATCAGTGCACTGTGCTGGTGTATCAACTTCTGGCATCGTCATTACTAGTAGTACATACAAAGAATGTGAAACTTGAAGTGCTTCAAAAACAATCTATCAACTGCACTTAAGCCTGTAATAATCAGTTCTGGTTACGTAATGTTTAGCCACTTCTGGTCGCATGATCAGGGGTGTGATTAGTTCGTGCAGTGTAAATTTTTTGCATACCTGTGAATTTGCTTGTGTATTAACATATTATTCTAGTTTGTTGAGTCAATGTAACATGATTTTATGATCTCATCTCTTGCCTGATTTTATTGGTTCATAGCTACAACAGTGCCCACAAATCTGTTTGGAAATCTCAAATTTCTGAAAACTGTTGTTTGAATTAGGGCCGAGAAGGATGTTGGTAATATGGAGATGGCTCATGAGGGAATGGTGTGGAGTTTAGCATGGCACCCTCTGGGACATATACTGTGTTCAGGATCTAACGATCACTCCAGGTAAGACAGCATGAAGTGTAGCAGCTATCATACTAGTAGGTGTAAAGTCTGCATACGAGCCAAGTGACCCATCAGGCCGGAGCTTATCCCAGTTCATAACTAGGAATATTTCTACTACCCCCTGTATGGGATGCTAGTTCATCGCAGGGTTACCCCCAGCATTAAATTTGCTGGTACCCATTTGTATACACTTGGATGGAGAGAGATAAGACACTTTACTCTTATGTCCCCGGCCAGGCCTCGAACCCTGACCCGCTTGATCCAGAGTCCAAGGCACTAACCATGAGGCCACTGCGCCTCTACATACCAGTAGGTGTGGGTTGAGTTAAATGTTGCGACTTGGTCATGAATGTGATTGTGACCCAGTTAGGGCAAATATAAACATTCACATGATAATGTTTTCATTCCTTCTAGGTTCTGACTGATTTATTGTAAATTCATTTTGCTGTTATGGTGAATGAGTTCTTTGATTCTTTTTGGTTGACATTTTTGATCATCAAGCAGAAAACTGGCTTAAGCAAATTTTATTCAGGTTTGCTTTCCATATGCTGGTCTTGTAAATTGTTCACTCTTTAATTTGATGTTTTGTTGACTCAGTAAATTTTGGACTCGAAACCGACTTGGTGACAGGATGAGAGATAAATACAATCTAAACATTCTGGACACAGAGGATGACACTGGTGAGTTCATTCTGTTTTTGTTGTTGTTGTTGTTGTTTGGTTGAATGTATGTTTATTTGTTTCTCGTTTGGTTGCTGGTTGTTTTCCAGAAACTTTTGGGTTATACTTGCATTCTTCGAGGTTTTCTATAGGAGAGGGGTGTTAACTGAGTAATATGTATCTCATGTTTTAAATATGGTTGTTTGAATTTGGGGTGTTTTGAAAAAGTTGAGGTTATTTAGGCATTGCATTTTTCTTTTGTGTGTTTTGAGGATGCACAATCATGGCTTCATTTGTCACTTCCTAGCAATTTTCCATGATAGAAATAATCATTTGGCCAATGATGCCATCTACGATGATGGTTAACTGATGTGAAGTTTATATGAAATAATTCATATATGAACTGCAGTTGTAGATGAAAGTGGAAAATGATCATCGCAGTAAATTTTCCAATTTAAGCAATTGGAAAGAAGAAGCCTGAAAAAATCAGGGCTTCAACGGGATTCGAACCCGTGACCTCTGCAATACCAGTGCGATGCTCTACCAACTGAGCTATGAAGCCACACATTGGGAGCGGCTTGGTAGAGCATCGCACCGGTATCGCGGAGGTCACGGGTTTGAATCCCGTTGAAGCCCTGATTTTTTCAGGCTTTTTCTTTCCAATTGCTTAAATTGGAAAATTTACTGCGATGATCATTCTCCACTTTCATCTACAACTGGAGTTCATATATGAATTATTTCATATAAACTTCACATCATTTGACTCTTCACGGGAAGATATGAACTCAATAAATTGACCTCGCTCCCAATGTGTGGCTTCATAGCTCAGTTGGTAGAGCATCGCACCGGTATTGCGGAGGTCATGGGTTCGAATCCCGTTGAAGCCCTGATTTTTTCAGGCTTCTTCTTTCCAATTGCTTAAATTGGAAAATTTACTGCGATGATCATTCTCCACTTTCATGATGGTTAACTGTTATCATTTTTTTTTGTATACAGAAGGTGACCACCCTGGTGTTTTAAGTACAGCTATTCCAGGAATGGACACAGCATTAAACCCTGCAGAAGAGTTGCCAGATATTGATAGATATGACTTGGGAGAAAAAGGCTAGAAATGTTTACATTCTACCTGTCTTATCTTTTAAGCAGACTATTTTCTCCCCTTTATCTTGCCATCTTGACCTCACGCTTGATTTACAATCAAGTTTAACATTAACAATGTTAAATAATGATGAAATTTATGAGACACAGTACAAATAACATGAATGCCTGTTCCTACAAAGTGTAGTAAGGTAACCCAAAACTCTTTGTGGGTCCTAGAAAAGTCTTTCTCACACTCATTAATAATTTATCAAATGAAAACAAAGGAAAATACAATCGTGAAGGAGGTTTGGATGCCCGGTCTTAATTAGCGTAGATTTTGACGATTTTACTTCTCTGTGTACTCCTTAGTTTTTGTTTCGATAGAGAATATATATCAAACACTCGAGACAATGTTTTATTGGATATCCAAACACCTCACATTTCGTTAAAAATACCCGTTTGCATGTCATATTTTCAACTCTCTTCCCAGTGTTTAGATATCCTGATGAAACACTGTCTCTCGTGCTTGATATTGTACTTCTCAAACTCATTAATAATTCATTAAGTTTGAACAAAAGAAATCATGACTGTGGCGGTGTTTGGATATTTGATCTTAATTAGCATAGCTTTTTACGATTTTCTTTCTCCATTTTCTCCTTAGTTTTAGTTTTGATTGAGAAGATTTATCAAACACTCAAGACAGTGTTTGACCACATTTCCAAATACCTCAAAGTTCGTCAAAAACACTCCGCTGGGCATCGTATTTTCAACTCTCTTCGCGGTGTTTGTAAATGTGGTCAAACATGGCCTTTCGTGTTTGAAATATTACTTGAAAGTCAGTTTTGACCTAGGGTGCAAACCTTGCAGGAGACTAAGTTAAGAAAAACATGATATTTAATAGTACTTTTGTGTTACTCTCTGTGGAATCAGTGGTAGTACTTCTTAAGTATACATAGGTTCCTGGGCTGATGAGAAGATAGATTCATAGAAAGCTGATGTGAATATGGCAATGATTTCTGGCTTGGTCTATCATTATTAAATTACTGTATAATGAAATTTCATGCTTGTTCTTCTGTTGCAGGTCCTTTATTTGGACTCAGCAACTCACCAGCAAACAAGACCACACCCATTCGCCCAAGGCAATCAGAACCACAAAATCCAGGATTCACTCTGCCTAATTTTAAAAACAGTCCAACTATTCCAGGGTTTGGCTCACTTGGAGAAGTTAACACAACCGTAGAAAATGGGAACTCCAATTTAAGACCAGATGCTCCACCATTCAAACCTGGAAGGCCAGGAGAAAGGAATCATGTGGGGCAATTTGAGCCCCCAGCCCCTCAGAGACTTATCCAGCCCAACAGCTTTAAAACTGAGAAGGGACCAAGGCCCTTTGATACACCTCAAGGAGACCAATTTACACCTGGAAGACCCAGAGGCGACTTTGAAACAGGAGGACCACGGAGAGAGTCATGGGATGAGCCCAGGGGTCCTTCTGGGGACTTTAAACCACCTAATTGGCGTGAGCAGGGTCCTAACGATTTTGGACATGGCAGAGATTTCAGGTCGGATGATGGAGGGCCAAATTTTAGGGGACCTCCTGGAGACAGGTTTCATGGACCCATGCCTGATAGGCAGGGCCTTTTAGGGTCACCACCAAGGCCTCTTGATATGGACTCACGGCCTGGGTTACTCGGTGCTCCACCAACACAGAAGCCTCCTCAACTGATGCAGGGACCACCTGGATCCCAGGGAGGTCCCACAGGGCCAGGGGGAAATGATTTCCTTCATCAAGGTACACTGACATGATGAACCTCTGTGTTAAAGTGAAAATGATATTTTCCCTTTTGACTGGAATTTTGCAATGTGTAGTCTAGCTTTGCAGATCTACAGACTGCTAACTAGATTGGAAAATGAGGAGGGTCTTGTATATAGTGATGTCAAGTCAAGGTCTGGCCCTCTCTCTGTCACGCAACGCTACGTTTTCGGGAGAGAGATACCCTCTCCCGAGAACATAGCGTTTCGTGACAGAGAGTGGGATAGAATAAGGGCTACTCAAATGATCCGCAGTTTTGCCATGAAATCGTTTATACACTAAACCACTAAATATTCTCTTCCGTTCAATTTTCTGTAATTCAACTTCCTAATTTATTTTGTCCTGTCCGTTAACGTTGATGGGATTCATTACATAGGTTTACTACCGAACAGACAGACCCTTCCTCCTCAGTGGTTTAAGGGTGTATCAAGGAGGGCAAGCTATTTGTATTATAGTACATCTGCTTCACTGACGTAGAAACATTGTGTTCCCGTCTTTGTCTGGTGGAGTTTGGGTTAAAGTTTGTTAGGGCAGGGTTGCTTAAGTAATGATGCAGTCAGAACAAAACGCGGGGAAGCTTAAATGGAGTACTTTTGTTTCCTTTTTTGTGCAGGTTCTGGACCGAACAACGACCCCAGGCAAGACCCGGGATCTTGGCGACCACATCCTAATGAACGTGAAGGTGACAGGAATGAACTATCACCAAGATTTGACATGAACGATCCACGCACTAGGCATCCACATGACCTCAGCTCAAGGGGCTTTAGAAGGGGTGGCCCCCGTGGACGGGGCCATGATTCCCCTCCACATCATGGCCCTGAGATGGAAGGGCCCAACCAAAGGTCCCATCCATTTCTTAACAAGCTTAGTTCAAGAGGTTTCAAGAGTAGTACTCAAGGGATGCATGAAAATAGGGATCCTCGCTGGGGAGGATCCTCAAATGAGCCCCCTCAAGGAAGAGGCCCTGAAGAACCACCTGGTGAGGAGTGTTCATATTGTAATGAAATTGATATAGTGATTGCACGAGCTATGATGCGCGTGCTAAGATGTATAACGGTTGTATTTGTATGTATACTCGCACGAGTTCTAAGACTACGAGACGGTTATATGGCGAGTACACGGAATGCGCAATATACTCGTAATACAGGATATATAAGGGACTCACGTTATGTGGTGACCTGTGTGTGTGAGTAGAGTTGCTGTGTACGAGTAAGCTAAACGTTAGGAGTCGAGTAATTAAGCCGTTCGCTGTTGGGCTCTTAGAGTGGAAGTTGTTGTCGCTCGCGCGTTACAATATTATATCTTTGATCATCACATGTTTCATTCCGTTTAGTTGTCTAGTACGTGAATTTATCACAAAAATGTTAAGTAAATTTACACATTCTTTACCAAGGATTCAAGAAGTCTAAAACTCTTCCTTTTTACAAAAAAAAAAAAACAAAGAAAAAATGGTTTCTTTGCGTCTGTTGCTTTGGTTTCTTGACTTTGGCAGACCTCTGTCTTTCTGGAGAAAGTTTTATGATTATTTTCAACTACTAATGTCGACGTTGATTCCTTCCCATTGTAGGGCTTTTCGATCGCCGGGATAGCTGGGGATCTTCTCACGATCCCCGCGGGCCTCAACGGGAAGATCCCAGGGATCCCCGGATGATGAGGGGTCCTCCAGGTCCCCCAAGGCAGGATCAGAACCCGCCTAGCACGAACGAGAACAAGCCAGCTATACGGCCATTAATGAGCCTCAGTCCCCCACCTCTTCCAATCGGCCAGCAGGGCTTTGATTTCAATCTGGATCTTGATGATGATTCTTGGACAGGAGGAGCTCCGGACAGGCGAGGTAGAAAGCGGTCTGGGGAGCAAGAGAGTTTCAGGGATGGGGATCGAGATAGAGGGCCTCCAAAGGCCTTGCGACCAGAGGACGAGTGGAGAAGGGGCCCAGGTAAGAAAGCCTTCGTCTACCAAATGGAGCTGTTGTTAATTGTGTTTATCTTGCTTCTGCGCCTGTTAAGTTCGCTGTAGAGTACTCTTTTGTTAGTAGGCGAAAGTACATTTTGTGCAGCTTGGTATTATACTATTTTCCTTAGCTCTATTATTCGCTTAAATACTATACATCATGCTCTTACCACCAAGAAAAATCCCGTACTGTTTTTACCGATTCGATACAAAACCAATAGCAGTAATTTACGCACTGGCAGTGATAGAGTCATTAGGCAATGAAGAACATAGCGACTAGCCAGAAGTACTTTGGTTTCGTCTGTACTAGGCATTCAAAATTTATGTTGTAGTTGGACCTGTAGGTTCGTGTTATCTCAGACAGACCTGTAGAAAGAGAGATAGAAGCTATGCATTTTGCTTCTCCTTTAGATCAAGGTCCACCAGATGGTTGGAGAGGCCCGGAAGAGCATTCGGATGATGGGGCCTGGCACGAGGACTTCCCAAGAGGCGACTTTGGGCCTGGGCCTGAAGGAGATGGCGCCATGAGAGGACGAGGAAAGCCAAGAGGAGGGAGGAGAGGGCGGGGTGTAAGGAGATAACACCTGCTACTAACTACCACCCTGCCAGTGAGCGGGAATGATCTCTATCGTTGATGTTAGCACAAAGGATCAAGACATCTACACCTAATTGCCCTCCTCTGTTGTGTTTTACGCAATGCACACGAGGAGATAAAAGGGACTTTAAGGATAACTTGGACTATATCTGGGATGACAACTTCAGTAAGACTTAACCGTGTTGTAAAAAGGCTCTGATGTCGAGAAAGGCTACAGCCGTAAAGTTTTAAATATTTCATTATTTTATAGATTATTATCCTTGCATTTCTTGTATATTCCATCTTTCTTTGGCAGATTTTGTTTTTCAAAACGCTTCTTCACATGTAAATTACGCGATTTTGTTTCAATGCAAAAAATGTGACATGGGTGCCCCGGCTTGGGGAAAACTCGAGATTTATTTGTTGCTTCTTTCTACAAGCGTAATCTTAATTCTCAAGAGTAGTCAAGATGTCCTATTCCTGAACAACACCAATATTATCAAGGAGACAGATGTTGACAATGTTTAAAGATCGTCAACCAGGGGGATTTTGTGTTGATGCGTTGGCAATTAATATATTATCAGGCTAATTTTCTAACTTGGCCCAGAGGCTTAGGGGAATAGAACAAAGGAAATTGATCATTTATCCCTCAACCTCAATGTGATTTCTTTTGTTTTATTCCCCTAAGCTTCAGAACCAAGTTAGAAAATTGGCCTATTTTCAGCACTATCATTCAAGGAGATGTACAGCAAATTAGTGAGGGAAACCGAGATTTTAAGAGGGACAGGATAGTTGCTGCTGAGTTCCGTTCACTGTATTCTGCTTGTGATTTCTTTTATATATGATATATTCGAAATATACCACTAACTATAAAACATCCTCTTGTAACAGTGTGTCCTATTATTATTCAATTAAGAATTATCTCTTTTCTGTTCCCTGCCCTGTGGTGTTCACTGATTTACTCCCTTGTATTTTCCTCGGTATGTTTTCATTCTCGTCCCCAGACGGCGCGCTCCTTTTGGTCCACTAAAAATCGAGACCTCTGGAAAGGTCCAATTTTCTGAGCATGCGCAGAGTAATCGTATTGTACTCTCAACCAATCAGATTTGTCAGACTTGACTCTGCGCATGCGCAGAGTGACGGGAAGTCCGTGAATCGCGGACTTCCGGTGTTGGACCTTCCCAGAGGTCGCGATTCTTGGTGCTGACCAAAGGGAGCGCGGCCTCTGGGGACGAATATGAGTATGTTTTGTGAAGTTTTCCCTTTCCTGTTTTTTTCTGTAATATCAATGAATATTTAACATGGCCCGTAAAACAATTCATTTGGTGAGCAAACCGAGTGACTTCCATTAGTAAAGTAAAACAAGGCGAGTGGGATGTGAGAAAAAATAAACCCCCGTGGCAGGTTGGTGAAGTGGTAAGATTTCAGCCAGTTAATTTGAAGTTGGCGAGTTCGACCAACGGTTTGTGTTCATATAAGTATTGGAAAATAAACATGTTCAAGTCACTAACGTAATGTAAATTTTATTACGTCACTTAACTTGAAGAATCAGGTGTCTTTCTGAAATAGCCTTGCGGTATGACCTCGCGCTAAAATTAGATTGAAAAGCAAAATCATTGGAAGAGGCCCATGTATGGGGATGTGTTCTGTTGAAACCAAAAATGTAGTGCTGTCATGGAAGTATTTATATGTGTTGTGTTGTTATTTGGTAGAATTTATACACCCGACTTTATACAGGTAACCTTTGTAAAAACTATTGATCAGCATTGTTTCGATAGTAGGTTCTTATCCCTTTCCTTCTACTTAGACAAAAGCTGCAGGTCCTGATCCTTTCCTCTACACACTCCACAAGTCCTTGATAAACCTCCTCAAGTTATAGGCTCTCAGGAGCGTAACTAGGGGGGTGGTCCTGGGGTGCCCGTGACCCCCCCTTTTGTAAGCGAAAACGACATGACAATCTGGTGAGTACCCTCACTTTGACACCGTGTGACCCCCGCCCCTCCCCTTTGAAAAGTCCTGGCTACGCCTCTGGGCTCTCGATATAGCAAAACTGCAGCCAAGCCCCCTTCCCTCTTCGACGTACAACACTGCGCAAAAGGAAGGAAATTCATCTTCTTTGTTCTCCGCAAACTGTCAGCAGAGTTCACCAAAATTTTAGAACAAATTAACCACACGATGCCTTTTCAGTGGAATTCGCGAACGCAGCAGTAACAAATATTCACCTAGACAAAAATTCAGAAGAACAAAAATTCAGACTGCTATATAACGAAATTTCAGTCTAGTTGAATTTTGTACAAACAAAATGAAGCAAGTAAAAAATCGTAGTACAATAGTCATCAACGGTTTCAAACAATTGATAGAGTGCATCTAATAATATAATGTTAAATACATTGTGGTCTATAGTTTGTATCCAATGCGGTTGAGAAGACTGCCTTCTTATCCGAGGGAAATCTAGTTCAGGCAGCTAAAATGCGGATAAAGTTTTTTTAAATTATGGATAAAAAGAAAGGAAATGTCTTTTTCAAACGTCCAAAACAGTTTTAATGTGTGAAAACTGCCTCGCGGCGATTAATAGGTCATTCCAAGTTGCCCTCTCCTTCTGTGTCAAAACGAGTCTGCGAAACCATTCATATGAAAATGTGTTCCACCTACAGGTTCATTGTTATGTCGTTGAAAACTCATTTTCATATAAAAGGTTTTGCACGAGGACTCGGTTTGAAACAGAGGCAAAAGGTAACTTGGAGATTTACTGCTGACCACCTGTTTGCTGCAGCCAATTTAGTTTTGCTCTGTTGTTTGTTCTGTTATGCAGCAAGGATCGGGCCTAAAACACCACACGAGTACATACGAGTAATATACGAGTACATACAAGTAAATACAAGTAACGTGCGAGTACATACGAGTAACATACAAGTACATACGAGTAACATACGAGTAACATACGAGTAACATACGAGTAACATACGAGTAACATACGAGTACATACAAGTAACGTACGAGTACATACGAGTAACATACGAGTACATACAGAAACATACGAGTACATACAGAAACATACGGAAATGTACAGGTTATAGACGAATAAATGAGAGCAACATACGATGGCAGGAGGGTAATAAACATTAAACGTACCATTTTTCTCTTTACATTTCATTTTTTCTCGTGCGCGAGTCATGTCTTGCACACACACGCGAGCGCACAAAAGTACCATACACGTGCGCGTACTACCCCATGCCCATGTGCCACATACCTGCGCGCACCACGCCCATGCCCTGTGCCACATACCTGCGCGTACCACACCCATGCCCATGTGCCACATACGTGTGCGTACCACACCCATGCCCATGTGCCACATACGTGCGCGCACCACACCCATGCTCATGTGCCACACACGTGCGCGCACCACACCCATGCCCATGTGCCACATACGTGCGTCCGCCATACGCGCAACACACACGCACAAACAAGCCTGAGCGCTGATGTGATATGATGCGACGTTAGCGCGTCAAATAAACGAAGATTACGATGATTGCACACAAGATTTCGCGCGCGCAAGTGTCTCAGAATTATTTTCCTCGAAATAATAGCAAAGTAAAAACTTCGAGGTGTCTGTGTGGCGTGCTGTTCAATGAATTGAACCCCTCTCCCTTTCCTCAAGTAAGGGGTAAAACTTTCAAATTTGCAAATTTTGCTTACTCTTTTAACATATCTACATTCAACGGTAATCAATCGTTGAGCATAGTTCAGACAACGAAACAGTTCTCGGCAGTAGTCGTTAGCTGGGAGGAGCCGCCGAACATTTGATTGACGGTAGCGAAAAACGCATTTGTCGGTTGAGCTTTGAATTTTAGAGTCCGCATGTTATTGAAATTAAACGCTCGGTAAAGTTGTGTTAAAGCGTTGCATCATGGATTGAAAAGAGTTCACATTTCCTTTGCGAAATATAACTGACAGGGAATAAACAATCTTTGAGCTAGCAGTAAAACTTGTAAGAAGAATGTGGAGTCAGATTTTTGCTTACGTTTGTTTTAAATGTCTTGGCATCAGGATTAAAACGACTTAAATGCAATCTCTTTTTTAAATATCACAGGGTGGAAACAATCTTCTCAGCCACATGTAGCAGTAAAACTTGCGGAAGGAATGTACACTCTGAGGTTTTACTTGAAGTTGCGTCAAAACACTGCATCAGGGACTGATCTTTTTTGTTCCACCTGTCAGTTGTAGGAAACCCTATTGATAAAGGTTCGGAAACACCGCGGCCCCCCAAAAAGCAAATGCAATCCTATAACTCTAGGGAATTCAATGAGCTGATTTGACACTAACATGTAATGCGCACTTTTAAGAGAATCAACAAACAGGTATAAATCACAAAGAATAATTGTCTTAATCGTCTTTAAGAGCCAAATCAGGACAGATCGAGGCAGAATTACCGGAAGTGAAAATGCGCTCCTGTTTGCTCTACGTAGCGTTACACTTGGATTACACTTGCTTGGTTTGGCTATGGATGACACTAAACAAGTGACACGAGCCAGCTCAAGACAAAGGGCCTTTGATTAAGCTGGTAACCAATATGCAGAAACAATTAAAAGAGTGGATCACCCTGTGCAAACGAAGGCAAAATAAACACAAATCTTTGTAAGGATAAGCAAGAGGCAACAATGGACTTGATAAACAAATTTTATAAAGATGTAAGGAAGACCTGAATTTTTTATTTTGGCTCAAAACAAACCGTCATCAGCTCTGAAAGCTTTCATCGCAAGTTCTCCGTGCGTTCCGCTATTCGCAACCCTTCTCTTTCCCCTTGGAATCCCGGCGAGCTTTTTCCATGCAACGGTACAGTGATAAGGAAAGCCGAAGCTTTCTTTTTCATCATAATTGTACGCAATTTCACCGCAAGCACGTGACTCTCTACGCCTAGGACTAGTTACGCAAAGACTGACAAAGTCACGTGGACAAATCTTGCATTTCCCGCCAAAGACGAAATACAACTAGCTTTAGCTAAATTAAAAACAAGGATCGTGACTTAGACAACCTTGCTCTTTGGCCATTTTTTCTGAACTTAAGTAGTGACCAGCCATCCAGCGGTTTTAGTGTGGCATGAGATGAACGGATCGTGGCATGCGAGAAAAAAAAAATTGATATAAATATTTGAAAAATGCCTTTTTGTGATTACACAGTCCATACTATCCACTATACGGGGCAGCCTGGACTCCATTTAAACAACGGAAATCCAAATCAAAGTTCTAGCAAAACAAAGCGTGCAAAGGGTGTTGTTTGTGAAACATTCGTGACGTATTTGTTAGCTGATTGGTCTAATCTCATTTTGCATATTCATGATGACCATTGCTGACATGAGGTCCTTGTTTGTCATTTTACGATGTTTGCCGTCGGAGTAAAATGTGTATTGTTGCCTTCCACACGAGAAACAAATCTGACTTTGAAGAAGAAATGGCGTCGACGTTTGGGAAAGACAAGTCGGTTGTCACCCATTTCTCTCAATGGTTAGTATCAATTTCTTTGCACTCTCCCTTCGCAAGTAATATTTCAACCACGTGCGCTCGCCGGACATTGTAGGTACACGTTTCGTGTTGAACTTCAGAACAACCGTTTGGCTTTAGAAACTGATCTTAAAGCGTACATTAAAAGCTAGTTCAGGAACCACACGAGACGTTTAAGTTCTTAGCGGTTTTTTTTTTTCCACGAGTGTGTGGCTTTCTTTGTGAAAGTGGCGTTTCTTTGTGATACGTTGCCGTGTACTTGTCAACGCCCACTCATGCTTAACAATTCACTGTGAATTTTTTATTCCTCATTTACTCGTTTGTTTCCACACTTGGGTTTTTTCGTTACGCAATTTTTATGTTCTTTTTTCAGAGAGTAAACGAAAGCAAAAGGACATCAACAGGATTCAAGCAGGGAGGATGAAGACAAAGTTGAGAATAGCATTGGAGAAATTGGTTAAATTGAAACCTCTCCGACAAGAAATAGCAGTTTTGAAACTAGAGAAGATACAATCGAGTTCAAAACTTCGTTGTTTAAAATCGTTCTGTTGGTTGAAAGTCTTATGTTTTTTCTTGGCTTAAACATTTGCATTCCTCGAATGACATCCGGGAGCGAAAGAAAACAAATTCGGTAGTGATTGCTAATTCTGCCATGACGGAAAGGTTCCAACCGTTTTCGAGTTATCATTTAGCACATGTTTTCAAATTGAAGGGAGTTTCATTCTTTGCTCGAGTGATCTTCAACTTGATTGAATTAAATTTTTTCGGTCAGCATTTGCATGCTTTACTACGGGTATTTTGTCGAGGTCGAGTATTTTATTATTTTTTTTCGTTTGAAAATTCCAAATTGGTGTACAATCGCTCAACTCCCCTATTAAGTTTGAAAACCTGTTACTAGGCGATAACTTTTGTAGAGTAATTTAAGGTGGCGCTGCATGTTCAAATCAAACCGTAGAAGTAACTATAGGTTACGTGATCATGTCAATCATAAAAACTTCTGTTTTGAAATGGACTGGACAAACAATTCGACACTGAACATCTTAATTTGTCTTGTTCTCCAGAATCGCATTAAGCAGAAAGTTTTACGAAGACCTAGTTTCACTTATGATGTGTATTGTCTGTTGGAGGGCAATGCCCTTGTTCAAAATCAGCATTAAATGATTAGATGGCTGGTCGTGGGAAATTGTTTTAGCTTACATATCAAACTTCATGTTGTCGGTGAATTATTTCTAGTCTTCAAATCTTAGTATTTTCAGATGCGTAATTAAATAAGTGCCTTGATCGATTCTTGGAATGGACGTGAACATTTGTGATTTATTTTTCCTTTTTTCCAGAAAGGTCACGGTGATTAATTCATCTGATGTGAATTGTGTACGTTAAAAGAGAAATTTCTTTGCTCAAAATTAACTAATGACCGAATTGATCTAAAAATGCTGCTGCTTGCATTGAAGTTAAATGAGTGTTCAGTATAACTATCGAACAATTTCTATGGTTTCTTTCTTCGTCATTTGAAATTATGAAACATTTTATCGAATTCCTGGAATAGTTGACGATTCGTTTGTTCGCAGCTTCATTTAGCTTAATTTTTGAATATTTGAAACATTTCTTGACATGATCACAACATACTATTCGCCTTCTTCCTTGTTTCGCTCGTGTTCCTTTTTTTGTTTGACCCCAACATATTTTGACGTTTGTCGTGTATTGACATGTAGAGCTACCTTGAAAATAAATCATTCTAGAAGAGGATATTGGGTTTCTGAATTGATCTTCGGATGCTGAAAATACTAAGATTAATCGACGGATATTCTTTTATACATTTCTGTACGGAAAACGTCAGGTTTACATATTTTTTCTTGGGACGCAAAAAGGTCAATCAGAAACCAAATACATCCTCTTGTTTAACTTTCAGCGAGGCTGCAATGAATTATGTCTGGTATCAAGCAACTCTTTCCATTACCGCTTTTAAAAAATGTAGGTCTTATTATCTGATTTTTCAAATTGTTTTGTCTTTCATTTGTACTATCAGATATATTGTGTTTTAGAAATGTAGCTTCAATTGTCTGAATTTTCTAAAACATTAAAGCTACTATTCGGACTGATGAATATTTTTACCGAATTTATTCACGAATTGATTTGTTGCTTTTCAAAAATTCGTAGCTCCAACTGTTTGATTGTTCTAAAATGATATTGCTTTAGTCTGCAACTGAGAAACATTTTTACTACAGTATTCACTAAGCCATCTTTGATTTTCAAATCTTAGCTCTAGTTGTGTGATTCTTTGAAAATTTTATCGCTATCGTTTGTATTCACTATTACATCTATTATCACGAACGCAACTCCAATTGTCTGATTCTTCTAAAATTAAGTGCTATCGCTTTTGTCAACTATAACATCTACATGTATCATCAGGTACGTAGCTCCAATTGTCTGATTCTTCACAAATTTTATCTGTCTTCTGCTACGTACAAAAATTCACCAAAATTTGCTATTAGCTCTTTTGCTTTTCAAAGCTGTAATTTCAATTGTCTAATTTTCTAAAATGTTATTGCTTTAGTCTGCAACTGAGAAACATTTTTACTACAGTATTCACTAAGCCATCTTTGATTTTCAAATCTTAGCTCTAGTTGTGTGATTCTTTGAAAATTTTATCGCTATCGTTTGTATTCACTATTACATCTATTATCACGAACGCAACTCCAATTGTCTGATTCTTCTAAAATTAAGTGCTATCGCTTTTGTCAACTATAACATCTACATGTATCATCAGGTACGTAGCTCCAATTGTCTGATTCTTCACAAATTTTATCTGTCTTCTGCTACGTACAAAAATTCACCAAAATTTGCTATTAGCTCTTTTGCTTTTCAAAGCTGTAATTTCAATTGTCTAATTTTCTAAAATGTTATTGCTTTCGTTCACAAATGACAAAGTTTTACTACAAGTATTTAACAGAAGCCACGATATACCGTGATACATCTTGAAGCTTGTTGACCAGACATTAATCTCTAACACCTCGCTGGAAGTAATTTCTAGAAGATAACGAAGCAAGCCATGAACATTTTTTGAAACTGGCCTATAATTTTTCGGGCTTTAATTTTTCATCTCGGCTTTAAGTGACGGAAGTCCTAAAATTTATCAAACGCTAGGACGAGGTTGAAATTTTTCCCTCTTTTTTTTCAGTATTTCGATGGAATAATCGGGTTAATGGCTTGCCTTCGCTATCTTCTTGAAATATATTGCATGATGATATCACGTTGAATAGTTAAGCTGTGAATGACGGGCAGCTAGAAATCTATTTACAGAAATAGGACGAGCCAGTTAAAATATCTACAACTGCAACGTTTCTGCACAACATCGAGAAGGCGGCGACATTTTAGAATCGCTATAGTTAAAAGAGTTTACATCGTTGGGACTCAAGTGACCCGGTTATATATACTTTCTTAAATATTGCGATTCAGAAATGTTTCCACCCTCTCAATTTTGTGTAGAAACGTTGCAGTTGTAGAAATTTTAACTTGCTCTTCTCTTTTTTGTTAATAGGTTTCTAGCTGCTTGTCGTTTTTGCTTGACTATTTTTACAAGAAATCATCATGGAATATGCCGTCTTGAACACAAGCAAATATTCACTGGATTCAAAATCTTAGTTATTTGAAAAACTAGAATGATTGGAATCAAACGTTTTCCGTTAGTTTCTGTTCAAGATGGTATATGTTGAAATTTTTTTTTGGCGGGAAAAATTCAAGGGGTACCCCCTTAAAATTTTTGACAAAAAAGTTGTCAGGGGAAACGCTGTGCAAATTTTTCCAATTTTCCCGCCAAAAGTCTTAGTATATATTGGGCAAATTTTTCGAAGACACCTTTGTAATCAATTTAATTGAATTTCACTTAACTAATTAAGTATTGTAAGCAGAAAATAAAAGATAAATAAAACAATTGAAATAAAACAATTGTTGTGAGTACTTTATTGTTTGAAATTTGTATTTACTTACTAATAAAGATTACAAAAGAAATGGTCACCTGAATAAAAAAGATTGCACTTACTGACTATTAAGTCAAGTAATAATCTAGAATTAAATTACATCTTTTGAAAAAAAAAAATTGGCGCATGCGTATTTTAGGCGCCGTATTTTTTAAGTCTTTTGGCGGGAAAATTAAAAATATTTAAACAGATGTTAACAAGAAGTATTTTTTTAAAAAGTTGGCGCATGCGTATTATAAGCGCCCGTATTTTTTCTAAGTTTTTTGGCGGGAAAATTAAAAATTTAGACGAGGGTTACCCTAAGAGTAAATTTAGGCAGTCAAGACAATTTTTCAGAAAATATTTAATAAACAAGAGAAACTGATTTTGTACAAAGCTAACTTTACGAAATAAGCTCGAAATAACTTGACAAAAACTTAGCAGCGAATTTTTTTTTTTCTAAATCTGCTTTTGGTTGAGACATTTTGAATAAACAAGACAATCCATTCTGAAATTGGTCCGTGAAAGGAAACTAGGAAAAAATTGCGATTCTAAACACGAAGGCTAACTATAAAAATTTTTCCTTTGAGGAAAATCAAAGAATTACGATGCTCACGATGCGAGAAGTCGGTGAATCATATGATAGAAACGTACGTGACTATTGAACTACAGTGGTGTTGCGTTACACGAAGGACCGTTGAGGATATAGTAATAAAGTTTTGCACGGGAATTATTCAAATTCATGAAAAGTTGCCGTATTTTAACTGCTAACTCAGAAAGTAAAGAATATAAAGTTTCGTTTGATACCCTGCTGCCTTGCTGTTTGTCTGAGCAAGCCAACAAAATAACACTGAAAAGGCACTTCACAATCTTTATTTGCTAAATTAACAGTCGAATCTCCCGTTGCAACGCCGTGCATTTAAATTTTCGTAAAAAGCCTTATTAACATATTCTCAATGGCCGCTAGTGTAACGCAACACCACTGATGCTCAAGAGTCACGTACGCGTCAGTCACACAATCCTCCAAGCTCTCGCATCGTGAACAAAGACAAAGGATTAAAATAGAATTAAAATTGGACTAGAATTCGTAAAAGCAAAGCTGACGAAACTTTTCCTACAAAACCTAACTTTAAATTACTTTTCGGATCAGTTCATCCTTATAGATTGCCTTCGTATTCTGTTTAACTCTGAGGAAAACATCGCCAATCCTAACGTTTAGTCCACGAAATAAATTTTATCCTATACGTCCTTGGTTTGAAAAAAATCTCTCACAATCTGTCTTACTTTCGTCCCTTGCGTACTTCATGTATGTCTGTCTATAGCGTCCTAACTTCTTGATATTGCCTCCAGTGTCATGTCTTGTCTTTGTCTTGTCTTGCCTTTACCTTCATCTTCCCTCAACCGTCTGGTCACTGAGACTTCCTGAAAAATGAAGCAAAAAAAAAATGAAGCAAAACAGTGAAGCAACTATATGAAGCTTTCTTCATCGTATCCTAAATACATTGACTACAGAATTCCCTTCTTGATGGTTGTCTTTATTCTCATCCCCTGTTTGCTTGACAATGTACTGATTTTGTAAGGAGGAATTGGATTTTGGTCACTCTTATATAAGGCTTTGATGTACTTCCTCATTTTCGTTGCTCTTTAAACAAGAGAGGAATAAAGCTGAATTTGCAGACTATAGCTGGTAGACCATTGTGTAGGCTTCAAACCCAACAACAGAAACACCAGCAGTAAAATTAATGACAACAATGTGATGCTATTTGATTTAACCACTGATTCAACATTTTGCTCTTGTTGTTGTTGTTGTTGTTGTTGTTTACACAGTAACCCAGATAAAGATTAACCAGCCTCAGCAAAAAACTTCCCTTCTGTGTCTACAATACATGCAGTCTCTCAATTACTTTTGCGCTTTCAGCCTAGTAAAACAAACTATCAGGTGATGACAAGAACATTTCAAAGAATTCTACAATAAGTCCCAAATATTTGAAGATATTCCAACAAATTTCAGCTCTAATTTGAAAAAGAAAATCAGTAATTATCTAGTACTAATTGTCTCGTGGAATTACAGTTTGCCAACCAGTTTGATAGCATGATACCATCATTGGTTGGTAAAATCTGGAGTCAGTCAATAACTGTTCATAAGGCTGCTGACATTAAAACATGATCTCTCAAAAAAAATTATTTGGAGACAGCTATAAGTTGTTGGAAAACATGGTGTTGTGACCTTTTATGAACTAAAGTTTTTAGAGACCCCATAGATTTTGTTTTGATTGGTTCAATTTCAGGCACGTGCAACTATTCGTTAATTAAAACGTTTAAATTTAATGTCACAAATTTAATGTTTAGTGCTGGGGTGTGCCAAATCAAGTGGATTGGGATTTGTTTGAATCGAACTGATGGTGTGTTGTTGTCTTAAACATTTAACAAGGGTTTTAACTGATTGCAGGAAATTTTGAGGATCATCGCAACATCTCCAAAACACATGGTGAGATGAAAGCATGAACTGTACAAGTTAAGGTGACTCCTCAGAAATAATAGTTGTCAAACAATTTTTTTGAAACTTTCCCTGAATGTTCCCTACCAAGCAATGTTTCAACAAAACAGAATAAAAAAGATAGGTCACCATGCTACCACCTCACACCCACTTCAGTCTCCAGACTCATATAGTACACTTTTTTCTTTGTCTTTACATTTCACTGGTATAAAAAACTGTAAATGCACAAGTAAATATATTTATACATGCTCGCAAAAGATCAGCCAATCTTACCCCATTTATGCCTAATCATGTCTGTTAAAATTTTGTTGGTAATCACATCACAGTTTGCAAAAGCTGGAAGCAAAGTTTTCAAAAGGAAAACACCTTGATATGTAGAAAGTCTTAGGCACACACAACAATGTTATATATAGTTTCCTGTAATATCACACAAATCATTTTAAATGAAATGGGTTCATGATTTGTGTCCTCAAGTAATGGTTTTGGACTGGCTTTTACCTTATCTTTTTTTCCTTCCAAACAATTTTTTACAACAAAATTAGGTATCAAAAAATATAGGTCACCATGCAAATCTGAGAGAAAACGAGCGTTTATTTTGCTGTCGAGCTTTAAAGCATGAAGGAAATCTCTTGATGTTGTGTATGTACAACGTATGTGTCTGTGCATACAATTGTGAGCATGCGCTAATGATGCAAGAATCATGCACAGTAGAGATGCGGGATGCAATTCGGAGGAATCACCTTTAAACTTTGACTAATCTGTCAGTTGTCAGTAAGGATGTTGGAATCAAAACAATGTTTGCCAGTTGAAATTTGAGATAAAAACATGACTTGTCAGTTACATGTAAATTTTGGAATTATCTGTCAGTTGTAAGTAAGGATGCTAAGAAGAAAACATGTTCTGTCAGTTAAAAGTAGGAAACATCTGTCAGTTTTGAATAAGGAAGTGATCACAACATAACTGGTTAGTTCAAATTTGGAATCATCTATCAGTTGTGAGTAAAGATGCCCAACTCAGATCATGATTTGTCAATAAGGATGTTCAGATCAAAACACAATTTCTCGGTGAAAATTTTGAAATCAAATATGATTTTGTCCCTTGAAATTTCGAGTCATCTGTCACATGCCAGAATGGAGGTTGAGATCAAAGCATGATTTTGTCAGATAAAATTTGAAATTATCTGTCAGTTGTCAGTATGGATGTTGAGATAAAAACATGATTTGTCAGTTAAATGTTAAAATTTGAATCATCTGTTAGTTGTGTAAGGATGTTGAGATAAAAATATGATTTGTCTGTTAAAATTTGGAAATTATCATCTGTCTGTGGTCAGAGCAGATGCTGCCATGGAAACTGTATTGCCAGATAAATTGTCAGTTGTCAGTGAGGATTTTGAGATCAAAGCATGATTTGTCAGTAAACATTTGGAGCCATCTGTCAGTTGACAATTTTTTTGTTACAAATTATTTCAATAATTTAACAAACAGACAATGATGAGAATAAGGAAAATCATCAACTAGGAAATATTATATACTGCAAGCAAATTTTCAAACCTCACACCCCCAAAATATATACAATAATTGGGGAGAATTCAAATTTATTTTGAGCCTGGGCACTTTAAGACCTGATCAGTTTATGAAGGTCAAAAAACATTTTTGAACCTCAGGAGAATCTTGAAATTTTTAAAAATGGACTAGATCTACACATTAATCATTGCTTGTCTTAAGATGAAGAAGCACCACTTTTAGTTAACAAATCCTTGCAAAAAAAATTCAAACTTTCTGTCTAATCAATAAACAGCATGGATGTTCCCAAAATGATCTTGACACCAACAAGTGTCATTCAAACAAATTTCTCAAGATTGAATTCCATCTTATAATGGTACTCTGTATCTGTTCTTCAGAGCGATTAAAATTATAGTGATACACTAGTCCACTGACTAGAGATAAAGAAAAACTTTGACTGACCGGCCGTGCTTGATGTATTTCACTTTCTCCACATATCTTTTGGTGTTCATGTGTTTCCTGTTTGCCCTGATGAGAGATACAAATATTTTGTTGAGTAACTTACAATTTCTTATTGTTGGTCAGTACATATTTCTCACTGCACAACTGATGACGGATGATGTCTCACCCGAAACATGTATTTTCTTCATTATAAATAATGAACTTCAAAACCATCATGTGGTTCATCAAAGCCATAACTATAATAAGACTAAGAGTAGTAATATATACAGTAATAGTGTAGGTACACTTGTGAACACCAGTGCAGATACCAGAAAGACAGACTGACCTGATCTAGCTGTATGTGACTCTCCCAATGATCTTAGCTGTCCAATGCTGTTATTTGCTTCTTGTTCGTCTGATAATAAATGAAAATATTTCACTGAAAGACCTATCATTTGTTGTTTACTTTTGAGTAGAACTAATTGCATGCTACATTGAAAATAGCATTAAAAATGAGGTGTTACTAATAATTTTAAGTGATCCGTTGTCAACAGCAGCTTTCTCAAGTATTAACATTTTTCCAGCAATTCACAAATCAATGCATTCTCCAGGTAAATAAGCTCATTATTCAACCTTGTCAACACATCACTTGAGATAATCTAATGTCCTTTTATATGAGGCCTTAAACTACTTTATTTAGTCAGGTCAATTTTCCAAGCTTTTGCCGATTCATGGCATCACTGACTTGTCCAGACTAAATACAGTGGTTTAACACCCCACTTGAAAGAACACTAGATTATCCAGTATGCTAAGTCTGAAGGATGACATTCAAGCTTACGTCAAGATAAGTTTAGCACTCGTAATACAGGAGTTTGAACATTTCTACACTAAGATAATGATGTCATATTCAACAACCATGTTATCCCCTGCGTCATTTCTTAACAGAAAGCATTCCGACTGATAAGTACTACATGTAGGACTTGTAGCTGCCATGCATGCCATGCCATGCCTAATCACGTGTGTTATTTTGTTAGTTCATGTTACATTTTGCAAAAGCTGGATATATATACTCCCTGCATTATACATGTATACAAACAAAATTACCTTTTGAATGGCTCTATCTGATAATTCCTAAAAATAAATAACAATAAAAAAAAAACAGTAAGATAAATTTTAAGTAACAAAAGTGACGAACTTCACTTAAAAATGGACAGATACTGTATTTTTTCAATTATAAGATGCACCATTGACTTTCAGACATAAGTGTATCAAGTTTACAAACTGAAAATTTGTCCTTAATACTTGGTTATAAGACGCAACCTGAATTACAGGACAGTTGTTAATTACACTAACTTCGATAACAACAATATGCTTTCAAATTTGCTAATTATGGTCCCAAACAAAAGCGAAAAAGTCACAAATTACAATGTACCAAACAACAGTGAAATGAGAAACACTTCAAAGTCTTACCCACAGTTTAAGCTCTTTAATAGATATATTTATTTGAAAAAATTATTGCAATGACTAACTTTGACAAGTCTTGACAAGCTGATTCTGCCACAATGTTCAGTGTCTTCCAATTCACTGGCAGTCATGGTTTCCTCTTCGGGTGTTTGCCTTTGAGAAATAACACAGATATAAAACAAATGAACAAAATTTTCATAAACACGAAAAGCTCTCATGCTCTTTTAACTGGAATATACATTGATATTTAAGACTTCATGGAAAAGCAAAAACACATCAACAACAAATGGCAATAGAGCGGTCGGTTTAGTGGCTAAATTAATTAGACAATAACTTTGGTTGTGGTTTTGGTTTTACTTCGGTTTGAGATCGGCTGAGTAGTCTAATTGGTAAGTAATTGGTTTGGTTTTGGTTTTACGACACTGAATTGAAAATCGCTCTAAGTTACAGTTGAATGTGTACTATTATTAAAAACTGGATCACTGGATAATGCAATTCAAGTGTTTTCATTGGTTTAGCCATCATGTTATATGAGTAATTATACCATGCTCTATAAATATTGCAAGTTGCGCGTAATTTTTTGGTGTATTTCTGCCTTTATTTTATTTTAGTTCTCTATATTTTGGGAGTGTTTTTCGTAAAACAACAATCCCGCTTGCGCTTGTTGGATATGAGATGATTATAGCCAACTTGGCACTACAGGCCTTGTTGGCTATCTACTATCTCGTATCCAACGTGCACTCATGGAATAGTTGTTAACTATTATTCAAATTAATCTAGACACGACAACTACTCATGAGTTTCACAGCTAGTGGTTTAGGCAAAGGAACAGTACAATTCCAGTGAATTGAGCAACGTCAATGGCATGGAAGTCATGACACTACAGCAAGCCAATACAATTTCACTATGTAGAGTATAAAAAATCACTCAGAATTGCTTCATACCCAGTATGTAGCTTTACTATGTTACCTAGAACTAGGATCCATCTCACATCAGTATCATCCTAGCAACAGAGCTCTGAGGGTCCACATATGGGCTGGGCGGGATGCGGGATTTGGCATTTTTTCGTGGTGATAATTTGAGATTCGAGCCAAAAACAGAAGCGGGAGTGGGATTATTTCTGTGGGGTTGGGATGCAAGATTCACAAGCGGAACAGAGTGGGATACGTGACTTCATAAATTGACCAGCCCAAAAACTGCGAGCTGGAGGGTAGAAATGAACCTTATGTACATATAGCAGATTTCCAGACAAAAAAGGTGGGATGGCAGGATTAACAGGAAAAAATGGGTGGGAAAGCGGGATCTCAGAACACTATTGTGGACCTTCAGCACCAGCTATCTACTATTTGGGTTTTCAGGAAAATGGCTAGTCCTATGTACATATTCTATGAACAGTCAAACGTATCGCTTTATTATATAAAAACCAATGAAATACCAGGTGAGCTTTCGCGTGAAAGCGTGACATCTTCACATGTGAAAAGATCACTGTTGCTACGGTTACACAATAAATGGCATCTTTCGCAGCAAAAGCAAAACAGTTTGGGATTCCACTGGTGTTTATATAATAAATAACACAGGATTAACAGGAAAAAATGGGTGGGAAAGCGGGATCTCAGAACACTATTGTGGACCTTCAGCACCAGCTATCTACTATTTGGGTTTTCAGGAAAATGGCTAGTCCTATGTACATATTCTATGAACAGTCAAACGTATTGCTTTATTATATAAAAAACAATGAAATACCAGGTGAGCTTTCGCGTGAAAGCATGACATCTTCACATGTGAAAAGATCACTGTTGCTACGGTTACACAATAAATGGCATCTTTCGCAGCAAAAGCAAAACAGTTTGGGATTCCACTGGTGTTTATATAATAAATAACACAGGATTAACAGGTAAAAATGGGTGGGAAAGCGGGATCTCAGAACACTATTGTGGACCTTCAGCACCAGCTATCTACTATTTGGGTTTTCAGGAAAATGGCTAGTCCTATGTACATATTCTATGAACAGTCAAACGTATTGCTTTATTATATAAAAAACAATGAAATACCAGGTGAGCTTTCGCGTGAAAGCATGACATCTTCACATGTGAAAAGATCACTGCTGCTACGGTTACACAATAAATGGCATCTTTCGCAGCAAAAGCAAAACAGTTTGGGATTCCACTGGTGTTTATATAATAAATAACACATTACATGGCCACTCGGATATACAAGAGAAACTTCGTCTCTCTGTGCGGCCATGTATTATTATCCTTTACGATATAGATAAAACCCTGCATGTGCTCTGATTGGTCAAAACCAAATCAAAACCCCATGTTTTATCAGAGTATAAAACAAAGAAAAAGCTTGTTTTATTGTTTTTCGGCACATTACCTCTATATCATAAAGCAAATGAAGAAGCCTAAGCCTTGTATTACACTGTGATAAAACACTGCGCACATTTGAGAACACCTGAAAAATGTAGAAAACAGGAGCCTGCGGCTCATGTTTTCTACACTTCCCTTATGTTCTCAAATGCCTGTCGTGTTTTATCACAGTATAATACACGGCTTAGGCCTCTTCATTTGTTAACCACATCTTTTTTATACCTCCCTGAACTGACTGAGGAAGAGGAATCTTTATACATGGTTTCTTTCCCAGTTGGCGTTGAGGTAACTATATATATGAAAAAATGAGAACAACAAATAGGTATCTAAATCGTCACTGGAAATGCAGTTCACTTCCCTATAGACAAAAAATGGTATGATGGGGGAAATTTACGTACCGTGTGGAGCAATTACCGCCCTATCAAGTGATGGTGTGGCTGACAAGGGAGCCACAAAGGATCCAGATGCATGCATATATGGTGATTGATCGTGGTCACTAATGAGAAACACAAGGTAAACTCATTCCAATCCGTTATGAATAGCACCAAGTTTAAATCATAAATAAAAGATTAAACATATATCTTGCAAGTCAGTCTCACCTCGAGGGTTTTTGTGCCGATTCATAATGATCCATGAGAAAATCAGCAAGTTCTTTGTCACTCGACATGTTTAACTTTTTCCGCAGATCACGCCAACGCTGAAAAGAACCCAATAAATTTACTTTCAAGTAATCCCTCTTCGCATAGGACAATTTTCTTCGCCTTTTCTTTTCGTCGTCTGACAAAAGCCGCCAATTTCCTGCGACAGAGGACGTGTCTGCCTGAATCTCCCTACAGTTGGTTCCATCAGCAAGAGTTTCTGGAGTTTGTGTCTGGGACACGTTCAGAAACATTTCTTGTGATGTAGACACGACATTAGCCAAAGGTTTGAAGGAAGAAGTGGAAGTACCTCGTTAAAAGGTGGCGAAGAAGGAGCGAAAAATATTTGCAATGCAAATGAGTCCCAGGGTCACCTGTCGTTCTTAGCTGGCGACCCGGATATCGCTCAGTTAGTACGCGCGCTGTGATTGGTGATTGATTAAAGTTGTTTTTGTTGCCTTTATGGCCACGTCTTCGCGCGTATTTTTGCAAGTAAAACTTTAAAACATTCTTTTACTTCTGAAATTGCAGTAGAAATGTAATTTAATAGATATCTTTGCTAACCTCGTTTTCTCGGTCCGTACTGTAAGTTACGGATCCTCATTTTTTTCCCCTTCGATTTGTGGCCCGCGGCCATAAATCGATGACGGCTCTCGAACTTGGTTAGTAATAGGTATGCATTCTTAGGTAACTAAATATTCTCAGAAATATCCACTTGTTATTTTCTAACTAAAACCTTTGCATTAGTGCTTCTATCGAGTTACTTTTGAACAATGGGAGCATGTATGTTTCATTATGGAGGAATTTACTGAAACTTTCTCTCCGTGAGCCAATTTTTAAGGAGGTATGGAACAGGAAGCGGGGGAGGGGGGAGGGGGGGAGAGACAGAGAGAGAGAGAGAGAGGAGTTTTTAAGCTAAACTGTCCGACCTATTTCCATTGGCAACAACGCTAATTTGAAAGGGAGGATGATCAAGTTGTCTACGCATGGTAAAAAAAAGGACACAGTTGTGCGCGTTACGATTTGGCGTGATGATCCGATCTGGCACCTCTTCCTTATATATTAAGAGTGTATTTCTTAGTAGAAGTCCGTAATCCAGTTTCAATATCCCCCTCCAGCTAGTGTCCCTTTCTAAATAGCGACCCCTTACATAAAAACCTGGCATATTGCAATTGTCAGTTGAGTAACAGTGCCGGATCCGGACCTTGAGCTAAGGGTTGGGTGTGTGTGTGTGGGGGGGGGGGGGGGGGGGAGGGTGTGCGGGCGGTGTTGATTTGCTTGCCCTGTCGGCTTTTCTTCCTTATGTGATTTTGTCTTTTTTACCTAAAGTAGCGGGGGGGGGGGGGGGGGGCTCCCCTAGATCCGCCACTGAGTAAGGCGCGACGGAGCTTTGGTGACGAACACGTTATTGCCACGGGCAACTTTCCTCGTTTCCAATGGTATCAATATCGTCGCCTGCAATTTTGCGCGCTTTGCTGCCAATGACGTCAAAGGCTGATAAGTTACCACTGGAAACGGAGCCAGTTGCCCTTGACAACAACACAAGTTGAACGTTAAATTGAACGTTAAAACCTGGTCATCAAACTTTCGTCACGCCTTACTCAACTGACAGGGATTGACCAAAAAACCTTCACAGTGCACTCCGTAATTTATTCATGTAATTTCATAAGAACCGTTTTGTGAAGGTTTAAAGATGATTTCCAGTACGTACTGCGCACTCTCGAGAGATTGTTTGCGTTTTTTGTTTTGTTTCATGTAAGACATCACAGAATGTAAACATTTCGCAACTACTTCATTGAAGAAAATTCAAAGTTTCAAAACAACCGACATTATGGATGCGAAGCGGTTTATGCTTCGTTTTCACTCATGTCACTTGATGAAATAACTTCGCAGCTGTAAGAATCAATGAAACTGTTGGAAAAGGAATTTGAAAGGACTCAAAGATAACGCATGTGGTTCGTAACGAATAACATCGATTCGCATTCCATCGAGTGGGATTTATAAAGTTTATAAATATTAAGGTGCTGAGACTGCGCAGTACGGACTAGAAATCATCTTTAATCTTCAGACTTGTATTCAGCATGTGAAGGATTATACAACTTCTTTTATTAAAAACTGGGTCATTGGATAACGCAATTCAAGCTAAATTTTCATTGCCTTAGCCATCATGGTATATATAAACAATAGCACCCATTTAGCGAGGAAATATATTTGTCCGAGGACATCCGCTCTCTGAGAAGCGAACAGTTTCCCGCGAGCGTATCTCAAAGAAAACTTGTGAGCTTGAGGAACTGATATGTGCGCGGACAAATATCCGAGCATATTTTCGCGCCAAATGGAGGCTATTGTGTTTTAAAATTATCCTTCAAATATTTTTCGCAACACGCGCGGTTTTGAAAATTAGGGAATATCACTCGAATATTCTCCAGTTTTGGTTCTGTTCCCTAGTTTAGCTCGTACTTTTAACTAGCCGGGGCTGTAATCATTCAAAACCCCACACCATTTATGTCTAACAAAGCAGCGAGAGTTTAAAAATGTAACTTTATTTGCAGCAGCATGTATATTAATCATTTGTCACCGAGCCATTTTTACATCTTGTTCGCGGGTGTTAAAAGACTTTTCATTCAAAACAAATCAAGGCAAAAATATAAATGATTTAAAAGATCGACCAAACGCGACAAAGTCCAACGTTCTTAGACAAAGTGGCATTGCCATTTCACGAGAAAAAAAAGAATACATTCCTGAGTATTGATAAAGCAGTGCTCTTCATTCTAGTCCAAACAAATCACGTCAGGATCTTTGTCGTTTTTGTCTCCAGTCTTGGCAGTTTGTGTTTGATCAGGTTCCACTTGTGGATCCTGAGTCGTGGCTTGACTCTGTCCAGGCGAGGAAACGCGCGTGTCTGTTGAGGAAGGCGAGCTGGGATTGGAAGAGGCATCGGGCCTGATTAATCCCATAGCTGAGGCCTCTCTGCGTATAATAGAGGTGATCTGGTTTTCCACCAGAGTAGTTGCCTTCTTACTCAGCATCTTACCTATGCCACTCTGCACGGCAGAAGTGGGAGGAGTAGCGCTGCGCTGAGCCTCGGTACCAGTCTTGCCTGTGCTCAGGCTATAGACGCTGTTAATGACAGGAGTCAAGGGTGTGGAACTTACAGGTCCCGCCCCTGGGTGGGGCACTGAGGTCGTCACGGTGGTCATGACTGGTTTGGTAAGAAGTGTGGTGACGTACTGTGTTGGTGTAGGCGAATTCACCTGATGACTGATCAGCGGAGAGCTTGCTTTCGGCACAGACTGTACCAGCCCTGGCTTCACCAGACTGGGTGTTGCGGTAGACGCGGGAAGCAGCAGAGTAGTGGGAGGGGGAGGCCGAACTGTGATGGTCGCAGTACTGCTTGGCATGGGGGGTTGGTAGTATACTGGGGGTACATTGAAGCGGTAGGAAGGTCTTGGCTTGATGTTAGGAGCAGGTGGTAGGACGGTTCCTCCAGACAGCACCAGGGGTTGGACCTTTGGTTGGATAGGAACTGAACCCACCGCTGGGATGGGGGCAGGCTGGATTAAGTTTCCAGATATCGTAACGTTGGGTGGTGGACCTTCACGTTTGGTAAGACGACTCAGGATTCCCCTCTCGGACATGTTAAGCCGAGCTGTAACGGGCGGCATTCGGACAAGAGCCGAAGGGAGCCGATTGACGTCCGACTTCATGTCAGATAGGAGCTCCTCAAGCTGGTTAAGTACTGCAAAACAAACGAAACAACACTTATTAAACAAAACTCGGGTAACTTGTTAACTTAAACTTGCAGTCTTCATCGAGTTAAGATTCATAAGTTTGGGCAAAATTGCTGACTGTAATAGGGACGGGATGGAAATGGTAAACTCTTCAAACTCTTCTCCATGTCGCTGTTCACATCTTTCGTCATTAGAAAACGACTTTTCATATTGAAGGCATCTTGCTATATACAAATTGACTCCAATTATTCAAGGACTTAGTAACAACCAGGCACGTGAGGGAGAAACTAAGGACGTCGATGATGAACTCATATCGCTACAGTAAGATATCCGTACCTATTGTCGGACACTTCAAACCATTGATCACCAGCTCACCAAAATAACCTCGATTGGCAGTATATTTCTTGTTCTGATTTTATTTTTGGGCTCTGTTAGGTTAGGTCGCGAAATGCGAAATGTGTCTAAATTTGCGCGTGCAACTGGCCCAGAACTCCACGCGCACCGCGTTCAAAACCAGAGGTACAACAGCATTTTTGTAATCATTGCGTGAAGTTTTTCTTTTGTGATCTGGCACATTTAGGGGTATAAAAGGGTTTGTCAGTAGGTAAATTATGCACGATAACGGCAGCAGAACGCAGAATTTACTTGCAATAATCAATTCTTGTGCAAAATATTTTCTCTATATATTCAATACTATACCCCGTGTTTTACTATAACTGATATACAGAAAGGACCTATTTTGACGTTTAACGTAAATTCTGTTACGGATAAACTAACAACTTTGTCTTCAGTGTTTGAACAACGACTACTGGAAGACCTTAAAATCCCATATGGCGGCTTTACGTAATCTTCCGAAATCAACTTCAGTCTAAATGTACAAACTGGCCTTCGACAAACGGTAAATGGTAAAAACAACCTGTAGATTGTGCGCACTACAAGCCCTATTTCTTCAACTCTATAGAAACTCAATGGGGGAGTGATTCTTTCTTCCGTCTTAAAATTGGTGACTAAAAAACGTGCAAGATAAAGTTTTCTGATAAACTTGTAAATTCTCACAACTGATTCAATCCTTCAAACGTACGAAACTCGATGCGTGTAGTTCTCTTGAATTCATCAACTTTTATTGTTGCTAGCAAAGAGATAAGCATTTCGTTGTCTTCTTAGAGAAAACGCGACAAAACTACGAATTTACGCTCTTACATTGGCAGTCAGTTCTTGGTCAGTTTCTCAGATACACTGGTAAATTTAAACAACTGTATTAAAGCCAATAAGCTGTTAAAAAAGAAAATCAGTCCTCGGAGATCTCATGAAAAAACAACAAAGTCAAACTGTCACTTAATGTTGATGAGAAAAAAAATGATCGACACGGTCGCCAAGGCCGTCTAGTACAAGCAGGTTCGTACACTTGAAGTAGTACCAGTCATCGCAATAACCATACTCCATTTATGAACTCCTGTCTGAATCCTACTGTCCACCGCACTTCGCACAGGAATATCCGGGCACCTCATCCAAGTAACACCCTCTCACTCTGGCTCTTGTTTGTCTACGCATTCGTTTATTTTTTTTCTCCTTTCACAAGTCTTTTTTTTCCCTTATTTCTTATTTTTCTTTCAAGTATCCTTGCATTAGTTGCAGCATTATGTCGCAAAGGTGGACATCTCGGTTCCAGAGAGTGTAGAAATCACGTGCGGCTAGGGCCTGAGAATTCTGGGGAATCAGTTCCTGCTATTGACGGTTGAAAACTTTCCTTTGCACCCATTCCACGACCCAGACAGCTACAGTAACCTGAACCCTTACAGGAAGGAGCAAGACAAAGTTAGTTTACGAGGACACACGGTTTCTTGCCTGCCTGTCTGCGTCAACAACACCTTGAAATTATTGTAAACTTCGTCAGGTGTTTCATTTTCAAACCCACGGCGAGACCTTTTCTTTTGCTCCCTCTCAATTCGCTCTTCGACAGACACCAAGGCATCAGTTATGTTGCTGAACGGGCAACTTCCCGGAAACTGAGAACAGTGACCCTGGATAAGTCCTGGTATGAGACGATGCGATGACAGGACTTGATGGAGCACTGACTGGTGACTGTAATTCAGGCTTGGACTCTTGCAGTGTCCACCGTTTCGTTCTGGGAAGCACGCTTCGAAACTTCTGGATGGCGTTTCAGGAAATTTTGCCACCACTTCTCCGACACACATCCCTTTTTCACCTCTTTTCCTCGTTTTTCCGCCATATGGGTGGCCAGGCGCATTACAATGTCCTTTCTCTTTGCATATCCATGTTTACTGACAAGCGTAAGATAAAAGGCTGCTAGCTCGGCCTCCTCAGCAGGGTCGAGAAGTGTTTCAGGGCCATTCTTTTTTCCATGTTCTACCCTCCCATTAACACGATTGCCAAGGCTAGATTTTGGGACATTATATTCGGCCGCTGCTTTACGAATTGAAAGTTTCCCACTTCTAACACTTTGAACTGCAGCAACCATGTCCTGTTCTCTCCATAACAAGTTTTTGGAACGAGGCATTGTGTCTGAGGATTAAAATTAGAACCCTTTTGTCAGCCTCCCGGGTTGTGTCGATGTATATCAAGTTTATATTATTTTCTGTATGTTTTGTTTCCACAGATGCGTTCTCAAACAGCCCATATCTCTCCTACGCGGACGGTGCCCCTTAATACCTATTATAGGCTATTATAGTTATTTTTAGACCGTTCCTACCCTCAAAGAAAACATCTCCGTAACGGGCGTGGTACCATTATCCGCGGGAGGACTGGGTACCTTGTCTAAAAATAACTTGCGAGGTTCCTTTCATCTTCTTTTGAGATTGACAGTTCATACTGATCTTCATAAAGGTCAAGGCGAACATTGAGCTGTCCGACAGTAGGTTGTGCGGACCTAAACGAGAACTAGAGCCCAGATCAGCCGCACGGGACACAAAAACGATATGATGAAGGCTACGCAGGCGATCTTTAGTTTTTTCGCTCATTGCATAGGATTGTTACCCCTCGCGTAAGAGAAATTTGAACGGAAAGAAAACAAGCGCCACTTTGCCGCAAGTAAGAAAATTGTTGTAGTTTTATAGAACGGAGAGAAACGAGACAAGACTCGGTAGGTGCAATGACATTTATTTGCTTTAACCTGCAAGCCTTTTTTTTTTTAGGCTGCTTTTTTTTGTTTTTACATGCTGGTAATCATTTTCTCATTTGTCTGACATTGGGCAGTATCTGAAATTAGGGCGAATACCTTATTTATCAACAGTTCCTACTCATCGCGAAGATTTTTGCATGGGTTAATTTGCCTGAGGAAACAGGGGAGGGGGCACTAAAACGCAATGGCACGTGACAACACTTAGTGAAATCCCTCAATCTCTACAATGAATGAAACTGTACCTACAAATAACCACGTGGGATCAGAAGTGCCCCCTAAATGCCCCCCATCCCCCACCACTAATAATGACGTGGAGAAATAAGTGTATCCAGCACTAACCTTTGTGAAGCACAGCATTGGCCGGCTTGTTCCCTGCTAGGGACTCCTTGGACAAATGTTGATGACTTTCCGCCAAACACTCCAGCTCTGCAAACCTGTAAGAGAAATCCCAACAGTGATCTCCTTAGACCTTCAGTACAATGGAAAACAAGCAAGCAAGCAAGAAAGCAAGAAAGCAGGTGACGAGAATAAAGAAATTCACCAAGAAGGGATCTAGACTTAAGGAAAAAACACCCAAGTCTCTGAGCTAACACTAAAGGGTATTTATGATAGTTCGTTTTCTCCCCGAGAGTTAAGGTGACTGTTCAAGGTTTGGAAAGTAAAGATGATCTCCCCAGATTTTGGTTTAGTTGACATCCGAAGTGTCTTTTTTTTCGCCTCCTACGTAGAAGTAAGCCACGTCACCGACAATGCTATTTTTTGTGAAGTTTCACGTTCGTCATGCCTCTTAATCTTCTTCAGCCGTAGCCAGCCGTGTTAATCTTCCGTTTATTTTTACTTTTTTGGTTCTTTTGTACCTTAGAAAACCATTATTTTCCCTTCACTTTCAAAGTATGTTCGCACACCACAAAAAATGGCTTAAGTTTTCGTGACATAGTTCATTCAGTTGGAAGTTCTTTGCACTGTTTAACTCGCATACGCAGAGCAAGACAGAAGCAGATGAGTTTACCTTGCATTAAGAGCCATGGCTGGGTGGTTAGCATCTTGCCTGAGCTTCATGGAGTCAGCTC
The DNA here is from genome assembly GCF_964199315.1 of Orbicella franksi. Taxonomy (NCBI): domain Eukaryota; kingdom Metazoa; phylum Cnidaria; class Anthozoa; order Scleractinia; family Merulinidae; genus Orbicella; species Orbicella franksi. The sequence continues at coordinate 11,190,870 of NC_138147.1, forward strand.
TTCTCAGTTGTTCCTCTATCACTAGCGCCTGCTCTAACAACTGAAAACACACCAGCGGTTACTCGCACAATGGCATGCGAAAAGAACTAGACAAGAGACCTCAGGCTGATAAACCAGAAAAACCGCGCGAAAAAAACAAGGACTTTAGTCAGACAAATAACAGCACAAACTTATATTTTATCTGACCCTTGCTACTTCAGAATCGTGCATCATGCAGAACTACAAGTCATATGGGATAATTTTTTGGGGTTCTTGCACTGGAACCGATAGCCATCTTATCCCTTAATGAAAAACTCTATTACAGATAAACAGCAATTATAGAACTACAAATTGTTATTTAGGATAACTATGAAATTATCTAATAATATCATTCAAGACATTAGGACTATGTTAGCCACAAACCTTAAAACGTCGTGCGATGAACCGGTTCTTGTATTCCAGAGTAACTACAACAAAAACAAGTTCAGTGAATAACTGGTCATTATAACAAGACTGAAATAGCCGACAGAGCAATTGACTCAAATCAGTCAATCAAAATACTTTATTTAGAATTACACCGCGCAACTGCTAGTCCTAAACAGTTCTTTTTTGATCATAAAATCGTGTGTAATACTTCTCTTACTGACCAAGCTTACTAGTGGCCGTGGAGGCAGGATATTGGCCCTCGGTCGTTCCTGCACTGACCTCACTGCACTCCTTCCATACTATCACGACTTAGGACCCGTATTCTCCCACATGATACTCGCACTTGGTCAATATTAAAAAGGTATATTCATTCATAAGTGTAAAACACTGAGGACTGAGTTTGCTCATAGTTCAGAGGACGTCGTGGTTAATGGTGAGGAAGTAGAAGACGTTGAGGAATTTGTTTACCTAGGTGCTACAGTAAACAAAGAAGGAGGAGGCAGTAGAGATATTACGAACCGACTGCAGAAGGCACGTGGAGCATTTCAGAGACTAGGGAAGGTATGGACAACCAGAGGAATAGGAAGGAGAACCAAGATACGCCTATTCAAGACTTTAGTTCGACCGGTCCTGCTATATGGCTGTGAAATATGGAAGATCATTAAAGCTGATGAACGAAAACTGAACAGTTTCCAATGCCAGTGCCTGAGACGGATACTGAGAATTAGATGGCAGCAAAGAATTACAAACAAGAGAGTGGTTGAAATGGCAGAGGTCAATGACATAAGCTGCGAGGTACGACGAAGAAGGTGGAACTGGTTGGGACACGTACTCAGGAGAGAGGGTGCGGACGACTGCTTCACAGCATTAGAAGGTCGAACAGCGAGAGGGAGGCCAAAGACAACTTGGAGAAGGACGGTGGAGAAGGAAAGAAACAAGGCGGGGTGGAAGAGCTGGGAAGTAGCCAAAGCGGTGGCATGGAACAGGGAGTGTTGGTCGGAAAGCGTGACGGCCTTATGCGCCTACTGGCGCGAAGAGAAATGATGATGATGATATTCATTCATGCAATTCGTATTATGATTTAATTTTTGTAAAAGTAAACCGCGTGCTCTTGCTGGCTGCCTATCAAGTTTCAACTGGGATATAAACAAGCTCATCCCGTCAGTTTTACATCGTCATTCTCGGATTGGATCGTGAACTTTTACTAGCAAACCAAGCCATAACTACTAATTATTAACAGAGGCTAGTGTAACAACTCACCATTCTTGAAAGGCTCGTTAACCACTGAAAACTTGCGATCATTAGCAATGTCCTGCCACCGACCATAGCCGTGACTAACAGAGTAATAGGCAGTCAAGGAGAGGTTCAAAATAAATTAATCAAATTATCACAACATAAAACGACACACGATACAGGTTTCCGTTTACGAAGTTGGTTTTTGTGGTATTTGTATTTTAAGAATGACTAATTCGTGAAGTCAGCCCTACTGACCGATAGCTTGAAAATAGTTTGTTATGAGTTAGATTTGTAACCAGGCAAATACCAATGGCTCCTGACTACATCCCGAGCTCACTGTCACCTTTACTTATCATCTTTTGATTCGATGATTGGTGTCACACAAGGCCTCACATCCCAAGGTACCCAAGTTTACGTTTTATGATACTTTGCCACATACATGTACTTAACCTAAACCAAGCTAAAACTACAGCTATCTCATCCAGGCTGCCCCCAAGAACGGAATGAGAGATGCGACGACGCAGTAATACAGTATACAAAGATCTCTCTCTGATTAGCCCCTCACCTAACTTCGCCAATCACACATACCATACCCATCCCACACACCTGCACTATCAACCTGTTATGGTTTCCCTTCGGAGTGAAGGAAGTGAATACTGGCACGTTTCTCATGCTATAGCCACACCCCCCCTCCAGATAACTACGTATGTTTGCTGAGGATACGTGACAACTCCCGCTAGCAGCCAGTAATCATGGCATCTCCACCAGATGTCGTCACACTTTCTCTTCTCCTCCACCTCCCACAGCGTGTGTAGCTCCGTGAACCCTCCATCAGCAATGTTAAACATGAATCGACGCCGATCTCCAAGCACACTGCTGCCAGCCTTGTAAGTCACAGTCGTCTTGTCGGGGGATTTCTCTGATTTTTGAGTCGTGGCAGTGTCAGATTTCACCTCAGATTGCTCCGTTTTTGGAACCTCTTCAGACTTTTCTGATGTTTTCTCTGTTGTCTTCTGATCCGATTCAACTGTCTCGCTATTTTTCTCCTGCTTTTGATTAGAGTCCGTTTTCTCAGAAGGCTTTTCGCTACCTTCATCAGATTCGGATTTTTCAGATTTCTTCTCGCTCTCCTCAAGTGGCTCCGTTGGTTTGTCCGATGTGTCATCCGTCTCCATTGGCTCTGAAGCCTTTTCGGAGGGATTTTCAACTTCCTTAACCGTCTCTGGCTTTTCACCTTTTTCCTTCTTGTCCGATGAATCCTTTTCAATATCACCTTTAGATTCTCCTGATTCTGTTTTGGTCTCTTCCTCACCCTCGTCGACTTTCGCTTCACTATCATCTCTCTTTTCATCAGAAGCAACATTATTGTCATCATTCTTTTCACCAGAATCAACATTGTTTTGGTCCAAAGTTTTATCAGAGTCACCGGTTTTATCAACCTTTTCATCACTGTCACCACTGACTTCCTTTTGTTCAGCATGTTTGCCATCTTCAGCTGCCGTTTCTCCTTTTTCCTGATTGTCCACGGGCTCTGTTTTGTCAGATATTTCGCCTTCATCCCGGTCTTTTGGGCTTGCCTCGTTCACGCTGGGCGGGTCCACCTCCAATTTAGACTCTTTTTCCGTGTTAGAATCACCTATCAAATGATATAGATAGATTAGCATACATTTACCCAAGAGTCGAAATGGCGGCCCCTCTACATGAACATGTACAATTCAAAATAAGCGCACGCTCTTGATTATCTCCTCAAACCAAGAATTTTCAAAGGAAAGCGAAAATGGATTTTAAGATTCGTTAATGCCACAGTCTTACACTGCAATTGAAGATTTCTTTAAACATATATTTTGTGAAACACCACATCTTATGCTTAACACTTTAATCACAAAGGTCTCGAGACAATATCAAGAATGCTCGCTTTAGTGGTGAAACATAGTCAAAGTCGACAAGTGAATTCCTTTGTGATGAATTTCCAAGATAAACTGACTACTGCTTTAAAACTAACTACCGTCAGTTTGGTCCTGTTTATCTTCATCCACTGCATCTTTGCCATCTTCACTTTTATCTGGGGTAACGCTTGCTGCTTCGCCATTTTCTTGTTTCACAGCATCTTTGTCTTCTTTGTCGCTTGTTTTAACTTTAGATGCAAGAAGATACAAGAAGTTAGTAACTTAGCATTATCTAAATAACCTGCCTAAGCTATAGGTTTGAATTTCTCTCCATACTTCATACCTGCTTCATCTTTGTCGACCTCCATCGGCTCGGGTTTGATTTCTTCGGCCTGGTCTTTCTTTTCTGGTTTTGTCTCCGTTTTTACCACTTCCGGTTCAGCCTTCTTGCTGTCGACTTCCGCTACAGGCGTGGAAACACGTGATGATGTCTTACTTGACGGCTTGTCTGTCAAACTGTCTTCCTCGGGATAAGCTTCCCAGCCATTGATATGAGCAAACTCTTCCACCTGTCGACACACATGACAAAACAGAAGCAATTATCAAAGGACATTTTCATCTATTCTGATCATCGTGTCGAAAAGCTCGAGAACAGACGAGATCTTCGAGAAACCAAAAACATAAGTCAGTAACGAAGTGAGGATGGTGAACGATAGTGACGATGGAAACGGTTTGCAATATGAACAAAACTTGAAAAGGCCAAGCCTACACATACAGGCTCGCTTTAGTATCGGAAAAAAACTAGATTAAAACATTTTTCTGGCACTTTCACCACTTTTCTTCATCACGTCTGCTGTGTCAATAACACCATTCAGAAGGCACATACGTAGTTTAAACTGACTCAACACGTGTTAAGATACATTCATCCTTCCTTGCGTACATACCGAACAGAGCGCAATTTTAGCAATAACGATTTTGAAGCTTGATTTCCAAGTAATACTAGACATGCAAAAATATTTTTACTCTTCGCGAATGTTTCATTTAACCATTCTCGTGATGATTAGAAGGAAGTTGTTTTGGGGAGCCAACGGTGTGTGTTTATTTCACTGTCTCAGTTATAGGTTAATATTTCTCGTTGTTTGAACAAATTAGCGTATAAAAAACACGTAAAACAATGGTTGGGTTAAAAAAAATTGCAAAACTGACATCAAAATTCTCGCTAATCCTGGGTTAGCTTAATCGGGCTCTGAACGACCCGGCCCAGAACGTAAGTTAGGATTGGTAGATGGCGCATACCTTCTTCCTTATAAGGCTCATGATGCCGATCCTGGTCAGTACTTGTGTTCTCTGTATTCCTTCACGAGGCACTCCGTCATTAAACGTCTCTCTGTTGTCCGTACCAGGCTCACACAGGTGACGCAGAAACATGGCCACATACGCCCTGCAGAACAATGACACAATAGGTTGCATTTTAACAAACAGAAAAGAGACCTAGACATATATAGTCACCCTGTGACCAAAATGTTGTGGTGATAGTAAAAGACCTTGCAATCTGGACTGGAAGTTGGCAGGTTTGAGGAAAATTGAGAACGGTTTAACGCCTTCGCTTACACGAGGTAGAGACTTAAACGAACATGCTTTACTCACTGAAATGCTTTCTCTGATTTTCCGCGGAGATCTCTCGCAAACCTAGGAAAGAACAAAGTTAAACTCAGGAAAATACCAACAAATGTCTTCTTCTTAAGGGGAAAAAAATCACGAAGCTAACAAAGAGCTCCAATGAAGGTTTTAGTAATAATAAAACAGGAAAGGTATTTATTCAAAAGTACGTCCTACCATTGGGATCTACGAGAACCCTTAGGAGAGGGCAAACCATATCTCATGACTGCATTCAGGAATGCCTTCCGCTGTCGCAGGTTGAAGCCATACACCTGAACAAATAATTGCATGACCTTATCAGTAAGATGATAGTGAACGTAAGTTAGAAATAGTTAGGAATGAAAAGGACTTTTATGATACACAACACACCACTTAAATGGCTTCTTTAATTGATGGTTTGATGGTTTGACATTTTCTGGCTTGGTTCATCATCAGTCTTAGAGTTGATAATGTAAACGGAACGTATGTTGTTGAATTGCTTTGGCCAAGGGCTAGGGATACTCCACAAAAGCAACAATCAAGTGTTGACGACCAGATAGTGACACTGAGTTGAAACCGAAAATTAACTGGCTCGATATTCTCTCAAACAATCAATATTCTGTAACAAATGAAGCATATTTCAATGGATTCCCCTTAAAGAAGAAATCCGTCAAAATTTGTTTAACAAGCTACCCTTAAAAGAACCGATCCCTCAGGCAATTGACAAATTTGACACTATACCTCCAAGTTGCCTTGAACCTTTGCCAGAAGAGGAGGAGTAACATCCCTATCAGAAGCGCCTCGACCACCCCTTCGTTGACGACCTGCAGTGGAAACTACACGGTGAGAATCAGCAGTAAAACAACAAATGAACAACATCTGTATGGATGCGCGTTACCTTCAGTTTTCTGGTTGAATTCTTCATCAGATTCCTCCTCATCAACATCACTGTACCCATCGTCTTCGTAGTCTGACAGATTATTGGTCCAAGCTACAAACACAAAACGTACTGTCGCTCACTAAAGATAAGCCATTGGTTGAAATGTGCCTGAGCTCGTTACGTTTAGCCGCAACAAACATTAAACAATGGTAATACTCAATATTTTATGCAGAAAGATGTTGAATCTTTTTTCCTTGTTCTCATTTTAAGGGGGAATGTAATCGGTTCTTCTTATTTGAAACCATTTTACAGTGTAATTCGAAATAATTGAATGGTTACGTTGAGAGACACGAAAGAGGCGACAACAAGTAGTTTACACTTGGATATGAGTGGTTAAGACTGGGGAACTGTCCTTGTCTTTCCATTTATTGCACGCCGGGTTTCACTAACTTTAGGAATAAGCACACATGTTTCATATTACCTGATTCTTCCTGATCTTCCATGCCTCCGTCCACATAGCTGACCTGCAAACGAAACATTTGTGAGTCAAAGCGTGAGCGAACACTAAAGGAATAGAGCAAATGTTACACTTTCTACGATTTTCTTGCAGTTGCAAGCTCTATCAATGCGGGAGTAACGAGGAGACAAGCACTGTGATAACCAAGTGTCTTTCCAAAAACAAAAGCAACAATGACAACACAACGACCCTGAACAAGCTGGGACCCAACCATTAGGTCACTGTTCCTTCACACAAGATTGGAGCCTCTCAAAATCCTCTAGAAGTTACCTGTTTTCTGATTCTCTTCCCCTTTCCAAGATGTCTTGCTTCATCTTCTTGGAACTGCTCATAGTGATGACGAAGAAGTTTCTCCCAGTAGTCAGGGTCGGCAGTCTCTGCGTCTTGCTGTTAACGAAGAAAGTTGACAGAAAAGATTAAAAAGTGGTAGCAATACTGCATACCCTGGATGCAAAGCATTTTTTATTTATCATTCTTTTTTTTTTTTCTTCAAATACACAAGGTTCTAAGGCTGAACAGTCCATGGAAACACAAGAAAAGCTTCTGATCCGTTAAATGGGAATAAGACACAAACCTTGAGGACTTCAACATCTTCATCCTTCTGCTTCACCACGTAGCTTGCCACCTGATACAGAAAATTTCATATACTTTTAAGTGGCTGACAGCTGAAAAGTTCAGGGAATTTCAAAATCATCATGATTCCAACTTATATTTGATGGGAATCAGTTTACGAAATCAATTCCAGTATTTAGTCACAGTCCATTAATTGAAGGACTAGGATGTTGTCTTACTTACTGTACAACTAGATTCTCCAAACTAGCACTGACAGACATACATGGCGATCAGTGAGGAGATTTAACATTCTGATCTTGCCATTGAAGGAGCTTAGCATATCGTAAGCTACTTGTGGGGCATTGCGACTTTGTCTCAATTTAATACATGCTAAAGAGTGTATTAACCGCAGTCTTAGTGAAGATTTTCTTTCTTCCCACCACCTGTCTGCTTGACACTGTAATGATATCGTCAGGAAAAACAAGAGGTTGATCACTTACTAAAGTGATTAACTGTGTGAACTTATACTACCACACAGTCTAACAGTAAGTCTGTAGGCCATGCGGCTGGTTCGATATCGTGTTAATGTTTGCATGTTTGAATGAAGTGTCTTGATCATATCTTGACCACACACTGAATAGTGGACAAGTCACTATCAACATGCTTATAACTTGAATAATACTGTTTGAGTGATATACTACCCTGTTAGCCTAATGCTAAGGTTACAGGCCCTGTGTACTCATTATTTTAATATTGCATGTCAGAACAATGCGTTTGTACTCATGAAAATAACAATACAAACACTCAGAGTAAGAGAAGTCCTTACAAGAGCGCAGCATAAGAAATGCTGTTCTCTTGTTCTTTCTCTTTTGACATGCGAAGATCATTTTCCCAAGCTGCTGCTGTACAATAGTTATTCCGAAAGACTATTAAATGTGAACTTTTTTTTGTTCTTACCTTGAAGGAAGCAAGATATTCATTGGCCATGATGTCTTTTTCTTCATCAGGTGCGTCATCATGGCTGCTCGTCCGATCCAACAACGAAAGCACAGCCTTTTCATCATAATCAATACGCCCCGAGTCACCAGAATCTGAAACAACGTGCAAAGTCACTTACAGAAGGCGTCTGGGAATTTTTCATCACGTGACAACCACGGCATACCAGTACAAGCATTAACTAAAAAGACATCATGCAACAACCAAACAGCACCCGAGTAAGCTCATCTTGCAAACTTCAGAAGAAACAACTTCAAATTTTGTTTATAAATTGAATGGGAAATGCGATTTGAAGTAATCTTGCAGCAACTAACAAAAATAATGTATTCCATTGCAGAGTTCTACCATACTGCATACAGCAGAGTGCACTGTGATGTTAAAACAAAGTAATGGCAGGCCAAATGAAACCCTTGCAAACCAGACGAACAAGTCTTACCTCCATCCTTGGCATTGTCATCCTTAAAAAGTTCTTGTGTACCAAATCTGAGAATGTCATTCAGCTCACTCTTGGACATCACAGCCGCTTTATTTGATCCCAGGCCGGGCCTTACCACAAGATGCGTCAGCATCATTTTCTTCTTGGCAACCTGCCGAGAAATGCTACTTTAATTTTTATGAATTTAACATTGACCGAATATTCTTAGGTTCACAACCCAGTCAGTCAACTTATTGTTCAAGGAACGGTTATTAAAGAGATTCATGAACACCATCATTACATTCTTTACATTAAGAGAAACATTACCTGTGTGATGCGCTCCTCGACACTGGCTCTTGTGACAAAACGATAAATCATGACCTAAAAGAACAAAGAAAAGTTTTAAAACAACACAAGGTGTGTTTGTGCTCCAATAAGTAAGGGAAACCTCGACTGGGATTTGTCTCCAGTAAAGCCCAGCACTGTTTACCTTTCACACCTACTTTCTTTTTCCAAAATATTTTTAAGAGTCAAGCAAACAAAGACATATCCTTCTGCCACTTATAGTTTTAGTTAAAAGAAATATATCGCATCCATCAGAGACAAAATGTGAAGACCACAAACCTGATGAGGTGTCAAATAAATCCAAGAACAAATGATTTATAACGTCCTGTCTGCCGGATATACTTTTTAAAACATTATTATAAAGTAAACGGAAAACAGCTTCACTGGTTTAGCTAGTTCTCCTCTTTGCAATTACTTAACATAAGCCTTTTCATTTTTGACAATTCCAAGCTCATTCCGTTCACTATTAAAGAACGTCCCACAGTTTCCAGGACAAAAGCAAACATAAAAGAATGGTTTACCTTGTTGTTCTGGCCTATTCTATGTGCTCTGCTGAATGCCTAAGGTCAAACAATAAAACAAAGTACTGATAAGTGGGAAAGGAACTGTATCACATACATGAATGCATTTGCAAGATTTGCACACCATCTACTGCCCCATACATACCAACTTAACCAGTTTAGCTAAATTGGGTTTAGCTTTTTCCAAGTTGTCGATTACGCTTTGAAGTCATTTTGAAAAGACAAATTTCAAATCCCCTTGCTTAAATATTTTTATCAAACAAATTCTTACTTTGTTATGTTGTGGGATGCATGTGTAGGGTATGAGCAACTAATTTTTAACCTTGTTTGGTTCAACCACTTTTAAACATGTTTACCACGTTGGTGTGAATATCTAGTTTCTCTTAACCATAAAACAAGTTGACTTCTGTGGTCATCCCTCATTTTATTTTGGCTTTACACCCACGTTTAGGACAAATCTTTAGTTTCATTGGTAGAGGTGAATCTAGCATGTATTGCAACCTTCATAACAGTTTCATTCCATACCTGAATATCATTATGTGGATTCCAATCAGAATCATAAATGAACACAGTGTCAGCAGTAGCCAAGTTGATACCAAGACCTCCAGCTCGAGTGGACAACAAAAAACAAAATGTCTGTGCACCAGGAGCTAAACAAGAAAACAGCATGAATAAAATACCAGTGCCATGAGCCTTTTGGGTCTTAGATTCACAAACTAAGGATTACCTTATCCAGTCACTACCTCAATATGTGACAAATCAGGAACAATTACAATTATTGTGATCAGCGGTAATTGTGTGTGTGCAGGGCAGTTTTTGTTTTTAAGATTTCTGTACCTTTTTGCTTAGCAACTGTTAAGAAAAGACCCAAGCTCTGTTGCATGACGGAACTTTTTCAGGCTTTAATTCCACAACTGCTTAAGTTGTGTGCATAACTGTGATGATCAATCATGTCTTCATATCTTTCTCTGCAGTTCAATTATATGATCTTTCATATATTCATTTGCATTTTTATCATCTACGGGTATATTACGAACTCACAACATGACCAGCTCCCAGCTGGCTTGATAGCTCAGTTTGTAAGCAGTACACCAGTATCGCAGAGGTCATGGGTTCGAATCCCGTTCAGGCCTGAATTTTTTTCAGACGTCACAATTATGTCTCCATATCTTTCTCGGCAGTTCAAACATACGATCCTTCATATATCCATTTGCAGAATAGAAACTTCGGAACAACAGAGGGATGAAAATAACCGCCAACTCACCATTAAACCTATCAATACATTCCTGTCTGGCTGATCCATTAACGGTTCCATCAATTCTCTCATATTTGTAACCATGTCCCTCAAGGAAGTCTTCTAAGAGGTCCAACATTCTTGTCATCTAGTGCAAATAAATTACCGTATGTCCACTTTCATCACGAGGTTAGGTTTAACACGACAAGCTCTCATCATTAAGAAGATCAAGACTCTCTGTACATTTAAACAACCAGAGGCTTACAAATGGAAGCAATTTCATCATTTGGAAGCAAGAAGTGAGCAATATTTGCCTAAGTTATCATAAAATGCAACTTTGAAATGGCCAAAGTTTACTTATTACTATCTTTTGGAACATCGTTTTTTTCTTTCTTACCTGAGAAAAGATAAGCACTCTATGTCCCTCCTCTTGTAATTTCTTCAACATCTTTTCAAGCAGCACTAGCTTACCAGAGGCACGGGTCAAGGCTGCTGAATCAAAGTTACCATTGGCACCTCTTGGGGCTTCCTGATGACACAAAACAAAAAATTCCTTTGATAACTACTTTTAAGATAGAGGCTAGCTTTAACTAAATTAAGGGACGGTAGCTCAAAGAGAAATGATGCTTACATATACTTGCCCAATGAGTAATAGCTCAAACAAACTATTTGCTGCCTAAATTATGATTCTAAAACAAAAAGGTAAACCAAGGCAAGCACACAACTGCTCCAAGCAAGCAAAATGTAAGAGTTGCTTGCTACCAAGAGAAAGCTTATGATATTTTTTCAAGTCCTGTGGTGTTACGCTTCATAACCTGACTCCTAAATCAATTTGAGAGCCAATCGTAGGCCAATCTTTGTGGAAGCATCCAAAGATGGCAATAATACATGTAATTATACAAGCTGTAAAAAGTGCAATAACTCCAAGTATTGTCAGCCAGCATGGCACAATGAGGATATGCTGTGCTGCTTAGCAACTTTGGTGATAGAAACTGTTGAGTGAGTCAATTCCCAGAAACAGGAACTGAAAAAGAAGTGCATCAAATGTACCAGTGCAGCAGAAGAGAACAAGTAAGGATGATTGCAGCACTTCTTGAGCTCCATCATCACATTCAATAGGGACACTTGGTGAGATCCTTTAGTATTGAGAGCCTCAAAGTTTCTTGTTAGAATGTACTTGTAGTACTTCCTGAAAAGAAAAAGTCAAGGAAAAAAAATTCATCAGCTAAAATTAAATCTAAATAAGAGTGGCTGCTGCTAGCAATGGGATTGTGACAATCACAAACCTGACTGGATTTGCAGTCAGGGGAACCAAGTGCTGATTCTACAAATCTTTCTAGAAGTTGCAGGGATCCAAGGATTTCAATTCTATAACATCAAGCTATACGCACAAATACACACATGAACATTAACCTAAATGTTGGAAAAGATAGACAAATGAGGGAATGACTGTTTAATGTTGACATTTTCAGTGATTTACATTAGCCAAGATGACTGGAGTAATTTTAACTCACTTTTGCTGTGGACTCAGCTCCACTCTCACAATGAGCTCACTTTTGGAAGGAATTCCTTTCAAGACATCTGCCTTCAGACGACGCAGCATGTGAGGACCCAGGATATCATGAAGCTTCTTGATTTGATCTTCTTTAGCAACATCCTCAAACTCTGTCAGAAAACTGTTCTGGTTCCTGCAAATAATTCAGAGCAAAAAAGTGTAGTATCAGGTTTGAGTTGATCTGAGTGTACAGTATGTTTGTGTACTTTTGCATTTCTTTGATGCTTTGAAGACAAACTAATGTTGTTGTTTGTTGTGTTTCGCAACCTTGGCCAGCATTTGTTATCTGCCCTTTGTAGCATATACAGAAAAAGCCTAGTAAAATTTCTGAACCTTTGTATCTCACTTTAGTATGATAAATAAGTATGGTTTTAAGGGAAGCGGTTTTCCTTACTAGCCTACTAATTCAGAGATGTCTGACCTTGTCAGGAATGTAGCTGCAAAAGCTGGCTAATTTAAATGAACTTCCATGTAATATTTGATTATTGTTCACTTTTCTATCATATAGAAAAGAGGTCAAAAACCTACCTAAACTCTCTCGGATCCAAGAAGTTAAGAAGGTTCCACAGTTCTTCTAAGTTATTTTGTAGAGGGGTTCCCGTCAACAGCAGCTTATAGTCAATAGAATATTCACTTAAAATCTTGAAAAACTGAAACACAAAAATCATTTAATGAGAAACAAAATAGCACAGAACATTGTAACAAAGGCATGTACAGTCAGTCCTCTCCCACTCCCATGGGCAGACAGCTCCTGTAAGCGAACACTTAGTTGTAGTCCCAGCGACATACCAACACTACATTTTAAACCTTCCACAAGCTGACACCTCTCAAAGGGGACAATTTGTCTACAACCAGGGGAGTCTGCATAAGTAATGTTGTAGAACTTAATGATAAAACGTCTTCAGAACAAAATGGTCCAACATAATACGCCCAGGGTATTTCAAAGGTTCAGCTAAAAATGCCACAATTACAGTGTTATAATTTGACTAACTGTAACAGAGTGTTTCTGGTCTCACCTTAGACTGTTTATTCTTAAGTCTGTGAGCTTCATCTACCACCAGCACAGCCCAGTCAATGGACTGCAGGGTAGTCATATCAATTGAAACAAGTTCATATGACGTCAACAGCACCTGGAACTTGACAGGGTGGTCCTTCTACAAAACAAAGTGCACAGTTTCAGTTTTACAACTCTAAAAGGAATAAGCCTAGAATCCACATTTTAAGTTACCATGACCTAATTTATTATCAAACTTTAATAGGTAGAGTACAAATAAGCTTATTTACATTTAACTCACCCTCCGGGCTCATGAAACTACTTAACTAGCAAAACCATACATTGTAAGGCCCAATAATATTAAACTTGCCATTAGAACTGCTTTAGAATTAATGATTCAATGCTTTAACACGAACCTTCAATTTATGAGGTTTTAAACCAGACTTGACAGAATCTTCATCGAAAGAAAAATCATTATTCCTGAAAAAAATGTCATACTGTTATTTAATAAGTTCTACAAACATGACAAACAACTCTGCTCAAACTATTTTCACTAATAAGTATTGCTCATCCAATATTAGTGAACTGCAAATTAATTCAATAGCCAGGAAACTACCCCACTTTTTGCCATCTGTTTGAATTTAATTTCCCCTTTCCTATAGTTTGATCATGCTACAAATTTCTCTGAAAAAATAGCCGGTTCTTCATTAAAACCTGTCAATGATGAAATTTTAAGACGAGTGTTGAGCTACATGTATGCCATTGTTAATCACAGGATTGACTTCACAATTATTAATTAGGTGTCAGAAAGATCATGAGTATCTAAGATGCATACGTATGACTGTGCACTTAACATCATGATGACAAACTAAGTGTAAACACACCTGATGGTTGCCCTGCAGACTTTATCTCCAGCATAAGTGACCACATACATGTCAGGAGCCCAAAATTCAAATTCTCTTTCCCAGTTGATAATCGTAGACAAAGGAGCACTGATTAAAAACGGACCTGGAGAGTGACCCTGGGAAAAGCAGCAAAATTGACAACAGTAATTGATTTGTTAATAATGTTCTTGTATCCTGCAAGTGCATATTTAACAGCATTTTCCCCACTATAACTTGGCACTAGTGAAGGCCCAGATTGTGGGCATGGAGTAAAATATAGTCTACATGTAGAACAATCCCTCTCAAATTCCAGTGAATCGAAGGGGTTGTATTGTCGTCCCCATGAGCTTCTTGTCCCTCTTGGACAGTGGGGTCTTGGCATGAAGAAAAGGTGGTTCTGGAGACATGATTTGATGGCTGGATTCTTGGACTATGAATTTTCCTAATTCAATACAGGTTTCCTTCCTGAAAATAGCCACTGATTGATCTCAATCGAAAACCATTCCAATGCAGCACCTATAGATGGTGCACCTCCAGCCTACAGTGTAGCTCATAAAATCATGTTTCTCCAAAGCCACCCTTTCTTATGCCAAGGCCCTACTGACTAAGATGGACAGGCAGCTCTAGGAACGAAGTAGTTCCAAGTTAAAGTAACATTTGTATGTAACACAGATCAGGCCCTTTTTGTTTGCTTACACTTCAGACTTACATGCAGGGAGCACACTGGTACCTTGTTTATAAAGTTAATAAAATGAATTATTGACTAACCTCCTTCCAGATAGAGTACAAGAAGGTTATAGTCTGAATTGTCTTGCCAAGACCCATTTCATCAGCCAGGATAGTGTTTGTACCCTGGGCCCAGGAGAACCGTAACCAGTTTAATCCTTCCAATTGGTAATCATGCAGCTTCCCACCACATGCTGTTATGTAGTCTGGCTGCTCATCATACTTATCACGAGGCTGTTGAAATGACAAAAAAAGGTACTGTAACTTACAAAAGTGTTAAATGTACCTAGTGTCAAGAACCTAATAAATTATGATTTACAGCAGATTATAGCACTTTAACTCTTAAGCATTTTAAATACCAACACAGTCCTTTAGTTACAATACTGTTCGTGATTAAGGGTTCACTTAAAAATCTTAAATGCAAACTGGATAATGAAAGCTTTTGATTTGTGGAGTAACGTTTAAGGTTAGATTTGAAAGAAATATGAGTTCCTCACAGTTTTTTACAGCTATTTGTTAAAAGCAGATGCAAGGAAAGTGAATTTGGCTTTAGCAGGAACTTTGCAATTCTTATGCAAATGTTGGGAGCTTGATCAACTGCAAAATTTATTGAAGCTTTTCCTATAGTTTATTGCCAAAAGTATTTATCTTTTACTTCTTCATTTTACTCTTCCTTAAAATCATGCAGTCACTGATAAAAGAAAGCAAGTAGTCATTTATGGTTTATTACCTTCTAATGGTATGACTAAATCTTTATAGTTTAGAGCCATTTAATTAGCAGTATCTATTGTAAAGTTAAAGTCTACTATTTATACTGTAGCCTCTTACATCGGTTTCAGGTTTATCTGCATTATCAACCTTTGATGATTCAGAATCTGAATTAGGATCTTCATCCTACACAGGCCACAAAATCATCATTAGCAAAAACTAGATATCTACATTTCATAATAAATATTACAGTTATGACAGCAGGTAGGGAATCAACTACGAGTGAGTTTGTGGATTTTGTCACTGAAATCACCAAGCAACAAACACCTCTTCATTACACCATGTGCATCCTGGCGTAAAGTCAGAATAACCCAGACCATGACTACGCACACTCTACATTATTTAAGACATAGAAAACATGTACCGTGTTTCTATCGAGTTATAGAAACACAAGTGGAAGTTTGGGAGAACGAGAAATGCTGTGGGAACATGAGCCACAGGCGAGTGTTTCCACAGTTTTTTTGAGTTTTCCCAAACTTTCACGAGTGTTTCTATAACTCAATAGAAACACAAAGAACATGTTTTCTATTTCTTTTAGAAAACACCCCGACAAAAAAAGAAAAACAGCTTGTTTACTTTATCATCAAAATGTAAATTCTCTTTACCCGAGCCATCATCACATCAACAGCTCGTGCTAGTTCTGTGTTTCTATCGAGTTATAGAAACATGATTTTTAACCAATCAGAGTGCATATTTTCTTAGGGCTGTTTTCTAAAAATCTTTGCATATTGCTTAGCTGTACTCTGCAAAAAAACAACGTGAAAGGACTAAGTTCAACTTATTCTGGTGGGCATGGGCAATAAACTCTCTTCCTTAGTACCAAAGATGCTGTCATTGCTTGAGTCCCCTAAAAATAAATCTGCTAATTCTTCATGAGAAGTGAGTAAATGAAAGATTTGTAAAAAAGGCACATGTTCCTCTGAGACTTCAAAGTTTGCTTGTCACCCATTGCCGCTCTAGTAGATTTCACAAGATTCACTATCCTGTAGGTGACATCCATCAAACTCTCTTCTCCCAAATTAAGGGGAACCAAAATAAAATGAGTGGAGAAGATAAGGTGGCACTTTTTAAAAATTACTCACAATTTCAGGAATGTAAGGACAGTCTGGTACAAATTAATAGCGTAAATAGAGCATTTACTGCTCATAGGCTTTGAAGTACTAAACATCAAAATATCTTACAGATTATTAATCAAAAATTAAATTTGAATGCATCAAGTTGATGTTTAGGTTACCAATTAATAGATGAAATTTCCAGTGAACAGTAAGTTCATACATTATTTCATAATCATGAAATGTTACAGTAAATATTAGTCAGTACCTTCTAAAGTTTGCATTTATTTTCACTGTCTCACTTTTCATAGTAATAATTATTATACACGAATCATTATTTTACAATTAATTATTTCATAATCATTATATTAACACATGTAACATGAGTTATCAAGCTGGTATTGATCAATAAATAAATAAATGTTACCATTTACACTTCACATTATATCAAATTGATATTAAAATGTTTCAATCTTAATTTTCGAACACAGCATAAGAAGGTTAATGATAGTTATAATACAGTGTAATGCTCTGCTACTTGAATTAAATTTAAAATGAATATGATGTCTAAATATGTGATTAAAAGGGTTATTTTTTAAGATGCCAATGCCATCAAATTATGAATTAGCACTGCTAAATTAATACAGAGAACAAAAGTGAACAAAACTTACATCACCGATTGGTGCTGCTTTCTTGACTTTCTTTTGCTTGTGTGGCTTTTTCTTACTGGTGCTGTTTTTCTTCTCATAAGCATCTCTATAGAATTACACAAAGAGATGACCATGAGACAGACAACAACGAACCATCCTTGCTTTTAAACATCCACATTGAAGGAGTGATGGATGGGAGGAAGGGAGTCAGAAAGAGAATAAAGCAGAAAGTGAACAAACTGGAACAATGACCCACGGAACAAGAAGGCCTCAACACAGCCTGTCACAATGTCAAACTCTAGAACTGAATCTGGGCTAACACTACTGGGAAGCAATGAATTGGGTCTACTATCCTCACTGTACACTGACACATATCATACACTGACCACTCAACCTCACAGCTTCAAGGGAAGCATATGTAATGAAATTAATGTTGAGTAAGACCTCACCTGAGTTCTTTGTATTTTGCTATGTGGTCCTTGAAATCACTTTGGAAACAAAAAGAAATTGTTATTTACTCAAACAAACATTATTGGTCCTACACTTAAAACATAAGGTACACACTTGCTACGAAATACGACAAATGTACATTTTTTGAATTGAAAGAAAGACAAGTTGCATTGTAACCTAAATAACTGACCATTATAAAGATCAAACACCCTAAAGCTGTAACTTAACATTTACAAGTAATAATAACAAAAAAAAAAATTTTCAAGATTTTTTTTATTGCATTTTTCATTGCACAAGACAGATTAATGTTCACTAGAATTTTCATCACTTTATTTTGTGCAACATTCAGGAATTCTACACTGGGTGAAGAGAAAAGGCATTAGAGAACAATGTAATGCAGTAATAAAAGCCCAGTTATATATTTTTTTTCTTTTCTGGACAACAAAACACAAACCGAAAAGAAAAATACACAAACCTGATTTGAGAGTTCACAGGATCTTCTGTGTTTTCCCATGTACTCAGGTTATATGGAACATCTCGCCATTTGATAAAATACATTTCTTTGGATTGCTTTGTAACCCTGTATAGGACAAAGTGCATCTCTTAGCCTGAATCGATAGCCACTACACTAGAAACAATGGAAACCTACAAATCTGGAGACAATGTCAAGCCTCTTGCATGTTTCAAATTAAAGTATTTTTCCACACAATTTATCTTTGAAATGAAATCAGTGACCCTCATTTTTTCTTGAATTATGACTTATGTAATTCATTATCTGATTGCAGTTTAAGTTTGGGGAAAATCTATTATATAAGAAGATATTTACACAAATTAATGTCCTTTAGTCTGCTGAGCTAACCATTGAATACACCTTAGTTTGTTTTTGACATATGAAACAACTCCTAAGATCTATTTCTTAGCCTGATTTCTGTTTTATAGTCTCAAAACATCCCTGTTGTTGCACTTTGAGTTGACAATAAAATATTATGTAAAACCTCCCTTTTCTCATCACCAGATAATGCAGCACAGAGTAACACACATGCTCTATATAGGTTTCTGACCTATGTCTCAAGATGCGATGAATCTGTAGCCACTCTGGTCGCACTCCATATCTGTAAAACCTTGCCTCCAGGTTACTCTCATCCTCTGCCTTACTGTTTTGTATAACATGTGCTGGTGTCTCCTTGTCTTCGTCACCATCATCAACTGGAGGAGGTTCTTCCATGTCATTCTTACGGAAGTATGCTCGGTACATGCTGGGGTGGTAAATCTCCAGCTACACATTCACAACAATAAAATAACATGTCAGTTCAATGAACCATCTAGGCTAGATGGGGAGGGGGGCACTTATTCAAGGGGCTGCTTATTTTAAATTTCGGCTGATAGGAGGGGTGCTTATTTGAAGGGAGTACTTATTTGAGGGAGGTGCTAATTCGAGGATTTACGGTATTGTTAACTAAGGATGGTTGCCTTCTCTTTTTCTCTTTGATCTCAAAGGATCTCAAAAATCCCTGTTACTAGTAAACTCAAACATATACCTGAAGTTCAGTTATCCATGAACAATTCCAGTAAGACATGTCCACCCATTTGACAAAGAATTCCCTTGTTTCATAGGTCTGAAAAAAAGTTAACGTACATTAAAAATAAAAACCTAAAATTGTAATTTATCACCACTTGTGCCACAAAACAATCTGGAAAGAATATTAACTGCAACTGAATAATACTTGATCTCTTTACTGCCATAAAATATACACACCTCAGGTTCAGTTAGCTCTTCGTTCCCATCTGCATCAAGCACAGTACCTTAAACAAATTGGATACATTGACAAATATTCCCAAGTTAAAAATTAAGGTTTCGATACTGGACTGAAAAAATGTAACAATGTACTACCTTCAACTGGAAGGTTAACATAACGCCAGTGGAGAATTCTCTCAACTTTGCCTTTTAGTGGTTCACTCTACGAGGAAAAACATAATTTGAATTAAATTAGATCAACATTTTCACTATGTATAAGAGTACAAGTGTACAATAGCTTGGACAATCAGATTGCAGAATTTGCATTATACTAAGAAAATTTAACATTCTACTAATTAACAATTAGATTACGAGGTCAAGATTTCTATGAGGTGATAGTTGATGATGTTGAAGGCCGAATCAACTATCACATTATAGAAATCGAGAGCGAATAATCTAATTGTTTTAGTAGAATTCTTACTAAAATTTACTTCAAGTAATGGTTCCAATTATTTCTTGACATATTATTAGACTTTGCCCTGAAAGAGATCGCTTTGATTGACTTGTCATTTAAATTGAAGTTGTGTGCGGGTGCGCATTAGTTTTTTCAATAATTTCAACTTTTTCAAAAGTCAAGAAACCATAAATGTCCTTCATTTAGACTTCTTGGGAATTTAATTATCCATTTGCATCAAAATTTTCCTGCAAAACTTCAGAAAAACAAAAAAAACATTGTCATTTCATAGATGACCTCCAGCCACTGCACGCTAATGGCTGATAGTGTTCAATGGCTCAGCCAATCAGATTACAGCATTTGCATTAGTATACCAGTAGAATTCTACTAGAAGCAATTAGGCAACCACAGCAAACAGTGACTGCTCTGATTACCTTGCATCTTGGACACCTCCAGTCTCCACCAGGTATTTTTTTCATGGGTGGAATCAAGCAGTGCAAGTGATAAGCTGATGGACAGCTGTCACAACAAAGCAATTGTCCGCCATCTTTACACACGCGGCAATAATCGCTGTGCATGTCTTCACTAGAATCGCTTGTCATTTCATCTTCCTGCAAGAGATAATTTTCCTAAGTCAGCACACCATAAAATAAGGCTTAAACAAGCCAATTAACATAAAAATGAAATGGCCAGGTGAAGCAAACCAAAGGAAAGAATTTCTTCAAACTTTTTAAAATTTGCAGTACAGAGGACTTTTATACAGTAGGTCTAACAAAATGGAGGATTAATGGTGGGAAGATTGTATGTTGTCTCTTTTAGCTCCTCAAAAACTCATTGAAAGCAAAGTTTGTTATTATAGATTTGCAGAGTCATTCACTTACACAGACAGGACAACTCCAACGTCCCTGTGGTGGCTCATCAAGTGGAGGATCAAGACATCTCAAGTGAAATGACAGTGTGCATGTATCACAGAGTAACAGGTCTCCACCCTCTTCACATTCCTCACAGTAATCCTGATGTTCATCCTAACATGGAACAATTAACATGGAATCTATCATCACCAATGCAAAACATGCTCTGAACTCCTTAACAATTAGTTAACAGTACTTATTTTTACAACATTCAGTGAGGGGTATGCATTAAACATCATCTGGTACAGTACATAGTAAATTTCATTACATTCAAATGCCAATTATCCAAAACAACTATTTTCCACTTTCAATTAACTGCACAATTTTCTGTGGTCAAAAATTCTTATCCCTTGGCTGATAACCATTTGTTTTGCCTACAAGCTGCTTCTCTAATGGCCAGTTCGCTAATATTTTGAATTGATGTACAAGATAAGAGATCAGATTGTTATAAAGAAAGTCTACCAGACTCAAACTCTAGTATTACTACTGAGAGTAAAAGCACTATTTCTTGGTAGAGTGACTACTTTTCCACCTGACCTACTGATGTTTGCAAACTTTTCGTCAGCAAAACTACCTGCAAGCATTTAACGACTGCCGATTCCCTAGGCTCTTAATTAATTTTTACAATCTGATTCCTAATTATTCAGGCTACAGCGCAAAACTTATATTATTACTATAATAAGCCAACCAGTTCATACAGCTAATAAGAGTTCTTAAGGCAGCTTCAGTAGCATTTAGAAACTACAGGAATTTGAACATTTATACCCCCAATGAAGGGATACTACTCCTTCATTTCAGGGTACTCCACATGAGAAAATGCACAGTGTTAATAAGACTTACCACACTCATAACGTTATCTTCATCATTCCCTACAAAAAAAAGATCAAACAGTTAAAATGGCACCACAAGTAAAAGATGCTCAATTAAAAGTCAATTGAGTACAGCTTCATCTAAGAGTCTTACCAGTACTTTTCTTCCTTTCTTTCTTCTTTTTGCTGATGATAACCTTTTCCTTTTTCATTTTCAGTGTGCTTCTTGCCTTTTTCTTGATGGGTTTTCCGCTAGCTTGGCTTGTATCACTGTCTTCATCAACTGCCTCATCAGTCTTTTTCTTGTTAGCCTTAGCTTTACCACTTGCTCTGCCATTAGTCCTTTTTGATCTGCTACCTGAGCTGGCCTCACTTCCTCGGTCACTGTCATCATCCTGGATTTTTGCTTTTTTGTCTCCTATGATACAAATCCCCCTCAAATTACTTCTAAGTATCTAACTAGGACTAGGTTTTCAGTCTAAGTTGGGAAAGTATTGACAAGCACTGTAAATAACAATTCACAACTCAAACTGTACTGGAAACAGGGTGTTAAGGAAAGTAAAGAGTGCAAAGCAACTAATGTAAATCAATAAATTTTTGTAAATATCGAGCTATTGAACTACAGTAAAAATCTCTATTTATACGTAAACATGACGGGTGCAGTTTCACTTTAGGTGCAAAATTTTTGTTGAGTTTAGCTGCAAGTTTCAGCAATGTAAACATCATTCTAAATGATCCAAACCCAACTTCAAGCCTTTGACTTTTGCCAAGCTAAGATGTTTACTAAAACTTGAGTATTTTGACTTTGTTTGTCTACATTTTTATTGAGTGGTCTTGACTTTGTTTTCTTATTTTCATTAATTTGAAGAAGTGAATTTTTCATTGACAATTTTAGGAACCAGATGAAGTGTTTTCCTTCAACTGTCACTCAACTGATGGCTCAGCGTTTTTAACCACGCAATAGGATCCTTTGTTTTCCTTCACTGTGCATTGTGAGATCTTTGCAGTCAATCACAAATAAAAGGTGTTCTCGCACACAAGTTGTTGTCCTTATGTTATAAAAGAATTGGTTCATGGTTTTAGCTGTGCATATTAATCGAGTTATGGATGCACTTGGGAAGTTTGGAGAGCACTCAAGCTAGAGTTGCTCTCTGCCACACCTTGAGCGACTCTTATGCTTCCCCCATGCTCTCCAAGCTTGCCACATGCATCCATAGATCCATATACGCATGCACGCATGAACCAATTCTTTATTACCTATTACTTCATTCAAACATACCCCTTCTCAGTGAGGCAATCAAAACTGACAATGAACCTCCATTCAAATGTGAAATGTTGACTGGATAAATATACAGTTTCATAAAACAGGGATGTACAATTAAGCAAAAAAGAAAGAGAGGAATTAGCCATCAAACTAACCTTTAGCTCCCTTTGATTTTGGTTTAAAAACCATTTTAATCTTAGTTCTTTGTTTTGAAGTGCCATTCTTTTCACCAACGACTTCATCATCATCCTCCACTTCAGGACCAGACACAGGTTCAGAGTCATCTCCATCTGATAACTCAACAATCTCCTTCTACACAACAGGCATTTAAAAAACACAGAATGATTTAAAAGTATGTTTAATATACCCCACTGCCAGGGCTTGAGACTAACTTTTCAGCTTGCTAGCCCAGTGGCTAGTGACTGGTTTGCTTCACTAACCAAAACAAATTTTTCGCTAGCCAGATGCAGACATTTGCAAACATAGGCCACGATGTTATAATAATTATAGGCATCGCTCAACAATGAAAACCGAAGTTTTCACTCCCATGAGAAATTCCCAGAGAACTTCACAACTCACTGCCGAAAATCATTCCTTTCTTTCAAAATGCCAATTAACGATTTCTCATGAACACAACA
Organism: Orbicella franksi; assembly: GCF_964199315.1. Taxonomy (NCBI): domain Eukaryota; kingdom Metazoa; phylum Cnidaria; class Anthozoa; order Scleractinia; family Merulinidae; genus Orbicella; species Orbicella franksi. The sequence goes on from NC_138147.1 coordinate 11,214,385, forward strand.
ATTCATTCCATCTTAACTTTATTTACAAACATAGCCATCGATATTATATAGGCACCATTCAAATTTTTGAATAACTGCGAATTTTTTACTTTTTTGAAAGCATACATGACCTCCAGATGCTGCGCGCATGAAACACGATCCCTAGAGTTCCGCATGATTTCATGCATGACTTATCATTAGCGGCAAGCAGTTCATTTTATGTTTGTCATTCGTTGCTTTTTACTAAGGGAAAAAACAAACAAAAAAAGTCAATCATTCTTACACATTTTAGTAATTTAAAGTTCTTGTTTGGGCTAATAAATTATATGACATTTATTACAGCCGATTTTTTAAATTCTGCAGCCTTTGACTCGATTTCGTTTTGTAAAAAATTTGAAAGTAACTTTTAAGTGGTTTCCTCTGGGCCTGCAGTGCTCACAAATTTTCATTTTCACTAGCCAAAATGGCTAGTGAAGCGCAAAAACCACTAGCCAAAATGGAATTTTTACTAGTCTGAGGCTAGTTGGCTACTGTTAGTCTCGAGGCCTGACTGCAATGTAGGTAAACTACACATACAGTGTAATACAATGGCTACCATCCTTGAGACCACTCACTGTAGGGACCTGTAAGGAGGCGCTGACTTTTGGCGGTTAAAAATTGAGTGTTTGTATATGGTTGGGAGCATGCCCAAGTATCTCCTTGTGTCCATGAGTGCCAAATTTGGTTCACTTTGGCAAAGCTAGCCATATGATATTAGCGGAGCTCCAGCAGCCCGAAGGGCTGCCAAGCGGAGCCCCATACTCATATAGGAAAGAAAAGGAAACCCAACAGTTGATTTTCTCATGGTTATCATGGCTAGCAGTATTACTCGTGGGTGCATACACATGGTGACGACGGCGACGGCAGAGTTGCCCAACATGGCAGCCACACTTCAAATAATAGGTTGACAGAGACACGCAGCCTTGGTTTACTGTGTACTTCCTTGATATTGGACATCCATGTTGTGATCAATTGACACCTGTCAAAACAAGGTATCCGCTGACCAGTATCACGTGACCATATCGCGGGCTCAAGTTTACAGCTCCTTGAGGTCATGTGTTTTTTTGAAGTTGACCGCTGACCAAGTGCTGCTTATTGATTGGATCGTGGGCTCATATTGGGTTAGCTTGTTGGAAACAGGGCAGGATTGTTCGGAAGCCGGTTTACGCTAACCCAGGATTAAAAGTTAATCGAATTATAACTTTTTCTTCTATACAAATGCTTTTTGCTGTTTTGTTTTGTGTATATGGTGATTATTAAAACTCAAAACAGAAGGCCAAACAATATACAGAAACCTCACCGCAAAGTTACAAAACTCAAAGCAAAATTCTACCTTTTTCTGGGTCATCTTCATCAGGCTTTGAACAACCCGGCCCAGGAGCAACGCTTTTAGGCTGGCCTAAATCTATATATTACTGTTCACACATCAAAGACAGGCACATTTGCAAAAGGTTACTCCTGTATAGATTCATATATTCACAAGTATGTCAGACCCTGTCTGTATGTTCTGTATGTTTAGAGACAAAGATTACAATATATCAGGCACTTAGCCATGGCTGTTATTAAGTTTTGAGTCCCCTGTAGCCTTGTTCTCCACACCTGTAGCAAACTTGTTACTTTGTAGTTGAATTCTATCAACCACAGGCAATTTCACCCGCAGCATCAAGGAAAAATCAAGCATACTCAGCTGTAACAGGTGTTACAGGTTACTCAACGGCCCTTTATGACAGCCCTGTTAGCTATTAATCAACTTTAACTTGCTATTCGTGGAGTCTATGCACCATATTCATGCTTACAGATTGTTTGGATGCCTTGGTAGATTTGGATGTGTTTTTCTGCTTCTTAGCTTTTCCGGCTGCTTTAGGACTTGGTGTATTTGAAGAGCTGGTGTCTTTGCCTTTCTTCCTCTTGTAGTCACTCCAAATTGCTCCAAGAAGCGAGTTGACCTTGGTATGTGCTGTTCCAGGATTGGCTTCAACAATCAGGGGTCGTATCAGTTTGTTGAACTTCAAATAGGTCATTCCTTGTTCATTCTCTTCCGAAAGATTCACTTCAACATTGTTAAGACCAAAATGCTTTGCAACTGCTTCGGCTTTTGACTGTTCATCCTGAAAAAGATGTCATATTGACAGAAATAAGTACATGTACTTTTATATTCTCCCAAACTGACTGTAGTATTAGGTCTACAAGCTATTTAAACACACACATATGTCCACTATTCCCTACTCTGTAATGAAAAAAACCTTGTTCTTTATTACTCTTGTATTCAAACCATTATTTGAATGAAATTCCTTCTGTCCCGAGACCTCAAAATTGAGCATCTTGACAAAAATCTTTATATCTATTAAGTGGTTATTATGGTTATTCATCTTCCTAAGGGGTTTTAGGTGGGATTATAAATAAGATGCACTTACTTCCTTGTTTTCATCAGCATTTACATTTGTGTCCCCAGAAAGAGAGTCTTTATCTGAGGCTGCATTTGACTTCTTTACAGTCAGTTCATCATCCAAGACATTTGCATCTTCCTGTGAAGTATCAGGATGTGACAACTGACAGTCATAAACAATACCAATGCATGCTTATTAAAGGTGTACTATCAGAAATGATAACTTCAGCTGCTGACTGTTTCTGGTCCAATTTAAAGTGAACAAGAAAACAACATAAAAAATTATATCCTGATTATATCCTGAAGAAATGTGATGGACTTAGGTTGTTATTTTCTAATTCCCACAAAACTGAGGTATCCTGATCTTAAGTTTGAACTAGAACACAAAGCAAAACGTTGTTTACATGATAATATTATGCTCTGCTTAGCTTGTTATCATTTAACATTCGTGAACTTTCCATTTCTTAAAAGTACCCTTTAATAAAACTTCAGGAGAAAAAGAAGAAAAGCAGCATCCTAAACGTCACTATTCAATTTTTCCAAAATAATCTTCACTCACTCAGTTGCTGTGTGAATCAATACCTCACCTCATTATCATCCTCTCTCTTACGCTTCTTTCCATTTTGGGTGCTCTTTGCTGATCCAGAATCCTCTGTCCTTCTTTTCTTAGCTTGAGGTCTCTCACCATCAGCATCTGCTCACAACATGCACATATTACATCTCATGAACGGAAAATCCAAATAGCAAATAATAGTAAATTGTCACTGCAAGCCTTGATAACGTTATGGTTAGTGTAACATTTGCACTTGAAAAAGTAGTTACATGCATGGATCTACTTCCATTTTTAATAACACCTTTCCCTATGTACTTTGTGGTAAATACTATGGATTAGCATATCGTGGTGCATACACTCACATATTAGCATATTCTTCAGGTGAAATAGCTGTGTTGATCTATTTTCGTAACTCATTGATCCTTTGCATTTTTTTACACTTCCATCAATGATTGACCTTAGCGAGTTTATCTCTATTCACCTTTAAAGATTCAGACAGGAAAAATATCTCCATTGGGGAGGGGGAGGGGGTACATTCTGGAACAACACAATGGCAAAAAAGGTTGATGCATGTAAATTCAAATGAGTGTTTCAAAGTTGGGAGAGTTTGTTTGGTTGTTAGCAGTTCGGCTCTGTAATAGTGCATAATCTTGTGCTTTGCTGGTCATACAATAACAAGTAAAGCAAAGGAGAGCTATGAAGAAGTGGTGGATACATTGCTTACAAAATGGAGAGGTCTGCTTCGATTAGCTGCTATATGCTTGAACAGGTTTTGAAGATAATATCTTCAAAAGGTCACACAAATAAGTCAATTGAAAATAAATCTGTCCTTGAAGCACAATATTCATGATTTTGTTTCTTACAATTTTAATTATCCACCCTCAAAAGTTAAAATAATTAAAAGTTTTTTCTTGACACCTTTGTGGTCTTTATGAATTTCGCAGCACACCATGCCCTTCCAGGATTTTTGCATTACCCTACTGTAAATAATTTTGTTTTAATCTACTTTTCTAATTGGCCTTCGTACTTTTGGCTGCAGGGGTGCTTTGGTGAGATCGACTGATAAGTTGTGCTACTGTTTCCAATAGCTTTGTAGGGCACAGTTTTCCCAATACAGACCTCCCTGCTGGAAAATAACACATATCTAGTATTCACCTTTCAAAATTGATACGAATCTCAAACTCAAGCAATCAGGAAATTTCTGACCATTTATTTTCATGGCAGAATTTGAGATGAAGCAAGCAGTTTTTTTCTTTCCAAAAATGAGCCACAAACTGGTCTCAAGAGACAGATACGTGGGAGATGCAAAAATGCTCTATGATTCCTCATTCCAACAAATTCCTCAAATTTGGCCACTGCTGGATATTTTTAGTTTACTTTACCGAGTTTAACTGGAAATTAAATTATGTGCAAGAAGCTAAAAGTCACCCCTTCTCCTCTACTCATGCAGGGACACAAACGTTAAGAATCTGAAACAATATTGCCCGCAAGAAATGCCTTACAGAGAGCCTGCGATCCTTTCCCTGCTAGAAGGGGAGCGATCCTTCAACTGTACATATAAATTCATTACCATATACTAATCGCCTCCCTAAACAACATAAACCACATAGCATTTTAACCAATTTTACCTAAGATTTGCCGTCTCGATATGACGACAAGAGAACGGAGAAGCCGGCAAGCGGTTTAATTTAAAAAACTATGTTGAGTGTCTTAAAATGCAGAATAAAAATTCCCTATTCTTGACTGTGGCAATTTGCGTTTGTTGACCTCTACCAGACACGATTAGTTACGAGTTATTGAATGGAAATCCAACATTTTTGCGCAGTGAATATTTTCCGATTCTTGCCCAAATCCCACACGGTTCTAAAGCTCGGCGAGACCGGAGCGACTTCACATCTCGGACAGCGCGAACTTTTAAATTCACGAGGTTAAAGCGAGGAAAACTCCCTCCAGAAGGGAAAATGCAGCTAAAATCCTTTTGTTCTTAACAGATTGACCTTTTGGGGAAGCTGCCATCGTAATAATACATGAAGAAGTATAAAACAAGAGGGCATCCCCTAACAAAGCATATGCCATACACTCGACTGTAAATGCGATGAACGCGCCAATTCTCAAAACACAAACATCACGCTTGAAAACATAACATTTTCTTACTCACAAACGAAGTATTTCACATCAAAATTTTAGAAGAAGCAAAAATCTTGCTCATCTAAATGCTTTTACATTCAGTTCCAGACGCAAACGCAACAAATGTCAAATTCACCCGAAATAGTAAGATTATCATAAAGACACATGGAAATCACGGAAATTACGCTACCTACCGTTTGAGCCTTCCGTTGAGGATTGTAATTCTTTCTTTCTACTGTTGGTCGAGGACATTTTTAGTCGTCACATATGGGCAGAAATGGAGCTTAGAAAGCCGGTGAAATAGGAAATAAATTACAGAGAGAAATGTGGAAAAATTCTTCGTTTCCGAAAGATGGCGACTGCGACTTGCGCAGCTGCCTTTGTCGGCGGCCGGTCGCCAACCTGAACTTGTGTTAACTAGGGAGAAACTGAAAGATTGATCAAAACACCGTTGTGTCGTTTAAGTTTTCTCGCGTAATGTTGCACAAAATGAAACAATTTCTTGCAGTCAAAAACAATATATGTACTGGGTATCTTAAGGACCCTCATTCTTAAACAGATAATTTACCGTTTTGGAATAAACGCATTTATTAGGAATGAGTGTTTCTGTTTTCTCCTTACGAATCATCACGTGACAAAAGAGTTTCCTTTTCACTGAGATCCTGCAGAACTCCTTGCTGAAAAATCCTGCTTTTTCACATGGTAACCGGCAAAGTGTACAAAACTCACCACAAAACTTTAGTAACTGAAATGAAGTTTTAGATTTGGGTAACATGTATTTTACTTGAACAAATAAACAGAACAAAATAAAAAATTCAAGTGTGCATAAAAGTTGATCAAATTTTGAATTCTCCTCAACCACCGATTCAAGGAGTTGGCTAAATTTTAAAATAATAGATAGTCCATAATAAGCTAACTCTCTGTGATTGGCTGAATACTTAGTTGATTGACAGAATCCAGCTTTGCAGTTGAATACCACTCCCTTTAGCATCCCCCTTAGCTCATAGTAAATAAAAGATGCCTAATTTATGGAGCTAAATGCAACTTATTGTTTTTGTTGTTTTTTAACTGGGTTGAAAAGGGTAATGCTGTATTCCTTGTAATTTCTTCTTTCCTCAACCTTTTTTCAGTTTTCAACTTTTTAAAAAAATATTTCAGTAAATCCATACCCTCCCCCCCCCTCATGTAAGATGCAAGGTGTTTGAATCATCCAACCCTTCAGAAATTCCAGTTTAGCATTATACTTTTCTTTGCAATTTTTGGCTTTTAGGACCCTCTCTCCCACACAATTTGGAATTTCCAGAGACCTTCCACGGGGTGCATATGGATATTTTCTAAAATCCGAAACAAATGATCCCCCTTCCACTATTGCAAATTTTGAAAAAGATCTACCTTTCCATCTTAATTTTTGCAATAGTTCAGTGTCTTGCAAAAAAGAAAAAGATGCACAGATAAATACATTGGTGTGAACTGTTTGACCAGGAATTTTGTCTGAATATAATCTTCATTGGATTAATTACTCTGTTACTATGGCTTGACATTAAAATAATACTATCATTCATATATTTCGAAGAACTTGCATGGCAGGATAATCATAACATACAAGACTACTAAAAACCGCAGACAAGCATTTTGTTGATGGAACTTTTTAGGAGTACATACTACACTTGTGAACACTCCTTCAAAACTTAAGTCACCCTTCTGTAGCTGAGTCCCCAGTTATTAGTATTTTTGTACTTCTGAAGCAATGTGCATCCTATCTCCCAACTTCATAAACTAGCCAAGGCAGTAATCTTGAGTCAATAGCCAAGTTCCTTTTAAATGTTTTCATGCTTGGCAAAAGAATGAAACCTTTCATGGGTCCTCCTGGAAACCAAATTAGACCTGTCAGCGATAATCACACTACATCCTAATCACAAGGCTGTGAAACAAGTGCATCAGAACTTCAAGAGAATGCTTTTATCTATGTTTTGAGTGGCTTAAAGCAAAATGTTTATTTTTAGTAATTCAGAGTAATGTTATAGTCAACTGCCACAGTAAGACATCCTTTGGATTGGAATAAGCATAGGCTGTGGAGTGGTATTGTATCTTATGGGATCGCAAAGTATCAATGTTCACATCTATTGTTTGGACCAAAACAGAGTGCCTGATTACGAGAAGTATTGTCTGCCACTATCTTGAGATCAAAGTGATTTTATCCCAAGTTAGAGCAATCAGTATAAAGAAATTCCTTTAGAGTATTGATCAATGACAGCGATAAAGGAAAGCATCAACTGAGGGTATTCTCTTGATGTATCAACAAACTCTACAAAGTTTTTCTCAGAGGAATGAGTATCAATCAACAAGGAGTATTATTTTATATTTCCAGGTGGGATTGAAAAGGTTAATGATGAATAGTTCAGAAAAAAAAGATAGTACAAAAAATAATGGAACACAGTAAATCTTTTAACTACGTCATTTATTAAAATCAATAAATGGAAGACAGCTGAGCCACTTTGATCCTTTTCCTTCTCAAGCAGATGATCCAGTTGACAGCAAAGCTAGCACACCACCAGCTAAGGATGTGGACAGCAGATAGTTTCTAAAATGCTGTTAAGGAAATGCCATGACAGCAAGGTGTACATACAAATTAGCGACAAATCTGTGAAGTTTAAAACTTGGCTTTTCACTAGTCTCAAACAAGTGACAAAACATTTTCACCTAATATTAGTAAATGAATATGTTAAAATTATCTAATAATATTATTAATTAATATATGATAACCAGTTGACCCTCAAATAAAAACGTCCTATTTACAGACGCCAAAGATAAAAGGGTCTCATGTAATTTTCTTGTAATACTGTTGTCAAAGGTCCACAATGAAAAACGAAATTCACACATTTTTTACTTAAAATGGTTGATATATGTAGAAAAATTAATGCACATTACACAAATGACAATAACTAAGAAGACTTTTTGTTGGTGCTACACGAAGTATACAAGGAAACTGCTGTCTGTATCACTGCAGGCCAGTGTTAAACGTACGCATCGAACCGAGCCATTGAACCACCCATGTTTTGACTTCCCAGATGGATTTAAACATTCTGGATTCAGTCATTTTGTCTTTGTGTTGTAAAATTCATTATATAAGAAATCAAAAAGGAATGACAAATAATTGTGAGACTGTTTTCATCTCTAATTTAAATCTCAAAAAGGAGGTTGTCCGGGCAGGCAACTTGGTATGTTTTTCTTGTCACCTAAAGATGGAAGCCGGTTACCTAAGGTGAACGGGTGCTGTTAGAGCACAGCCTTGACCTGACAGTGGGAGAAAATCAACAAGCACTTCTACTAAGACTTTTTTCAAATTGAAGGGAATGAAGAACCTCCTGGTTTAGCAGTGCCAGCACTGACAAACTAGGAAGGGTTAGTAATCAAGCCTACCACCAACCTGTCCCTTAGTAACAATTCCCATAAAAGAGGTAGATAATGTAAAGGATACGCAGCAGGATTGAATGTTCGCAGAACATAAAATGATGCTATCAGAATCAAGAATAGGTACAGGGCATTGTTGTAAAATATGGAGAAAGTGATGGCTTCAGTTTCAGCAACCTTGTTCTTTTTCCAAAGGATTCTACAAAACAAAGTCATAACTTAACATTAGTTTTACAACATTATCATTTTACACAGACTTACATAACCATTAAAATTGCAGCCAATTAAATAGGTAAGCACTCGGCTTCAACACACATGGCTCCACCTCCTTAAAGGAACTAATCCCAAGCTCATCTATTGCTGCTGAGTTTAAATAGGGATAAATAACTGTTTTTCTACACTGCATACAGAAAAAGGAACCTTTAACATGGTACAAACATAAACTGAAAACACAAAATCAATGTGGTTTACCCCCTATAATTTGAACTCCAGAGAGCTTGAATTTCCCCTTAACCCAAACCAAACTTGATTTCCCCTGGATTTGCCTCTTTCACGGACTGGTATTACCCTTGGTTACTCAAACCCGTCCAAAATTAAACCTCCTGCTAATTTGAAGCAATTCTATTCTTTCAGGTCATTTTCTCTCAAACTTCATTGGTCAAAGTCCAATTTGTCAAAGTTTTTCTGAGTGATGGGCTGAAAGAGATTAGTGTGAAGTATCAGAGATGATTACAAGACTATTTTTGAGTGGTCCTTTTCTCTTTTTATTAAAACAAATTGTTGCAGCTATGTACTGCAGCAGCTAACCAAAGTATTTGTCTGCTGCTCTCTTATGTTTTATTCTCTTCAGATCTGTTATGATTTATTATGTTTGCAAACTACTGTTCTTGTGCTACTCTTTCTTTGTTATGAACCTTACTGAAACAAATAGTTCTATTTCCAAATTTTTCAGTGATTCATTGCCACCTCCCGATAGCACAATCCCTCAATAACTCAAACTTTCCTTGATTTTCCTTGAAGGTTTGAATCATTGAGAGTCAGTTGTATGTATTATAACACATAAAAGATGTTTAAGCTGGATGAAATTTTATTTCAACCTTTCATCCTTTTCTTGGCGTGTCAGCTTCTTGTTAGAATCAAGCTCCATGCTAACTTCTTTGGTAACTGAAGCATCTCGACGCTGGGCTATCCTGAAATAAACATGTAACACAATACACTTAAAAGCTATAACTACAGTATACATGTACAGCTACAGTTTACATAATGATTGACATTCAACATGGCAAACACATTTAAGCTTGGTTAAACTATTGTATTAGTAAATTTGTTAACCTAAGTATGACCAACTAATTAACAATGATATTTTACCATAATGTATTTATCATCTTTTACTAACATGTAAGGTAGGTTAAGTCTTCATATGAGCCAAGTGGCCCATCAGGCCGGAACTTATCCTGGTTTCTAGAGCATGAAGTAACTAGGAGTATTTCTACCGCCCCCTGGATGGGATGCTAGTCCATTGCAAGGATACCCCCAGCATTAATTTTGCCGGAACCCATTCATACACCTGGGTGGAGAGAGGTACTGTGAGAGTAAAGTGTCTTGCCCAAGAACACAATGCAATGTCCCTGGCCAAGGCTCAAACCCAGACCACTCGATCTAGAGACAAGCATACTAATCATGAGGCCATCGCTCCTCACTCTACCAACATGTACTTCAACCTATCTTCTTTATGCTACATAGCGCAAAAGGATTCATTTATCACTATACTGGAAACTTTCAATATTGTTGATCCTAACAATATGCAGGACAAATGCCACACATGAACTTAGTGCCCTCAGTAGCTTTGTGGTTAGCATATGTCACAGTATATCAAGGGTTGCGGATTTTGACTCCTTGGGGCACACAGAATTTTTTAACCTGGATTGTGGTTGTGTGAATTTGTCCTCAACAATATCAGTTAAATGAGATATATGAAAAAAGAGATATATGTTACCAGTTTCTGTATCTAGATTATCATTTATGTATGCTCAGGGACCAAATCAATCAAACACAATCTGATTACCCAATTGCTATAAAGTTGAGTGTGCCCTGAAACACACTTGGGATAAATAATGTAGAGATTATTAGCACATATTTGATTCACTGGTCTAAAATAATATCGCATTTATGCAGGACTACTCAGTGGCAGATCCAGGAGGGGGAAGGGGGGGGGGGGTGCTTGTCCTGCCGGCTTTTCTTCCTTCTTCTTTCTTCATTTTTTTTTACCCAAAATAATTGGGGATGGGACCCCCAGGCCCCTCCCCTAGATGTGCCACTGCTGCTGAGCCAGTGAGGCTCAAAAAAAGCCTGCATGTAACAAAAAAAAATTTGAAGAAATAAATGAATTTAAAATGAAAACCTACAGCTCTTCATCATATGAAGTCTAAAAATTCTCACTTTATCTTCCATGTTCAGTCGCAAAATCAGGGCTAAGTGATTGCGGACAAATAAAATTAGGAAACATATATACACTTAAAATGACCTAAGTGTTTGGAAAGCTATATTGAAGGTTTCCTGTAACCTTATACTCACTTATGTTTCAATTGAAATTTCACGTTCTTGTAGGCAAAAGCCACTAGCCACGTGCTGATCAGAGTCATCACAACAAACATGATACCAGAAGAATAGGGGTCCATCTGGTGAATCCTCCAAAACAGCCCTGAAATCAGTTTCACAAATCCCTTACACACAATTTCTGATTCAAACAAAGAGCACATGCAATAATGTAAAATAGTGAAATAAATACTAAAACGACATGCTTACAGAGGGGAATGGCTGAGACGAAGAACGCGTTGGCATAGAACAATGCTGAAGATTTAGTGGAGACGGTTCTACTGAAGTTTTGCAGCAAAATTTCGTCTTCTTTAGTGAGTTTTTTGCCGACCGCCATGATGAATGAGTTGGCACGGGAAAGAGGAAATGGAAGAGTAGGACCGGGTTCTAAAATACAACTTCTTCACAGTCTCTCTCGGTCATATCATGTGAACTCCTGGCGCAAATTTGTTGTTTGTTGTTGTTTGTTGTTTCCCGCCATTTTGCAAAATTCAGTTCAGGTTACATTATATTTTTTGAGTCTCTATGCAGTTATTTCTCCAAAATGTCCTCTCAGAAAGAAACATGGCAAACAACAAGACCAACCATTAGATCAAGAAGCAAATTTATGTTCAACAATGAGCTTCTGAGTGATATTTCCTTTGTCGTTCCAGTGCAATTGGACGAGAATGAAAACAAGAAATGCAAGAAGGCGATTCCCGCTCATAAGTTCGTACTGGCGATAAGTAGCCCAGTATTCTTTGCCATGTTCTTTGGCGATCTTGCGGAGAAGTCAAACTCTATCACGCTCCCTGACTGCGAGTACGAGAGTTTGCTAGAACTTTTTCGCTTTATGTATTGCGACGAGGTAAAATTGAATGAAGACAATGTTATGCAAGTCCTGTATTTGGCCAAGAAGTATATCTTGCCTTCGCTTGTTGATAGATGCTCTGAGTATCTGGAAGAAATCTTAAATACTTCTAATGTGTTTTGCGTGATGACTCACGCTCAAGGCTATGGAGAGAAAAGTCTGGTGAAAGAGTGCTGGAAAGTGATCGATAAACATGCAGAAGAGGCGGTGAAAATGGAAGGATTCTTCACAATAAAAAGGCCTTTGCTTGAAGAACTAGTCAAGAGAGATTCATTAAACATTAAAGAAGTGGATTTATTCAAAGCGGTCGATGGCTGGGCAACAAAAGAATGCCAGCGATTGGGATTAATGCCTGGTGGTAGAGCAAAAAGATCAGTCCTTGGAGAAAAGATTGTCAAAGCAATTCGTTTTCCTGTCATGACACGGGATGACTTTGATAAAGCTGTTCTTGATTGTAGAATATTAACAATACAAGAAGCTTTTACTATGGAGGCGCATTACAACTCAGTTTCAACCTCGCCAATTGAATTCTTAAAAGTTAAAAGGAGTGGTCTGCGTCAGAGATGTTGCCGATTCAGCTCTGTTGTGCTGGAAACTGGGAACCTTCCTTATCGCTCATACCATCAAGACTGCCTGTACTTTGCAGTGGACAGGGAAGTTGTCTTGCATGGAGTCTCTATGTTTGGAAGCCAAAGTCGGAAATACCAGGTGACGGTAACGCTCAGAGATTCCACTGATGGTTCCATTATGGCTACCAAAACAGGGAAATGCTCTTCTGTGTTCATGGAATTAACGGAAGGATCAGGTACTTTTTATGGCTTCGACATAATATTTGACGACCCTCTGTTTCTAAAGAAAGGCGTGTTGTATTATGTGAAAGCTGCGATGTCTGGGCCAATCATTTGGCATGGAAGTAGTGGTGTCAATTCCATTCAGTGTCCTGGTGTTAAATTTAGCTTCAAAAACCACAAGAAGAATTTGAAAACCAGTATTAGAGAAGGACAGTTCCCTCACTTTCTATTCAGCTTAGAATAAGTAGAATTGCAGCCTACCAATGAGGAGTTACTGTTAGGGCTAATAACATGCATGTACACATGTAGGTTTAAAGCAGGGCTAAAACTTAACTCCAGTGTGCAGTGGCCAGCCAGACCAGTATCCTTGATCTCTAAGTGGCCCAGGACCAAATCAAGTGGCCCTGGAATTTCTGTTGTTGAATTTACCTGAATATTCGTCTTCTGGCCTTTTACTGTTTTGAAATGTTCACACTCTTTTGTTAGAATCATAAATCAGTGTTGGAAATTAGCCCTCGGCTGCTTGCCAATGCAAGTGTGGAAAGCGTCAGGCAATTACAGATCATTGATCACTTGCCCGTTTGGGGAGTACCATTTTCATTTTTGGTTTAAGCTTAAATATTTATACCACTCCTTTTTGTTTTACATTTTGGCAACAATATCTCTAAACAAAAACATACCAGTGCTTTTTTTCCTACCTGTTTTATCTTTCAAGATGCCCAAATAATTTGGCAATAACACACAGTATAGTGTTTCATAAATAGACGAAATGAAAAACGGCTACCTCTGATAATTTACAATACACGTATATGAAGTGATACTGTTGGTCTCTATTTGAGGCGGCAGTAATTAGTACATGAGAATTAAAGATTCGCTTGCTAAGAAATGTATCTCACGAGGATACATCTTGAAATAGAAACTGCTTTGAAAATTAAAGTGCCTCTGTTGTAGTCATCTTTTGGTTTAGGTAGTTAGTAGAATTTTTTATTAAAGGGAAAACATCAGTCTTCTACAGGCCAACAAGCTGTTCACTCCTATGTCTCGATTCCATGGATATATGTGAATTTGGTAACGCCAGTTATTTGTTAAACTGTTTTTACAGAAATGTGGAAAAATTTCCAAGAAGTGTCAAAAACTGATGATAAAAACGAGGATAAAACAGTAAAATCAGTCCCCAATCCTAACAAGGGGTCTCCTAAATGGAGCAGAAAAAGAAAGGACAACGCAAAATAGCAAACCGGGCCTCTGTAATTACAAGATACCAAAAAAATTTATGGTTTGTGAATCATTGTGAATATTTTTTTGTGGGGGGCATTCTTCTGGGTGAGTGAAAATTACACAGGGCCAGTGGATTTTGAGAATTACTCACCTGAATGGCAAGTGCCGTCAAAATTTAGTTTCCAACACTGATAATTTCGGTTAACTTCCTAAACATCTTTCTTATTCTTTGGTTGTTCGGTCAGCAGTAACTCAGTATCCTGACTACCAGAGAAATCTTCACTTTTGTCATAATTTAATTAAATTATCCAAAACTGTTGTGGAGGTGATAACACGTGCGATGAAAACACACTGCACAGTACTCTGGATGAGTCTGGAGTCACATGGCAAATGGTGTCTCAATAAGTATGGATTGGCTTGGAATTGTTTATGGATTTAATCCACCTGGAATTTTCCACTAACTAAACATTCAGTAAAGTTGATGAAATTAGAGTTGGTGGAAAGAAAAGAAAGTTAAACTACTAATTATTTTATTTGTATTTTAACTTCGTACTTTGCAATACCTTGTGCTGAATATTTGTAATTTTTGTATTGTAGTCACATATTATGTGATTAAAACTCTAGTTTTGGTCGCCCTTTTAGGTTTTTAGTCACCACTGGCAAGCTGGCAACTGTCACATTTTAGCCCTGGTTAAGCAAGTCTGAGGGAAAGTGCTCAAGGAGAGTAAACCATTATTTAGTTAACCAAAATTACTATGACTCCCCTCCCTCAAAGAAAATCCTCGAAGAATCATTTGCATCTCAAAATGTATTCACCTTAAATCCAAACCCCTCCCATTTAAATGCTATTTCTTATTGCTGAACTCATCTCCCCTCCCCTCCCCCCAAACAAAGCAGAAAAGTTTCCTCACCCCTCCACTCCAAGAATCCCCCTCACCTCACACTCACTTTTATCCCTGAGCAACACTTTATAAAGGTGAATGAATCAATCAAGGTACATGTACAAGTTTGTTATATCATTGACTATTGTTTATTTAAGGTTACATTGTTTTCCCAGGTTCTGTTTGCTTGAAGCTAGTTTATCAAAGTCTCATTTAATCTGTTGCTCAAAGTTTGTTTTTGAGTTTGTAAAATTAAGTGTTCTGCGATTGTCCAGAAATTATTATAAAATTATATAAAAATATTTTCAGATTTATCAAAATCAATAAAGACACTATGACAAAAGTTTGCAAGTTATTTTTAAAGTTACAAATTAACATACATGTAATTGTATACTGAAAACAGATGGGAAATGAAGAGTGTCATTTTGATGTTATGATAAAAAATAATATTTTATATGTTTACCCTCTTCACTTGCTGATAAAGTTAGTTTAGGTTCCTGTGAAGACTGAGGAAATTAAAAGATTGTCACACTATTAAATAGTTGACTTGTATTGTTATGCAATAAAGTTATAATAATTGTTTTCTGACTTGCAGAATCCTGTAAAAGAAGTTGCACTCTTTAGAACCCTGTTTTTCATTTACTGACAGGGGGGCTGTACAAATGAGGCCAAATTGAATTCAGTTTCGCACAGTTTTTGCATCCACCTCTCTCTGTTTTTTATGCATCTTTCACAAAATTTCATGGATGAATTAAGTGATTAAGTGCTTAAACAGAGAGAGGTCTACTTGTAATATGGGTTAGTTTACATTTGTAAGTGAGACTGATTCAATTGTTTCACAAAAAAAGGGAAATCCTAAGCTACTGGTGCATGTTTTTTCAGTACTAAAAACAGTTCTTATTGATATCTTTCATCCATCAATTTCTAACCCAGAAAAATCCTCATATCATAAATTTCAAACCAGAAAGGGCTTTGTATATTGTACCTTCATCATATTATACCTGAGTACTACCTAGACATAAGCCAAAGACTGTACCTCCCACGCTGCCCTAGTTATTATGGTAACTACCATAGTTGAATTTTAGTTACTACACTCTGAGTACAATCCGTGAATGTTATTTGAACATGTGTCTAATAACCATCCATTATGATTACTTTGAAACAGTTCATCATTGTTAGTTGTTGAAACATCTTTATTTCTTCAAATAGGTCAAAGTTTCTTTATGCATAAAAGATAAAAAGCGAAGTATTATTTTACATATAAGCTTTAAAATGAGAAAAAGTAGTAACAAAGTTCTTTAAATTACTGGATGAGGGTGAAAAATTACTTGATATCATATGCTTACAAAGAAAATACTATGAATCCATAAACAAAGGGCTAAGATCAGCTTACAAGGACAGCCAGGTACTACCATGCCCTAAATGTCCAGTCTTATGCAATTATCAGGAATCTAAGACTTTAAAAAAACTCCATAACCAAGCTAAGAATCTATAACAGAACACTTTCATGCAGCCTGCAAGAGAAGAGGCCTATAACACTTTTAATTAATGTAACTTCCCTGTAAGACAAAGTTGAAATATCAGTTATTTCACTATGGTAAACAGAAACTGTGGAAATTGTCCCAGTCTGGGACTGGTACCATTTTTGTCTCCTGTGGCCTCCTTAAAATTGAATGTTACACCTGAGCACTCAAGGGAAGCAACACCATTTTCTCCACACCATGATGGAGGCCCAGATATGGCTGATCTTACACAATGTGAAACTTCGTTTAGAATAACAACTGGCTTGTCAAACAAAACCATAAAACCATCATAATGCAGAGCATTGTCATTAATACTACTGGATGCAAATGTGCCTGACTTACAAGATCTGGGAAAGAATTTGCAGCATCTCTAGCAGTCAGGTAAGGATGTTGAGAAATCTTCACATCGACAGTGTATTTGTTATCTTGGCTTCCAAACAAGCAAATTCCATGCAACTTGATAGACTTGGACACAGAGAAAACTAAACCATCTTGCAAATCAGGGTCATAAAACCATCCACTCTCCTGCACTGAGCCAAACCTGCAACAACGATGAGCATTACCAACTCTTATAGTCTCTGGAAATCGTACTGGAGATGTTAACACTGCACTGTGATATTTCATCACATCATAGACCTCCTTTGATGTCAAAATGTCACTGTCAAGGACAACTGCTACAAACTCCCTCTGCTCCATTATAGGGAAGCGTATTGCCTTTACAATGCGTTCTCCAAGAATTCTTCTTTTCACAGTTCCATCAGCTACTAATTCTTGTCTTTCACATTCCTTTGTTGCCCACTTGTCAACTGCCTTGAACAATTCCACTTCTTTTATCATTAGTGTATCTCTCTCGACCAAAGCTTCAAGCACAGACTTCTCAATCGTAATGAAACTACTCGATTTTACTGCGTCTTCAGCACATTTATCAACCGCGCACCAACACTTTTCCATAAGCCTTTTCTCCTCAAAAATTCGAGAACAATCCATCATACTAAACACATTTGAACCATCCAAGATCTGTCCCAGATATTCAATACATTTATCCACAAGTGCGGGAACAAGAGACTTTTTGGCCAAGTATAACACTCGCATGACATTATTCGGGTTGAAATTCACTTTGTCGCTGTACAGAAAACGAAACAATTCCAGTAGACTTTCGTATTCACAATCCACAACATCAATGGAATCTCTCTTCTCCGCCAGCTCACCGTAAAACATGGCAAAAAATACAGGACTTCCAATTGAAAGCACGAATTTGTGTGCGGGAATAACCATTTTACTTTTCTTTACACTGCACCGATCGTCATTTTCACCAGACGACGTTTGACCACAAAGTTCACATCGCTTAAAAGT
This sequence comes from Orbicella franksi, assembly GCF_964199315.1. Classification (NCBI taxonomy): domain Eukaryota; kingdom Metazoa; phylum Cnidaria; class Anthozoa; order Scleractinia; family Merulinidae; genus Orbicella; species Orbicella franksi. Next base: position 11,232,091 of record NC_138147.1, read on the forward strand.
TCGTTGTTAAAAAGACAAGCGCTTCTCTCCCTTATGGTGGGACGTAGAGCTTGCCAGTTGTCCCCTACAACATTCTTAATGGAAGACATCGTCGTTTTGGCAAAGATCGACAGAATATCCTCTTAAGTCTGAAGTAATGAGGCTTGCTGTTCGCTTGCAGAAGTAAAACCGAAATCCGTTAGGCGTTGTACGTTTTGGAGGAGGTCTGGAAACGAATCTAGAGCGATTGACTTCTGAGGTGACATCTGAGGCCCGGGTAGGGGGTGTTGGTGGGGACTCCAATATGAAAGGACGGGGGGTGCTCGTCGGAAATTTTGAAAAGAATCCCTAAGAGGTACCAAGATCCTGTTTTGTGGGCGTGCCTTGAAATTTTTTTCTCCCCTAAGTATAAGAGGTACCAATTCTTACATAACACATTATCTCCTGTCATATTTTTTCTGCTCAATACCCTAAAAAGTACCACAAAAGCTCCTGCTGTGGACCTTTCGAGGCTGAACACTCAAAGAGGTAACAAAACCGCTTTTTTTAACCCCGAAAACCCTGCCCTATTTAATATTAGATCCCCCCCCCCCCTGCCCCACCGGATCTGAGGACCATCTGAGGTGAGCTGTTGACTTGTGGACGTTGAGACATTGCGCGAAGCGTTGAACCTGAACAAGTACAAAATTAACAGAGCTGAGGTTACTAGGTAAGGGACGGACAGGGCGGTGGAGGGGTGCAATTTCCTGAAAATAAAAATCCTGCACAGCTTAAAAAAAGAAGAAGAAAGGAGCCGGGAGCTACCGGTGGGGAGGAGTAGGAGGGGGGAGGGGGGAATCGAGCTAGCCTGACTCAAAAAAAAATATTGCACAAGCCATTGTCCACCGAAAAAAAATCATGCACAACCGTAGGTGAGAAAAAAAAAATTCGCGTCCCAGAAAATAAAATTGCGAGATCCTGAGGGCGACGCGCTTCTCGCGGTTAGGGACTACTCGCAGTCTGTCGAGATTCGAGATAAAAAAAACCCTGCATCTTCTTGAAATGCCCAACTTCTGAGACAGACGAGGAAAGGATTAAGGCAGCGAAATACGAGATACAAAATCCTCCAACTTGTCGCGCAACATTGTTTCGTTGCAAGTTTTGTGTCGATGTTTCGCGTTTTTCACCTTGCGTGATCAACTTGTCGCGCAATTAAAACACTTGTAACGGGTTGAAGAAAATTGTTGCGAAAAGTAGAGCGCGGGTCTACTTTGAGCAACAAATTTTGGCTTTGTTGCTCGTTTTTCATCATACTCACAATTTGTTACCCAATAAATTTGCTCGTGTTGCACGACAAGTTGAGGGTTTCTGTATCTCGTAAGAATTTCGCCGACTTTAATAGGAAGCAAATTTTCGCGCAAAAATGCGCGCGAATCTAAAACGTCACATCCGTGTTTACACACACTCATCTAAACGCATCTATCTACCAATGAGAGCGCGCGTAGTATCTCAATTATTTTATGATTGGTCTCCTTACGGGAATTATAAGACAAAAGAATCTCAGAAAACTTACAATTTTAGGCAGAATTAACATTTTAATATATCGAGAATTTCGGAAATTCAAACCGGAATTTTTGGTCGAATGGTACGCACCCTACGCTTACATTGCAAGTTGAAGTTCAATCCATCACGAGTGCTTTATTAAAACTGAAAAACATTTTGTCGTTCGCCTTATTTTAACCCGCGAGCAGGGTCCTATTTTTTCAGGTGTAGTGCGAACTGCCAAGTCGGCTGAAATCGCAGGAAAACCAGAAACTTGTTTTCAGGTCCCGCTAATTTCACCCGGCGGGCACATACAAAACACTTAACGTTGCACTATAAAATACAGTGCAGTAGCCAGTAAAAACTGGCCAACCAAGTCACCTGCCTCAATCATTTTTTTCGTTTTTGTTGTTGTTATTGCTTTTTTTTTTTGAAAGGGGAAAGTAAAACACTGCTAGCAAATAAATAAACAAACAAACAAACAAACAAATAACATTAACAGTACATTGCCCCAGTCACAACTTTTTTTCTGGTCACAGCCCTGAAATGAGACTTAGGGAGAGATGGCAGGTGGCTGTATGACCTGCATTCCCAGCTAAAATAAATCTCAGCAACGATTTTGTACACAAAATACTTTTTATTTTCCTTTTAAGGATTCAATCAATAAAAAGCAGATCAAAAAAAGCTTTACAAGAACGAGCTGACACACATTAACTTTACACATTTTCACTTTTGACTAAGTCATTCACACATTTTTGACTCCACATCTAGCAGTGGGAATCAAGAGCGTTTTTGCCACATGTACAACAAAATACTAAGACCACTTTCAGTGGCAAAAAAATTGCAAGAAACAAAGCCCAAGATCCCAGAAATATTTTAAAGGGTTGCATGGATGTTAGTTGTAACTCCCATCAACACTGTCTCTGGCAAACATGTAAAATAACTACACACCTTCAAGAAGGAAAAAAAATGCCATATATTTAAGAAAGTCCCTTTGACACATGACGCACCCCTGCCAAAATATTGGGCCAAGTATATTATTGACAAACACCCTAAAGTATTTTATAAATGCAGACACACTGCAACTGACATACTAAATACTACTGTTAACATTAGTTGCAGTTATTACTACATCCTTGTTGCTTTCTCTGCCTGCTCCACAGACTCCATATTGTAACCGTCCTGGAGTTGAAAGTTAAAAGTTCATACAGACATTATATCAGCTAGACTACTTCAGACAAAAATACAGTTAAGTATCTAACCAGTGGACAGAGAAAATCCTTATTGAGGTAGGGTTACTATTATTATTGAAAATTTTGGTGGAAATCCCAATTTCTAGAGCCCTGAATTTTTTCGAGACCTCCCAACGAAGCAAACCAAAGGTTGTTTTCCTTGGATGTTTCACTGTAATGTTAATTTGACCCAAATAACTCGAGCTCTCTCTTCTGTTTCCCCTTGAAGTTCAAGATATTGGGTTTCCAAAGTTTAGGAGTGATTGATATAAACTTCTTGTTTGTGTTTCATCTGACAATCTGGGTGGATTTGTAATATTTTTGTACATACAAAAAGCATAAAAAATATTCAAGCCAATTTAGAGAAACAATATAATGAACAGATTAAACTGTTCCTAAAGTTGGGCCATACAGGTTTATATTAATTACATACAGCATTTAAATAATATAATTTAAATTATTCTAACTTGTGTTGATTTGAGTGGTGTCACAAAGTCTCTAAACAATACTGTAATTCTAATTGGTTCAAAAGTTCCCTCTAATTGATTGTTAAGATATTAGGGATCATTATGGGAAAGTCTTGGGAGGATCAGGTTATTACTCCACTGATTTACTTGCATAAGCATCTAATTCTCTTGCAAGTTATGTGTTAACACCCATGTTACACATCTTCATGTTACCTACAGTATTCCATTCCTTCAAGCTCTTTCTGCCCCCATTTTTCTCCCAACCATTTCCTACAAAATTACCCACTTGTCTCCCAACTACTTTCAAGCTGTTTTAATTTGTCCCTGCCAATTCCTAGGGTTTTAACAGCTAAGTGCATAGACTGACCTATATTGCATTTTCAACTTAGGGTACCTTGGAATAACCAGAATATCACAAAATCACAAATATCTATTTACACTTAAGGTGAAATAAAATATATCTATTTGTACAAATATTCAATATTTAGTAGAAAGCTACTGTATGAAGTAGAGTTCTTGTCCATTTTTTTTCCAGTTTGTGAAGAACTTCATCAATTTCATTTTCTAAGTCGTCTAGGCCTTCAATCTAAAAGAAAGCAGACAGATTAATATGGATGAACATTGTAAGAAAATGGTTTCTTTGCAAGAAGTATTTTGTTCTACTTTCAAATCTAACAATAATTAGCGTTTCATGGTCCTGACAAGTTGTATGCGCCTAGATTTTTCTACCTTTAACATATTCAAGTGGCTCCATAGTGTAAGCATTTATAGTGTAAACACGCCAGCGTTATGTTTTGAAAGTTGACTTTTGCATTCACTTTTACTCCCAGTCCACTCAAACCTACTTCAAACTGTATAATGATTTTACCACCATGGTTGTTAACTGCCCAAACAAATAAATTAGTTCTCCAGTGTTTGCAAAGAAGGAAGACAGAGAGGAAGGCCTATGGAAACTTAGAGAATTGTGGAGAGGAAAAAGGGGGAGTTCGGATTCAAAGGCTGGCTGGATGCTTGTACATGTGCTAAGAACCAAGAAGTTTGGTGAGCGAGAATGCAAAGCCCTATTTCCCGTGTAGGGAAAAGGTGATGATGATGATGATGACAACGACAAGGTTTAGATCCACCATATTGAAAAAGATAGTGACTGGTACATTTTTTTGGTAGAATTTATTATGTCACCTGTATCTATATATACATTTAATACATAAACTTAATGCCTGATAACCCAACCAACAGTATACATGTATAGCATGTTCAACTGTATTAGAATTTGTACTTACAGCTTGACACATTTCACATATATGAAAGGCCCCTACTGTTGCTTCTTCATGGTTATCCTGAATATCCAAGTTTATCACATGCACTGGTGAGTAGCTTTGGGAACCTCTTGACTCCAGGTCTGATTGAAAAAACGAAAATTAATGTCCATTCATGCTACTACAGTTGTGACAATTAAAGTCTGGAGCACAGCCTTTGAAGAAAGTGTTTGGTTACAATGCACATGCAACAAAAGACCATCTCTTTTACAAGCTCACAGGAACTTCAAAACATGGACTAAATAATATTACCTACAGTCATTAATATCAGACAGATATATAACCAAGTAGGCTCCCAGAGGGAGGCTATACACTAGGGACTTCATCAAACGGGCCTGCTAAATCCCACAGGGTAGGAGACCCAGGTATCCCTGTTTAAACAAACATCTTTCAAAAGGTTGCAGCATTCTCAAGACAAATAGCACTGATAAAACAGATCATCTTCTGTAATTTGTGGCAATTATTTAAGCCTTCAACAGACATTCTGGTTTTTTTCCTCATACTCTTCATATTTCTGGCAACTGTTGACAGTTTTGTTTGATTAATTAAACAATACAATAAATAACAGGGATACTTACACTCAATAACCTGGTCATATACCCTCTCCTCAACTGTGACAACAAGATCAAACTCTTCTTCAGTTTCTTGGAATCTCTCAGGGTGTGCTTTTATTCTTCTGTTTCTGTCCAACATATGGAGGATTCCATTTTGTTTATATCTAATAGGCTTCAAGTTAAGGATTGTTTCATGGTTTTGAGCATGAAGATGCTGTATGTAATAAACATAATATTATATAATATCCAAAAATGTACGATATCCAATCAAATCACACATTGTCCGCCCAACTAATGCAGGCAAAACTTTTTTTAACCATCACACTTAATAAGATTACTTGTGATCCTCCAAGACTGTAGTTTATACTGCTAGACCCAAGGGTGAAGAATGAATGATGTTTTTAATCTATTAGTAAATAGTATCCACCCGCTTCTAAGGTGGATATAGGGGTGTTTCGTTGAGCCCCCTAAATTCAAAATAAGGGGCATTACAACACTCCGATGTGCCCTCGGAAAGATGGAAATCCCATCTCCAAGGACATCAATAACTTTAAAAATTTTCTGGGGGAAGAGGCTCCCAGAACCTTCTACAAAGGAATGCCTTTGGTGGTCTGTATCTCAAACCCCTTTCCTTAAAATGTTTTATCTGCCCCAGCTCTTCCAGCATCTCATTTCCTTAATGGAATACTGGACTTCAACCCCAATTTTACCAAGCAGAAAGCGAAAGAGATTTTGAAGGGGATTCTACACATATTTACTGACTACAGAATGAACGTAGCCAACACAAATATTGCTCTAAATCACCAACTTTCAGTATCTCACCACCTTAATATTTTACCCGTTCTAAAGGCTGAGCAAGGATCACCTGGTGCACATATCCTGCTGCACATCATGTGCAACTCTACTAACCTTGTTTTGCCAAGAGATTGCAAGTGCTAATCTGAACACCACCACATTACTGTTCAACTATCTTATGTGCAAAGAAGAACTCAACTGAAACTCCCTACTACAGCCAATTTAGAACCTGTTATGCAAAGGTCGCCACTGTATAGAGCCTGGGTAAAGTGGTGTGGAGTCAGGACACAAAATGCCATTTTTGGATGTTTGAGGCATACAACTGTACAATTATTGTCAAGGGAAATGGTCTCTTGTTTAGTCAATTTTTAGGCTTGTCATGCAACACAGTGTGACAGTGTTGAATGACAGCTGCTTATTAACCTGTCAGTAGCAGTGGGATTTACCACTTTTGAAATTTTAGAAGTTCCATAACAAATTCTGGCAAGATAAATATTACTCAATCCTAATCTTGGTAACCATTTTTCTTCCAAGGCAAAGTAGAAGTTTCTACTTTCAAAGCAAAAATGACAAACAAAAACATTGCCAATAAATTTAGTGGAAAAATTCTAGTCAATGTCTTTCAATTGAATGCTCAGATACACTATGTCTCACCCTTGCAATCAATTATGCATCTCTCCACCCTTAGGGAACAAGAATCTTTTTTGGTGGTAAATTAAGCCTGCAGTCAGCAGTTTTCATTAAACTGCCCCTAAGCAACATACCATCTTTACTATCTCTTGGAAATTACAAAAAAAGACAATTTTGGCATTTCCAAACTCTGTTTTTATTTGGGTTTTGTAAACATGCCCCACTTTAATAAAAGTGAAGTAATTTGGTAGATGAATAAATAATGAAGAAGAGTCAGGACATTAGGAAGCACACAAGTCTCTCATAGAAGGAAAAAAATAACTAAAACAAACTTGCATTTATCAAGTAGCATAAAAAAATCCACGGAAAGAACAAAATAATGCAATCCAAAACATTAACAATGAGTCGACTGCTTTAAAAGCAATTAAAATACACAAAACAAAACACAAAAAAATGGACTGGGTTGTATACACAGTGCTTAGTACATTTCTATATAGCAGCAAATGCAGAATAAGACATACCCTTTCCATGGTAAACAAGTTATGGCCATTTTCTTAATGCAAAGGTTACTATAGCAACAGTAAGGCCCATTGGAAATATCCACAATAATGATTCTATTTCTAAACAAGTGCAGTGACTCCTTTTTCCTATTATTAACTTCCATTATCAAGTAATTGTGCAAGAGCAACTTTTGACAGTCCTACAAAATGCAGGGAAGGTGTTCAGGACCTCTTTCAAAAATTAAAGGTGGCGCTGAACTTTCCACCACAAATTCAAATTCAGGGACTTCATTAAGGGCCAGGCACCGGGAAAATTGACCGGCTGTGAGGACGATTTTGCCTGCCTGGCTTGATCACCTAGAGAAAAGTTTTATTACAAATATGTCATTCAAAAAGTTTTACCCGTCTGTGAAAACCAGTTGCCCTCCTGCTGTAAAAGTTAACGAAACCTCTGCAAATTGGTTAACCTTTGCAAAGATTAATCTTGACATGTTAGCTGCAAGTCAACAACCAATTTTGAGGTATTGACACATTGTAAATCCGCCTAAGAACACTTTCACTGGTTAATTACCCATTAACAGAATAAATTAACGCTGGAACTTAACAGATGATCGACTGACAAAACATCATTTGCATAATTTCCCTACCCCTATAACTCCTTCTAGCCATGCTGTCACTAGTCAAAAATGGGACCACAGAAGTTGTTTTTAAGTTATAAGTAAAGCTAACATTGAGGGACAAACATTTTCAACAGCCCCAGCAAAATAACTTGGATGGCAATGGTATCATATAGAGTCAGTCTCAAGGAGAAGTGATAAAACTTGATCCAGATGAAAAGGTAAACTTTACAGTTAATTTTAAATTCAGACCACTCTTTAGCTCTAAATTACTTAAAAGCCATGAGTCCACACACGGGGAAGGGTCTTGTAGGAGTGGGGATACTTTGCAACATGCTATGGTCAGTGGTCCTAGTGCCACCTTTCAATTGTGCCAATAACAGCCTGGCCAAGAACAGTGAGAGAAGTTCAAAACATTAACATTGAAGGATGCAGCCTTCTATCAAAATTCCTAGATGACTTGCAATCCAGCTTTTTGCATAGCACGCCTCGTGTCCACTTTAATGACTACCAAAACGAGAATGTCCTTTGCATGTTACCAAGACCTGCATTGAGTTATCTGTGACAAAACTATGAACGGAGTTCCAATGACAGGTGACAAGATCACTCGCCAGATAATTTGGAAGGTTGCTCTGTAGACACACATGCTGAAAGGTTTGGGGCTGTTACACGACTATAAGGGCTTCCTTTTGATGAAATGGAGGGCTTGGTAATGCTGGGAGTTGTTCAGTCATTCAATTCAGACTACTCAGAGAAAACTACAGCTTTGTGGCAACATGTACTCTGCAGTAAAGTGTCTTGAAAGGACAAAGACAAGCCCTTGCTTCTCCCTTTGCCTAGTGGCAAATCCTAATGAATCCTAGGTGATAAGACCACATGCCACATCCTGGAGGTGATAGGACCACATGCCAGAAAATTTGGAAAGCAGCTCTGTAGACACACATGCTGAAAGGTTTGGGGCCGTAACATGACTATAAGGGCTTCCTCTGGATGGAATGGACAGCTTGGTAATGCTGGGAGTTGTTCCGTCATTCAATTCAGTCTGCTCTTAGAAAACTACAGCTTTGTAGCAGCACATGTTGTACTCTGCAGTAAACTGTCTTGGAAGGACAAAGACAAGCCCTCGCTTCTCTCTTTGCCTAGTGGTGACTCTTTTCAGAACTTCCGAGGCAACGTAATGGTAATCTGGCATCAAACCTTACATACCCAAACATTGTGACGCTGCATGCCTATAGCATTTACCGGTACTTACAGAGCAAATCAACAGTTAGTCTAGATTTGAATGTTGTATAACAAGAAACACATCAGCTGCGAGGAATAAACTACCAATAATAACCACAATTCTCTCCATGACTGACTGCAGCAGAATTGTTTCAAAGGTCAAATTACCAGTCTGTGCTCTTCAGATTTACACGGTAACATAAAACTATTGAACGGCTTTAAACAGGCCCTCCCTTCCCAAGGTGTCAAAAATAAACCTTTCTAGAGTGGAAGGGGGTAAGCATCAGCAAAACAGCAATCACTGACAAACTAAGGCGACACGGGACATGATAACCACGTGCAATATTGCCATAATTAAGTAATATTGATGTTCGCCATTTAGAAACTTATTTTGTCACTTTCCTTTTCCACATTGTTCTGGCTGAATTTCCATTGCTGGCAAGCCACACCCACCCCATATAAGGCATTGGGAGGTCAAAATGCATAAGAAACTAACAAATTATCTGGAAATATCATGTTTGAAATAAATTAAAAAGTACACCCTTTAATGAACCAAGTTAAAAAAGGCACAAGTCACCAGACTTTGTTCGTCGAGGTAGGGTGACCCTAGGGATGAGCAACTTACTTTCGAACTGGGCAACTGCACTTTTGGTTTTGTACCATCCATAATTTTCTGGTCTCAAGGGAACCTTGCAGTTGATGAATATGCTTTAACACATATCAACACACCTCACCAGGATGGCATTGATCTGTTTACAGAAGCGACTGAGTATTGTCTCAGTTTTGAAAGGCCCACGAAGATGTATTCTTTCATTTCTAGATCTAGTATATCACAAGTTCTTCAATATAGCCTTTTAGGGATTAGCTGAACAAAGAAAGCAAATTATCCCAGACACAAATGTTTCGAAGGTTACAAAAAAATACAAATTCCTGAGAAAATTTTGAAGGTTCTCTGTGGGCTTCCCATGACTACAAAAACCTTTAAAAAAAATTAAGGTAGCTGTATCACAACAGCCTCACCCCCAGGCTAAATTTATCGTGAGATTTGCATACTTATTACAAAATGCTGTAGTTTTATTGGCCAAAGAACACTTATTTTACACAAAGCAATACAGCCTGAGCAGAATTAACTTCCTAACCTGACCATGTAGTATTGCTTATTTCCAGGCAAGGACACAAAACTATTTCAGCTTGATTGCTTCTTAAGGGTCTAGATCACTTCAAAGTTTACCAATCCACTTGCAGAATGGCACAGAAACTACAGAAATGCGAAAACTTAAGACATGTCATGTGCTGCCACCTGCTATCAACTTCTTCCTAACAAGGGCCAGCAGTTGATGAGTACATTAATTTTCCTCAGTTGTTTTCAAGTCTCGGTGAAATGTCCCAGCAGAGCCGAGAAAATAAGGTTCAAGTTGTTTGTCAACGTATAAAAAACTTAAAATTTAACAAGTATTACCTATCCCATTGAAATACAATGAACTTGTGAAATTTTTTTGACACCTATATGGCACAACAAAGTTTTTGACTGGCCAGTCATGGTTCTCCCAATATGCCTAACTGTAAAGTCTTCACAACAACTAGAGGTGCATTTCAAACAGTTCTCTGACTCCCCTATTGCCAGGTAAGCAAACAGAGATTGGACTTCTAATTGGCAGACACTTGCTACTTAAATTTGTAGGCCATTTTGTCCCAAATGGAAAGAGAAATTTCTCCAATGTGGTAGCTCTAGTGGCTTTGTCAATGCCAGACCCATCTAGTGTCTTTGGCCAGATCGTTGCAGCTTGCACTTCAGTCAAAAAATGTGAGTTTTCATTTTAAGATTTCACTGCACAGTCACCCTAACAGACAAAATTTCCATTGTTAAATCACTTATTGCAAAAGAGCATGATTTCTCTTTATTTAGACACCTATATCCTCTTTGTACAAAAGCAACTCAACAGAGTTGACCTGCCTCAGTGTCTGGTCTTACTAGTTCACCAACTATTTTAACAAGTCATCCAATGGGGTTTCTGGCAGATTGTTTTGTTTTTTTGGGAAAACAGTTTGAACACAAATTGAAAAGTAAAAATTACCAATGCATTTCAAAGTTGAACAATCAAGTTAGGTAGTTATGCTGTGTAGAAAATTGGGCTAATTGACAGAGCAATGATCACTTAATCTCTGTGATAAACTTAAAATTATTTCTACCCTATTTATAGAAATATGCAGAAAATGGACATATGAAGAAAATTCAGTATCCAAAACTGCTAACCTTTTGGCCCTCTACAGATGACCCAGACAAAGCTCACACTGTTTAGTCTAGCTATTTGCAATTGCCTCACTATTATACATTTTAAGTGAATTTGAATAAAATGAAGACAATGAAATTCAGTTTAGAATTTTTTTCCAGATACTTTGAAAATAGAATATGCAGTCTTTCATTTGGTAACCCTCTTGATAGTAAGATAATTAAAATGCAACAGAGATTGGCAGGTGGGCAAATGATAACACCCATTGTCTTGATGACTAGTGTACAAGATATCAATGTAAAATGCTGTGCAGCACCCCAAAGCGTACAGAAATAACAAATGTGGAATGCAGAGTGTAACAAAGCTTGTTAATTCCTCTTTGTAATGTTCTTTCCCCACAAAACCATTGAACTGGATTGTTGAGAGGGATGTTGAGTGGTCTGTTTGTAATTTTGCCCCAAGCACCTCCCAAGATCTTGCAGTGGAAGGGCAAAAAGGAATAATAATGCAGAAGTCCCATTTAGTTCATGGTCAAAATGTTTCGTACTGCTCTTGAATTCCGCCACATCTTCAATCAGGAGAAGAGTCTGAGTGCTTCTTTACATAATTTTCATCTCAGCATGGACAAATCATCATGAAGATCAGTCTATTGTGGTTGCTGGTCTCGTTTGATTTGAAATGGGCAGTAAATACTCATTTGACTGTTACTTCATTCCTTTACTGTGACAAATCAGCTTCAATGTCTTCATGAAGTGTTCAAAAGGAACCTCTACACTGTTCATTGGCCACTCACTTGCTGGGTAAAGTGACCACCACTGAATGCGCTCCGCAAAATGTTTGATTGCAATTTTAAGGGTCATTTCCATATCACATGTAGGAACCAGGTTCATGTATTAACGAGGAATGACTTGTTTGGGGCTGACCAGACTAATAGTGCACAACGACTTCCACAAGAGTTTTTGTTACAAGACACAAATCAGGGTTCCCTGAATGAGAATTCTAAACAAAAGCCAATCTCAGTTGATACCCAGTATTTATCTAAGTTTGTTTGCAGTTTCAAGCATGCAGCGCTTTCTAAGGGCCTGATCTTTTTTATCTTCACTGCTCCAGGAAAGGGCAGGTACAACAGTCATGGGATTATTTCTGGAATGAATACTTGGAAATAATGACATATTTATTGTTAGGAAAAGTAGTCCTTTTCAAAGGTGACCAGTCCATTTGCCTTTGCTTTTCTCAAAAAAATTGCACAAAAGTTTGTGTTTCAGCGCATATTTTTTGAAACACAAAGGAGGTTTGTGTGATTTCTAAATTTTGGGGTTTAAAAAGGCATAGCCACACCGCAGGAGGAATATTAAAAAGAAGATGTTGGAGGAGCTGGTAGGGGATATTGATTCGGCAGGTTATTTCACTAGTAACACAGTGATCCATACTAAAGATTTATTGACACAAATGCTTTTTTCAAGCAAAATTTCACACTAAAATGTGTCTCAGGAAACAGTTTTACCTTTGCCACAATCAGATCCATTTCTTCTTTCAATCCCGTCTAACATTGTCGAAGTCTGCCTCAACTATGTAAAGCACTGTGCACCCTGATCACATTAATTTTTAATTACTTTTACATAAGCGGTGAGATCATCATGAAAGTTCATTTCATTCTTCAAAATGGTCACACAGGCTTTACACTTTGAGCTGGGACATTCTGGTCAACTTCTTAGTGGGGAGCTGCAAAGAAATAATATTCATATTCTTGTGACGACGCGTTGGCGTCAATCGCGTTCTCCAACCCAACTTACTTACGTCAAATATATTGCCTTCTTGTTACCTACGAAAGCAAAATCCAACCAAACTTGGCTATTACAAGGCTAAATGGAATTTACCCGTGCTTTCCAATTCCCTGTTTTCTAAAATAGAAAATGATTTACCAAAGGGAACTGTTTGAGCGTGTCGTACGTGATGGTATGCAAATAGAATCTGAGCAAATTTCTATTACCGGATTACCGCCTGTTTGCTACTCTTGGATAGCAACAACGCTTAAACTTCGAAAATCGACTGGATACAGTTGTGGGTCTCTTTTCAGTAAATCTTTGTACATTTCATCGTAGGTTGTTTCAAACGAATAAATGTTTGGTCGATCCGGTGCTGGTCCAGGCAGCTTCACTTGCACTCCAGAACCAAAGGATTTCACGTTGAAACCGCGCTTGCTGAAACAAAAGAAACGAAATAACATTCCTACCGTTTTTCTTCCCTTAAGAACACGAAACAAACGAAAGTAAATCGTCGTTTCTAAACACCTAGACGGTATATCGTCTCTCCAAACGCTTTCCAAGATGTAAACGTTTTACCTTAAGAAATTATGCGCTTCCATACTGCGGTTTTGGTTGCTGGAGCAAACAACGGCGATTCGTAACTTTTGAACCATAATTCTCAGGTTCAGAGGCATCAATGGTGACACAATTAACAAACTATCGAAAACTGGGATAAATACTAAGGCAAATACTATATTATACCAGAAAAAAACCTTTCGTAGAGTTCGATGGAAATGGATTTTCCTTCGCGAAAGTTACTCAACACCCAACAAAGATGGACTCCTCGGAAAAACTAACGACGCAATAAAACTGACGTCATAAAGAGATAATTGGTCAATCACTATATCCGGGTAATGCGCCAGTTACATCCGGGAGCGTTGGTACTTAGTCCCTGCCGGTATTGTGGGAAAATATGGCGGATGGACTTGCGGAAGAAGAGGCCGTCGACTTGGTAAATTTTACTGCAATATTATCGACTGTTCTTTAGTTTTCTAATCTCTAATATTGTCGTACCTACATTAACATTTCCAGGCTCTTGAGGACAATGAAGAATCTACAACTAACTTGGTACGATTCTTATCTTTTAGTTTCTGATACTACACTTTATGAGCTGAGCTACTGCAGCTGTCTGTAAGCGTACATCGTTTTGCGTTTCTTTGTCGGTTTGAAAGTAACAAATAAGCTTAAACTTAAAGCGTTTAAACAAGAATCTGATCAGAACGGAACGAAATGCCAAATAATTCATGCAAAATTTGTTTTATAAAATATTTACTTATCTGTAAATTAATTATCAAGATATGAGCAGACAAAAGATTTCACTTGAGTGGCAAATTTTGAGGGATGTAGATAGGTCAGGGCAGCAGCGTGGAGCTACCCAGAGGAGCAACAGAATGCAAACCTTCACACTTACCTTTCATTGAATGTTTAACTAAAAATAGCTGGAAATGTTTAAAAGTATGCAAAGTTGTGGTAAGTAATATTAATATGAATGCCCTCATATCAGTTTTAGTTTATTCGGATCATGTGTACTAAAGGGATCCACGTTTGAGTGTCAGTCAATATCCTCTATCAATGCCCTCAATTGACCCTCTATTGATACACCATCAACACCTCAGTTGACACTCAATCGACATCTCGGTCAACTAAGTTTCAGTTGATGCACAAGTCAATGGACACTTGGACTATCAATTGACTGTTGATCGAGTGTCGATGGAGTGTCGATCAGGATGTTGATTGAGTGTCGATCAAGTGTTGACTGAGTATCGATCAGGATGTTGGTCAAGTCTTGATTAAGATTTCGATCAAGTGTCCATTGCAGGTCGATCAAGTTTATCAATCGACACTCAACTGATTATCCCTTATGTACTCATGATCCATTGATTCAAGGTTTACAACTAAATCTTCAATTCATTGATGTATTTTTTTCCTTTCTCTACAAGACTGACATTAACAGTGATAGTGCAGAGAAGAGTGAGAAAAGGAAACTTTTAGAGTCATGGCTGAACAAGATCATGAGAATAAAGATTTCTGATGGAAGGACATTGATTGGCTCTTTCCTGTGCACTGACCAGGACAGGAATATTATTTTAGGATCCTGTCAAGAGTTTGTTGGTTCCACAGGTACAGTTCCATTAATTTATTGGATTGCTTCGTTCAGAGATCTGATTAGCATTTTTAGATCAGATTTTCAGTAATCTGATTAAGATTTTCAACTTGCTGAAGGAAGATAGCCCTAACACTAGTTGACAGAAATATGTATTTTCTATTTCATTTGACACAGTCATATCTACAATTCTGGCCGAAATTCCTTGGGACATTTGTCAAAATGCCAACTGGTGAGGGTGATGTAGCAGGTCTTGTAAGGTCTCACATGAATGGCTTGCTACCCTTTGAGAGGACAATGGAACAAACACCAGAAACAATGCACCTAGCCCCAAAACAATAACAGCTACTAACAATGAAGAGAATTACAAGCTTACGAGAGCTGCTACACTTCTGACTGGTGATGCTTGATTTTGAAGTGGGAAGTCATTATTCAATTTTCCTTACAATCCTGGGCTTTTGGCTTGTTTATTGTATCGAGAAATTTCATGTCAAAATGTTGCCATGGCAATTTTGCAATTTCACTTGTGAAATTATAAGTTAACCCTAAAATTCCCTGCCAAATAAGGAGAAATTTGCCACCCATGATATCAGACTAATCTCGTGTTTATTCTTCTGTGTGACAGATGAGAAGGAGGAACCAAGGATCCTTGGTTTAGCCATGGTGCCAGGAAAACACATTCTTTCCATTGAAGTTGATGAAGAGTGATCCAATTTACCACCACAATGAATTTACAAGCAAGATATAGTACATAACCTACATCTGGAAGCCTGATCATCTTTGGACCAGGATCTGGCAAGCTTCTTGTTTAAAATTGACAAAAACAATGTATGCTTCAACATTCTCTTGCAAGACAGGATTCTCCGCAAACAGCTTGCTGGACATGTTTGCCATCAAAGGATTGTCTTTCAAAGCTATATAATATACCACAGCAAACCTTGTCATACATGTAGCTCATAAGGTGTAAATGGGTCTCAATTTATTTTTCCAGTCTGTTTGTGGTGTTCATGAATATCATGTTCTGTAGGTAGCCTACTGTAAGTTGGTTGTATGTAGTGTGTAGACTGTAATACGTAGATACGTTAAAAAAAAACTTCAGTATGATAAAGGTTCAGCCATTTTCCACAGCTGAAATTTGGAGAAGCTAGGTTCCAGCCCAGAGGATGTAAAAGGCGAAGATAGGTACAAAAAGCTGTGTTATTTCCAAAGCAACTTTGAAGTAGGCTTAACTGTATCTGTATTACTATAAGACCTTACAAAAACAATTTTTTGGAATGGTACATTCAGAGCTCTTCTCATTAAATGTGTGTATTGTCAGTAACAGAACCTGAAGAACTGAAAATTAATGTGTTTAGTTAAAATGATGTGCACAATTTTAACTAAGAGAAAGATATAACCATCTCAGATCATCTGATGAGCTATTTTTTAATTTATGGAGAGTTAATAATGGCTCAGGGAAGGGATGTGGTTACATAGAATTACAGATTACCATACAAAATTTAATAAATTGTCAATCAATTTAACTGATGGTATATTGTAGTATGCCAAAAAAAAAAGTGTTCAAATGCAATTCTAGTGGGAGAACCAAGTGGATTAAGCTAAAAATATCTATTTTTGTGTAAAGATGCAACATACATGTGACTAATGGAGCATGGTTCATGACCAATGGTTCTTGTTGCATGTTCTTTTGACTTCATCTCTATTACATTTTAGTTTTGTGTGACTTTCACCACTAAACTGATTTATTGCTCAGCTATTTTTTACTATTCAATGCAAAAAATATCCCCTTTATAGAACTTCATCTTTAATTTTCACACAGAGTAATAGCCATTAAAACGTTTACAGGATTCTCCAATAAAATAATTTTATAAAGCTAACAATATTTAGTTTATTAGATAAATCCGAGCCAGAAGCAACTTAGAAAAATAGTATGTCATGAACAATAAATTCCAGAAAAAAGTGCAAAACCTTGAAATACTTTATTTTTGAAATATTTTACTCCAATTGAAAACTTAAGAGCCAGTGCCCATAATTATGGACTAAACAACGGCACAAGTCGAAAAATCGATTTTGCTCATTTTTTGCCCATAGATTGGCCCTAGCTAGTAAACAAACGGACCATAGTTAGTTTCTGCTAATGCAGCTTTTTTGGGGAGAAATTTGCGAAAAACGATTTTTTTTCCGATTAGGCTCAAAATCTACTTCCGGTTTTGCTGAATTTTCCGAATATTTGATTGCTTCGCGCTCCGCAGAACAGCTACTTGAGAATCTTTCAATGGTCTTTACATTCAGCTCAGGTCTTCATGGTATGACTGAGCGAAAAATAAAATAAATCGAGGCTTCGTTTCAGCCTGAAACGAGATCGAACACAAACGGAAAATATTACGATGTGTTTCAAACGAATTATAGCACTAAAATATCGCCATATTTTTCTATGGGCTATAACTTTAAATGCCATAAAAACACTTTATACGGGTTAACTGTACACCCACCTGTTTGAAAATCAAAAAATATCTCTGGGCAAATGGTTTTAAGTCGCCCGCCTTGGCCTGTGCTTCTCATGAATTTTTCCCTGAACCGCCGTGAGAATGTAAACAATTGCGTGACTCTGGCGGTCACCCTGAATACATAATTCGTTTCCAACAAACTGCAGATGGCTATCTTAGAACATTTGGGTGAAAAAAGAAAAACATAATGGACCACTTTTAACTTTTATATTTTGAAAGTCATCGCTTTGGAAATTTCGTTAATTAAAAACGCCAATTAAAAGCAATTTACTCGGAGTTCGGGTGTTACTGCTATGTCGTTTTAGGCTGTCGTTCTTTCTCTGATCATTTTAATTACAAGAACGAGTTCTAGAAAGAAAATCGTTCTAAGTTCATTTGTTAAGCGTAATGAAAAGTTGATATTGTTGGTTTGTAGCCTTACGTGATCTGAAGGAACGCTACAGTGATTAAATTTGTATTTGTTGATTTCGACGGATCGATTTTCGGTTAAACCTTTTTATTTGTGCCAGCACATTTAGTGCTTTTTCTCCTGCTAAAAAGTCGGAAAAAGTAAAGTAAACAAATCCTAAAAGTCATAAATAAGAGGCATCGACAGTGCGAGTGTCTCGGTAAGCTGTTAATTTGAACAATTACTGTGCTGGACGGATTGCTTTCCTGGTTACCCACGTACTATACCTAGTTCATTGTGCGCGAATGTTTCTGTTTCAAACAACTGAAATGCTCAGTGCTTTTTCCTTTTTTTCTTCAGTCTTAAAACTTAAGGTTAAAGTTAGGCCAAACCCTAAACTGTTTTGGCGGCCAACCTATTTTTGGCTAATTGCTTAATCAAATTATACATATATTTCATTGAAATTCGCTCCTCTGTGACCGACTTCCGCGAACAAAACAAGATGGATGTTCGCTGTTCATTTAAGACTACAATCCTGGTCAAAAGTGTTGGGACAGTTACGGCAGATGACTTCACAGGCAGCCTCTCTTAAGACCAAAACCGCGCAAGCCCGCCTACCCCCTCCCCCTGTCAATGTTGATAAAAATCTTGAAGAAAAAAAACCCTTGACAATAGCCTCAGAATAGCCTCGTTTCAAGAGTTGTTCGCCTCCTAGAACAGTATTCTCGAACAAAAGAGACGATAAGATAGATATTCACGTCTTATTCCAATAATAGCGATTTTTCAGCAATCGCGTTTGGTTCCAACACAACTGTCTAACCACTTTCTATTGTCCCTTTTTCCTTTTTTCCCACATCCAATCTAGTCTTCAGAATAGCTTCATTTTCATGCAACATTGCTAGGGGAGAGGGGGGGTCAATTGTACTTGCTTCCATTCATCTTTTGTTCTAAAACGTTAAGGACGTAGTTGAAATCGTGGGTTTCAGCGCGCAAAAATGGGAGGTGTCCCAACAACTTATGGCCAGGATTGCAGGTTTACACTAGAGGAAATTGTTCCGGATTCGTGATGAATCCAGAATGTTTTAGTGCCGGATTGATTTTGCCATTTACACAAAAGTGGACGAAACCGAAATAAAAAACCCCCGGTTTGGTCGTGTCTCCGGAGATTTTGAATCCGGAATTTAAAGTGGGAACTTTGAATCCGAAAACTTTTGAATCCGGAGAGTTTTGTCGTGTGAACGATTTTCTCTCGAATCCAGATATTTTTCCGCCTGTGATCTTTTGAGTTTGCGGTGGAACGAAAATGGCGGATTACATGATCAAGTCGTAGTCGAGTCGTAGGCGCATTGATGGCCATTTGATGGCGGTCGCTGGGTGATTACCTCGTGCTGTTTCAGGTGTAGGTAATCACTTTTATAATGGGTAATGCCATACTCCTCAGAAACCGTGCCCAATTTATACTTTACTGCGCAGATGACGACGATGGCACGATCGAAAACCTCGTCGGTTTTCGACCCTAAACCCTAAGTAAATACCTGGAGGAACCTGGCATGATGGACAACAGTACCGTGGTCAGCGAGTTGAAAGAAAACTTCAGACTGTCTCAACCTACCCCTAGCCTTATTTTCGGAGGCATTTTGTTTCTCGTTGTCGAGGCAACAAACTGCTTGTTAACCATTCCATCATGAATGTTCCCGGAGTTATCGTCGTGTATAAACGATTAAGAATCCGAATATCCTTTCACTGTAAACCCCTACTAATCCGAATACTCTAAAATTGATGAATTCGGGAACTCCTTTATTGTAAACCTAGTCCTAGATCGACCACTGTAATGTTTATTTGTCTACCAGTGTTTTGATCTGCAAATTTCAGTTAATTGATCAAACAACCAAAGTAGAAAAGATGGATTTTTTTTCCCAGTATGATTGAAACTTAAACGCAATTTCTTCCTCGGCTAATTCAATTCAAGAAATTCCGGGTTTTCTAGCTGAGTTTGAGCATATTGTGTAGGTACAAATTTTCTACACAGCTAGAAGAGCTGAGATGCCGTCACGCAGTTAGTAGTCTATAGAAATTATGGTATTTCCACTTGACTTTATTTGTCAGTCAATGATTCAGTTGCCATAAATCATAGAGGATTGGTTAAGTGTATCTCTGAAACTGCTACTGTGTTGTAAGTTATCAGTGAAATCAATAAAATAAACAAGTGTTAAAATCATTTCCCGGAGTACTGTAGTAACGTTCTTTATCATGGATGTCGTGGGTTTCGCAATGCAAATGAAAAAACATATATATTTATACTAAGTTAAACAAAAAAAACAAAAACAAAAAACAACAAAAAAACATTTTCCATTATTTTATCCACACAACGTTTCAAAAATTGCTTTCATCGGATTGCTGGAAACGAATATTTTACTCGAGAGTGGCTATCCGCGTCACGCAATTGCTTACATTCCAACGGCGGATTTTGGGCAAAATCTATGAGAAACACAGGCCAAGGCGGGCGACTTGAAACCATTTGCCCAGAGATATTTTTTGATATCCTAACAGGTGGGTGTATATTTAACCCGTAGAAAGTGTTTTTATGGTATTTAAAGTTATAGCCCATAGAAAAATATGGCGATGTTTTTAAGCAATAATTCTCTTGCGACATACTGTAAAATTTTGCGTTTCAGTTTTACCTCTTTTCGGGCTCAAAACTAACTTTGATTTATTTTATTTTTCGCTCAGTCATACTACCAAGACCTGAACTGAATATAAAATCCATTGAAAGATTCTCAAGTAGTTGTTCTGCGGAGCGCGAAGCAATCAAATATTCGGAAAATTCAGCAAAACCGGAAGTAGATTTTGAGCCC
This sequence comes from Orbicella franksi, assembly GCF_964199315.1. Lineage (NCBI taxonomy): Eukaryota > Metazoa > Cnidaria > Anthozoa > Scleractinia > Merulinidae > Orbicella > Orbicella franksi. The sequence goes on from NC_138147.1 coordinate 11,252,813, forward strand.
AGTCGGGTCGAAATCGTTTTTGGCGTATTTCTACCAAAGAAAGCTGTATTAGCAGAAACTAACTATGGTCCGTTTCTATTCTTACTAGGACCTATCTATGGACAAAATACAAGGGAAATCAATTTTTCGACCTGTGCCATTGATAGGCGATTTAGGTCCATTTTTATAGGCATTCACTCTTAACTCTTAATGTATTGTATTACGCTACCTACAAGAAGAGGAAATAAAACAGGAAGATTTAGGAACTGATGCAAGAATTACAAGGAAAAATACTACGCAAAACCCATCTCCCCTATTTCTGCTTAAACCTTACTTTCCTAAGTTCAGCTGTTAACCAAATCCTTCACTGATAATTTACTAACAGGACTGCTGACAAACTGAAATGTTTAGTGTTGCACTGCCACCTATTAAAGGAGCTGTGACAAGGTTAACACTAAATTTTTCAAGTTCATAATTTGTAATCTGTGTTAATCTTCTCCATCCTTAACCATCCTTGTTCCGATTTGGTTTACTCTGGTGTTTTTTCTATCTTACTTAACTGCTATTTTCAGGTTTCCTTCAATGTAAATGTAATTTTGTGGACGGCATAAATAACTACAAACAGTTTATAGCATGACTGAGTTCCTTTTGAGCATGTAGTATGCTTTTCCAGTCTGAGAGATTATATAAGGTGACCAGTGGTTAATGTTTTAAGGTTAATGTTTTCCAGAATATATAAGTGCATAATCAAGAAATCCATGATTTCCTTATCACTGCAGGAAACATTCAATCCAAACATTAACAATATTTCATTTCAAGTAATCTTGTATATCTTCAGAATAACTATCTATTTGGGTAGAAAATGGAAAATATATTCTTTTCTCAACCAAAAATATCTTTCCTTCTCAACAACTTCTTGCCATTACATTTTAATACTTTTCAAAATATCTCTTATCAATGTCATATTTTCTTGAAAATATCAACAATATGTAGTCATGCAGACATGATAATAATAAAGTAAATCTTCAGCTAACTTCTACTTTCATCACTGCCTTCACATCCCTGGAAATTATCAGAACATTCAACAAGCATTTAACAAATTTCCATGGCAATCACAGTAAGGAGAATCAATATTTTAAGCCTGAAACTAGAATGTTAAACTTGCCTACTTACACACTCAGTCTAACGAAAACAAAACCTAACTTACTAACGAAAGAAACGTAACAACATAAGAAGGAAGAGGATGCTTGCGGTGTGAACATCCTGACATCATGACATAATAGCAACCTAACAGCATGAACAAAATGGCATAAGGAAAAAAAAAAACTGATCTTTTCCATACGTCTTTATGTTGATGTTCACACTACTGTCCTAAGCGATTATTTCATCATGTCATTATGTCTTTATATCATTTAGTTGCTAGTGTGAACCAGGCAAGAGGGGGTGGCTAATGGTAACTAAAAAAATCTTAGGTCTCGGGAAACTTTCAATCCAATCTGGGAAGGCTTTATGAGGAGTTGTGGTGTCTTGTTTTTCTGTTTCATTTGTCTTGGAGTCTAAAATTGTTTAGGTCTCATTCAATCAATCAATCTTTATTTGCACTCACTCTTGGCACAGCTCAAAATAAGAAATTACAACAATGAAAATGTTAAAAGTAAAAATTAGAGTACCAGCTGCCTGGAATGACCATAGGGGCTAGCAGAGCCAGACAGCCAGTTAACATCAGCATTAAATAGAAATAAAATACAAGTCAGCAAGAAAACTGAAGCACAAATGCAGACAAAAACAAAAAAAGAGGAAAAACGCAATTTCTACGCTATGAAGGAAGTCTAAAACAGTTAAATTTTATTTTACTAATATGTTCAAACGAGGGTCTCGGGGAGCCTTTCTTCACCTCTAAATGGCTCATAACTTTAAAGGGAGCTTTAAAGAAAGACACCTATTCATTCATGACTACTACTTTTTACAGTTACCAGAGAGATTATTTCTGATCAACTGATCCTAGCTGACAATGAGCTAAAAATGGTTTATAATAACGAACCATAACTAATAATAATACTTTTGACTTTATTCTCAAAGTCAGCTTGGTCTTTAAACCATTCACAGTCCATAAGAAGGCTAGCATACATGTCTCATAATTCAGTAGTTAAGGGGCGTGTTGGCTTGGAGTCTAACTCTGCCGTCATCTTCTGCACGCGTACTGCATTACAGTCTTGACACAGAAGGTGATTGTCCAAGGGATAGCAACCACTGCCACCCTTTTCTGTTGATAATGGAGCATTACAGTCCTTAAAAAGAGCAAATAACATGCTTAGTCTGTATCAAAATAATATCTCGTTCGAGAAATGTAGAAAACACTCAACTCAAAAAATGTAGAAAACACTCGCCTGCATCTTGTGTTTTCTACATTTCCCTCATGTTCTCAAATGCCCGTCGTGTTTTATCGCAGTTTAGAAAACAGTCCCAAGAAAATACGCGAGCTGATTGGTTAAAAATCGTGTTTCTATAACTCGATAGAAACACAGAACTAGCACAAACTGTTGATGCAATGATGGTGCGAGAAAAGAGAATTTACATTTTGATATTCAAAGTTAACAAGTTGTTTTCCTTTTGTTAGTCGTGCTGTTTTCTAAAAGAAATAGAAAACATGCTCTCCTTGTTTCTACTGAGTTATAGAAACACTCGTGAAAGTTTTGGAGAACTCGAAAGAGCTGTGGAAACACATGCCTGCGGCACATGTTCCAAGAGCATTTCTCATTCTACTAAACTTCCACCTGTGTTTCTATAACTCGATAGAAACATGGTACATGTTTTCTATTTCTTAAGTATTACACAGCTTAGCCTTCTTTATTTGTTAAGTAGATCACTGCACATACCTCACAAACATAGCACTTGACATGAAAATCCTTGTTCATTGAAACAATACGAACTGTTTCCTCTTGACCCTGAAATATTATGAACAACATTTCACTCAATTAACTTTAATTTTAATAGTGAACATGGAGTAAAAAATCACACTTTTCAATAATTGATGTTCACTTGTACGGGGCTCTCTTCAGTTCAACACACAGTCCGAAAAAGCTGCAGATGTGGGCTGCGCTGCCAACAGATTACATCAAGTTTATGTTTGCAGCTGCTACTTTTTGGAGGGACATTATTCTCAGGGGATGGGGGGGGGGGGGGGCATTATTTTCAGAATTTACAACTTAAAATAAATACAGTTATCAAGGTTTCCTAGCTTGTGTACTAATTATATCAGGGTTTACTAAAGAAAAAAAAATTATTGGCCAAGGATTAAAATTAACTTGGTTGGCAATATTCATGCATCAGCTAGTAACTGTCAGCTGTCTCATGTTGATAAATATGTTGACCTGAAAAACAGTTTTTACCTCGTCAGGAACTATCAGCTGATTGCACAATGCACATCTTGGTGAATATTTCCTGGAATAAAAGAATAGTTTAGAAGAAAGAATGGATGTGTGTCAAACGCAATAATTTAGTAAGCCTTGAGTGACAGAAACTTGAGTTGCTTAAAGACAGAACAGCATGTAAGATAAGCTTGATAAACTAATCGGGCTATATATTACACACTGGCCAAACAGTTTATAAATACCTATAATAGTCCTCAATGCAGTGGATTTTGTTAAAGTTGTCAACAGTGAACTGAACGCCATCAAGTTTCTTGTTACAAACTTCACACTTGAAACAGTCTGGATGAAAACATTTTCCAGTGGCTCGTAAGATCTGTTTTAAGGAACAATTTTGGACAAATTTCACTCAGCATTAACATCAATGCAGGTGCTAGTGGAAGGAGTAGGTTGGCAACACATAACTGATTAACCCTCTCACTCTCCAGAGGGCCATGTGGTACAAAATACCATACATGCTAAATATTTGGTCAATTTTTATCAAATTTGAACAGCAAAAAGGTCTTGGGCAGATCTGTCGTTTGAGAGCAAAAATCATATACCCCTCCTACATGAGACTTGATTTACCACCCTACAAATTGTGCAACTTTTTCCTCTTAGCCTTCTAAGGTCGAGTTAATATCTGACAATAACTCACAGACTAAAAACTGCATATTAAGCTATAGTTTAGGGGTATACCTCAACTCTACAAGGAGTGAGATATTATTTAACATTTTTCTTTTTTTCGTTTTGAATGCTTTTCAATTCAAACTGAGGCTTCTTCTTGGCAGATCCAGACCTTGAGCTAGAGGTGGGGGGCTGTTTTTTTTTGGCTTGCCCTGCCAGCTTTTCTTCCTTCTGCGATTTTTTTTAAATTATGTACTCACCCGCTCTGTGATATACTGGTTACAAACCCAGCACTTCTCCAGTGTTTCCTGCAATATTACACACACTGGTTAATAATTTTGTTTACATTTATTAGTTCTTGTTGCAATGACAGCATAAAATTGACAAATATTATTGTGGTCAACCTGTAACATTAAAGAAAACTAATCATATAAGATACCACTGTGCAGTTCCAGAAAATATCCATACTCCCCCCCACAGGGGGGATTGGAATTTCCTGGAGGGTGGGGGTTCTCTAAGAACAAAAAATTAAAGGAAGTATGAAGGTTAGTAATTGGAGTTTCCAGAGGAGTGGGCGAGGGGGTCTGAGAAAAAATATCTTCTGTGGGGGAGGTATGGATATTTTCTGGAACTACATGCACATTTTAAAAACAATATGATGCTAAATGTGATATTGACAACTACAAGTGACTTGCTCACCATATAGTCAGCCTCACAAAAACACTGCTCTTCCACTTTATAGAACACCTTCCCAGTTAACTGACATCCTAAAAATGTAACAAGGAAATAGAATCAACTCTGATGAGTCAGCAAGAAAATAATAGACATAAGTCAAGAAACCTGGTGAATCAGAAGTCTGCCATGATCAACCAAATGGATGTCAGCACTGACACACAGCTAACTGACACATATGCATAAATGAAACAGATTGAAGCTGTAGAAACCATGCAACAAAAGAAGAATAAAGGGTATGATAAAGACCATTAATGGTTACGCAGTGCAAACCACCACATCTATTATTGGGCAGGTAAACACTTGGCTGATAATTGAAGCGATTACACAGCAATAGATTATTGCTGCATAACTATCGACATCTAAAGAAGGCTGACAAGATTTACTGATTCACTCGTAAGTGGACTGACTCAATTAATCCAACAGAACCTACTCACCACACTTGACACAAAGAAAACACTTGATGTGGAAAAGTTTATCCATTGCTGTACATCCTGTCCCCTCTCCAGAAACCTTCTGACCACATTTGCTGCACATTCCTATGCAAGGAATGATAGTTTAGATTAGGGGTGGGGCATCTTCAATACCTTTCAATAAATTTTCACTTAAGTATAACAAACCCAACACCAAACCTTTTTTGGACAATTCACGAGTCTCTAATTAAAGACAGTGTTGAGAGGCATGGTAAACTTAAGTTTATGGTGCTGGATTCTAGATTGAATAGTGTAGTAGTTTCAAGCCCTGACCAGGGCTAATAATTTATTTAGATTGTTTTCTTGGGTAAGACACTTTACTCTTGTGCTTGAATTGATCCCAGATGTCTGTTGAAATGGCTTTTTTTCAGGCCGTTTCACACACCATTGGTTTCATTCACGTGATTCCAAAAAAGTGATCACGTGATGACAAACATCACTTGGCGCGGTTGGCCATAGTTTGCAGCACAGCTGTTGCGAATTCTTCAAAAGTACCAAGTTCAAGACAAATCTTTTCCATGTGATGGATTTTGCATCTGTAAAACTCTACTCTGTGATATCTTGGATTGTATCTCGCTAGGAATTGCAAAACTCAACAAACTTGCAAACAAACTGTGAAGAAACTTCCCCAATGCAAACATTCATTCATCATATGCTTATGAAAATCGCCATCACATATTCAATTTTTTTAATCACATGAATGAAGCCAACAGTGCATGCAACAGCCTAAAAAAAGCCTCTTCAACAAACATCTGGGATCAATAGTGCATTGGGTACTGGCAAATGTATTGCTAGTCAGTAACCCTGTATTGACCTAGGACCCATTAAGGGTGGCAAGTGGAGGTGGGGGAACACTCCTCCCTCTACCAATCTAGCCAATCAAGTCACACCTTTTCCTCATACCCAACTCCTGGGAATGAGAAATATGCTTAGCTTGGCATAGACAGAAAGTCACAGAAAAATATGCTAAGGAATTGTCAGACCAGAGCTATTGCAGACTCTTGACATTACCCCAAATGAAAAATATTAGTAATATCATTGTCTGGGATGAAGCACTTGACCTTAAAATGTGACAATTGGGCAAAATATACAAATAAGGCAATTTTCTGCTAATTTATATGAACTATATATATTTTGCAACCGATTGAAAAATAGCAATACTAATAACAGATTGAAGCAATTCTAACTTGGAAATTTTTGGCTCAGAGAAGACTGCAACACCCAGGAATGGAATGTGAAAGATTTTTTTAGAGGGCGACACTCTCATGCAAGTTTGTTGTCTTTTGCCATTCCAATCAAAATTCGCAGCACAAAAGCTTAAAATGTTTAATTGCCGCTTTCATATAAGCTTGATGTATTTAACCAATGAAAGCATTTTTTAATGCGGTTTGAACAGAAACGATGTACAGTACTCCAAAAAATTAAGCTTCGCTTAGTCTTATTTCAATCCCTGCTTTTAGGACAAATACTCGTGAAAAGTTAAAATATTTTGAAGTTATTAGGCTTTTCATCGAATTTCAAAAGATTATTGCCATTAAACTAAGTTCGGCGTTGCTTTTAAAGTTGGTTACTATCTTGGATTCTTGCTTTCACAAGATCTGAGATGAATCACGATCTCGAATCAAAGATCACGACCGACTACTTTCTGTTCTACGGTGTACCTGTGTGCAACGCTGAGAGTGAACTTAAACTACATCTGTCTACTCCACAGGATTAGTAGAGCCTTAAGAAGCTACTCTGATTCAGCAGAAAGCTAAAACAAGTGATGTTTTAAAAACAGCTTTGTCCTAAATTCCACAACATCATGTCAAAACTGCAAAATCGACTTCGAGAACAATGTACACAACACACGCAATATAATAGTGTACACAGAAACAGCGGGGAACCATCAACAACAGATTTCAATCACTCACCAAAAAAATCTGGATCTCCTGTATTCTCTAAATTCTTTACAAGAAGATCCGTCAAAGCATCGAGTTCTTCTTCAGCACTTTTCATCCCGCTAGAAGGTTGTGGCGGTGGAGGGGGCCTCGCGCTCGCCCTGGTCAACCTTGTCGCCGTCATTCGGACAGGCTTCGGCGAAACAGGCGGTGGAATCTTTTTGCCTGTAGCTGGGTCTAATCTAACAGGAGTCCTAGAAGCCATTGTTATCAGCAAACACAAGATCACTCAAGCGCTACAATGTATTGTGCTGTTGACAAAGTGAACAGTACCTCGATCTACTAGCTTGCCTTGTTTGGAGGGCGAATGTAAATGAGCCTGGAATGACAAGAATTCGGATGTGAAGTGGGTGGGGTAGGGTGGAAGGGGGTCACATCCGATGCGTGAGCCGGAGAACCTTGAGGGAGGGCGAGGGCAGTGTTTTTCCTGGGTTCGTGTTTACAGAAATGTAGTTGAGACCAGACGAGAGCATCTGACCGTCATGGTACGTCTGCCAGACGTTGAACGTACAATAACAGAGAACCCTACGACATTATCTGCCATTTTAAAGTTCTTTTACTTCTCATTTTCTTTTCACTAACTGACCGAAACAGTTTATATATGGGAAACTCTTTCAAATTTATACGCTTTTCAGTGATACATAGTTTTTTATGGTTTGAAAAAATAAAATCCTACATGTGAGAATTATTTAAAGATGCCCTGTTTTTCGGGTAACCCTGCCTCAAAGTCCCCTTGGCCAACCACATGTTTAGAATGGTGACAAGTAAATTTACCACAACGGGCACTATAAGTTAAGGGCTCGATGAGAGTTTTTCATTATTTTCTTCATTGACGCGATGAAAGCAACATCCCATATAAAAGGGGTAACATAGGCTCCTGAACATGTATATCACTTATCTAATAATCTTAGTATCAAACAAGAGAAAATGTTCTCTTGTATCAAACTATTGGTATACTGTGTTATGTAAGCTTGCAAGATTAATTCTGTGGAAATCAGTCAAAAAGCACGGGTTAACGTTGCTGTTGTTATTATTATCTAGTACTTGTGTGTTTCATCATGTGAATTTTATTGGTGTCCTAGCTTCAGCTTTACCTTTGTTCCCTTAGTGTTGGAAACTTGATACTACATTCACGGCTAAAATTTGCGAACGGAATTCAAACTCTCCGCTGAGTACTTTAGAAGGGCTTTACACCAAGATTTCCCCTCTCCATTATCAATAATTGCCAATGACGTCCAGAGTTTGAAAAAATAGCTGACTTTTTTTACTTTAACAGTTAGTTCAGCAATTGTAGTTAACAACTTATCATTTTCCCGCTCGGGCAATAGGGAAGTAGGGACCACTGATACATCTGTTCCAGCCCAGGGCGACTCTGGCATAGGGCGTTTCGGTTGTCTTCATCATCGAAGTTACGTTGTTGGAAAAGACGAAAAATTTGTTGCATACTGGCTCATCCACAAAGGGCTAGAGATGCTCGTTGATGTTGTTAGGTACTGATTTTGTTTGACTCTACCCTAGTCATGGAGTGAGGCATTTGAGCCGCTTATTCTGCCATCTTTACTGACTGAATGCTTATACTCAGTGGTTGGGCGTTGCCCGACACCACCAGTATATAGTTGTCTCGTATATAAAGAACAAAAACACACGTCAAACTGCCTTTTAAGTCCTTTTTAAACATTTTATTCACAAAAATACTCATGAAAAAAATCAATACTAACGTACTTCATAACTGCTAACATTTTTGATCAGTTCATAGATTACCTTTCAGTGATACACAACTACAAAAAATCTTTACATAAGTGCTGTTCAAACCAAACCTATTTTAAAAGTCAACTTCACTGAAAGGTCTGTGTCTTCGTTATCTACACCGTATTGTAAAGGAAAATTTTCACGCAGGATTTTGATGTTGTGCAATTTCACTTCACTTCACTCCCACCAGTCTTGGTGCAGGAAAAAGTTTCGCACATTCGTTGGTATGCAACGGCATTTTCTCGCCAAAATAAGTAAAGTCTAAACATTGGCGAGTTTCCCGCGCTTAGTACCGTTACATAAATTATCCTTACAGTGACTGGGTGGAGTCCTTACCAAATTCTATCATGTACGGTAAAATGAGATTTCTACACCAAAACTGCTCTATAACGAGCTCAGTCTTGATTCCGCTAAACAAAAAGGCATTTACCACTGCTCAACATGTTTCTAAAAGACCTAGAGTAACTGACATTGAATTTTGCCTTACAAGCAGTGTTTTAGAGTTTGAATATTTACAAATTGCTTCTGGAAGAATCTAGGTCCCTTTGAGCGACCCTTTAAGCAGGTCTCGAACTAAGAGGCCCTGAATGGCCGAGCGTAGCCAAATTTCAGATATGGCAGACGAATATAAAGTACACTCTTTGGCTTTAAATTTTTTCCTTTTTCGAGATCTGCCTTTTATTGCCTTTAATAGCGTGTTAGAAGCACAGAAGGAAAACTTGGACCAAATTTTGTGCCCACGCATCTCAGTGTACCCAACATTTGGCTCAAAGAGCTTTCTTGTTTGGTAGGTCTGTGATTAGGGCTTCACCACTGGTATTGGACTTGCCGCTTGAACCGGAAGTCTGTTTTCCGACAGGTTTGACATTGTGCAGTTTCATGAGTCCGTGATCTGCCATCCGCCACGCATCTCGGTCTGTCGACTCGTTTCTGATGTGAATCAGCACTTCATCCAAGCCGAGCTCGGCAATTTCGTCCCTTGAGGAAACAGAGAAAATAGAGATTACTTTTCAGAAACAAGATATAGCATAGCAATTGTTAATATTTAAACCTTTCTTAAGATCTGTATTTATTGGGAACTATGGCCGTACCACACTCAGCTAGAGTGTCTTAATAGTGGAGTGGAACTGGAGTGTATTTTAAATGTGACCGGGTTGTTCGAGAGCCGGTTAACGCCAACCCCTGCAGGATTAAAAGTTAAACAGAGGATTAATTTTTTGTCCTGCATAAAAATGTTTTTCGGTGCTTATGTTTTGTGAAGTTTGTGATTATTCAGACTCAAAACTGATGGACAAACAATATTAACAGAAAACCTCACCGACAAGGTACAAAACTGAAATAAAAATTCTCGCTAATCTTGTGTTAGCCTAATTTGAACCCGGCCCAACACTACATCGAGGCTCCTTATTATCGGAACATTACGGATTCCTCTAATTTCATGCAGACTGGTGTACCAGGTTTTCAAGAGCCCGTTTGAGACCCAATATTACCAACATGTGATCTATCGTTGGAGTAAAGCAGACACGTAACATAGAGAAATAAAAAAACTAACGCACAGGGGAAAAACGCGAGCTAAGCGAGCGCTAAGCACGCGGAGGTAGGAGCAGAGAGGAGAGTGAAGCGAGCTTAGCGAAGAATCCTGTCAAGTATTCCGTTTTGCGCTGGCGTCCAGTTCTCTCGCGATTCTATCCGCGCGTTCAACGATCGAATAGAAATACATGAAAATAGAGCTCTTTGAACAGTCTAACCAAAACTTGCATCTCTAACAACCGCGCATATTTGTCTGGTTGGTTATTTCTTACACTTGACTCATGGAGTGCCAAACAAACGAATAGTTTGAGTCGCAAGTCAAAGAGTCCAACCAAAAAGGCATTATGACAGTCAAGTAGATGACTTACTTGTTCTCGTGTGACTCAATCATAGCTAAAACAATCTTTGCCACTACATTCTGTAGCAGAGGATCAAAACTGTACGAAAACTCCATCAAACAGGACTTCAAGTCGGGAGCCTCGACCAGTTTTTGACAGGCCTGAAAATACAAAGAACAGTGGATGAAGATACCAAAGGGACCAGAAAAAAAGCCTGTATTAAGGATGCAGCCGTACCAAGCAGGTCGCTTAAACGAAAATGAAAATGTATAACACTGTTTGACACGATTTCATGCTTCAAATTCTATCAACAGAAGGTGGGTTGACCCTCTCATAGATCTTCAGTAACATCCCCCCCGGTCAGTTCAGGGATCTATCCCCTGGGAGAGACCATCAATAGGATGCACAAAGATCTTCAGCAATATCCCCCGGGTCAGTTCAGGGATCTATTCCCTGGGAGAAACGATCCATAGGATGTGCAAAGGATGGACAGTTATTTTAGCGAACAGTTCCGAACAGAACAGAACAGTTCCTATGTGGAAGCTATAGCTCAACCTCCAAATTCACGAATGCGTGAATGCACTTTATGGACATATGGCCTGTTTGTTGTGATTACTCACCAACTCGTTTTCAGCGTAATACAGAATGATTTTTCCCGCCAGCAGGAATAACTGTTCGTCATCCGTGAGATTTGGAAGAGACAGCAGCAACTCAAGAAGTGAATCCTGTGAAGAAAACGAAAATCAAGTTTTTCCGGTTGCTAAATATACGGCGCGCTTTCAAGCTAAGTCGCAAAGAGATAGTTATAGTTTAGCTATAGATAGTTTTAGTCATAGTTTTCCAACTTTCAGCTGTTTATAAGTTGAAAAAATGACCGCTTTCAATATCCATACTTCAGTATCCAAACTGGTTCTTGATTAGGGTACTACAGACTTTGCCGTCGTTATTGTTTACATTATGCCTTTTGTAGCCTACGACTTTTCGTAGAGGAGGATCATGCTAGATAGAAATTGACCCCAAACATTTAAAGACATTTCGAAGCTTGTGAAACTTAGTAATTGGTGTAATGTCTAGCTCTTCGGCTGTTACGCACTGAACGAGCCTTTGGCTTTCATAAAATTTCTGGGTAGTAAAAGCGCTCATGAACCTGCACATTTTTTGCAACATTTTCAGTTTTTAAGCCCGCGTCATGTAAAAGGTATTTATACATCGGGTTTATACTTCTTCTGAAAGTTTTAAAATTGTGTCAAGCCCTTTCAATATTTAGAGTTGATGTTTTTGCAGCTCATTAAGAGACTGAAGTGCCTGTGCTAATGAGGCAAATGTTACAAACAACGATTCCCCTTAAGAGTGAAAAGATAATCAGAGACCAGAGCACAGCGTAGTGTCTACAGGCTTTGCCGCTCTGTTCCCCTCACCAGGCTCTATACCTATCTTATGAGCCAGTTTATGCGCTAATCTTTCCGCCCGCACTAACTACTGAAAGTGAAATTAAATAAATTATAGTACTTGGAATAAATCAGTGTTAGTACCTTGTAAAATACTCGAGTGAACGTATAGAAGTGTTACTAATATGTGAAACGCGAGCTTACATGTGTTATGATCACATCAGAATTCTCAATGGCCAACAGCTCCAGTGTCTGAAGGGCCAACCGCTGAGTTTCTGGATCTCGAAGCTTGCACAGGTGGACAAGAGACGTGGCTAGACAAAGAACAAAAGAAAACAAAGATTAGAACTCAAAGATCAGCTTCAAGACATGTCAGTTAGCTTTCCTGTAAGTTCTTACGATGGGCATCAGAAGGAATGATGGAGGAGATTGATCTCAAGATGCAGAAAAGCGACTTGATTGTCTTGACGTCATCGTTTCCGAAAAGCTCCGTTTTCAAAATGTTTTCCGTTCACACTAAAACGCAAAGCCGACGTTTTTAAATTCCATAGGTTTGAAGCGTGTTTTCGAAAAGCTCCGTTTTCGTGACAGGCTAGTGTGGACGGTAGGCCTAACCGTAGAAATAAAGCTGCGTTTTCAAATTTCTCCAGCGTAGTGTGGACGGGGCCGGGAGTACACTTAAAAATTGTTTCAATTTAAAATTCTCAAACTCATTAATAATTCACCAAGTTCTGACCGTGACAGCATCTTGATATCTGATCTAATTAGCATGGATTTTCACGATTTTATTTCTCCATTTTCTCTTCAGTTTTAGTTTCTATTGAGCAGATATCTCAAACACCTCGAGGTTTGTCAAAATACTCCGCTACTCGTCAAATTTTCCACTTGGAAATGTGGTCGAACACGCGCTCTCATGTTTGATGTAATGTATCTACACTCATACCTGGAGCACTTTGCTGAGAAAGCATGACTCGTATTTCTGCAGTGAATGCAAGTTCAAGGAAGATTGCAGCAACAATGCGAGAAGCTGGAATTTGTACTGAAACAACAAAATAGAAACTTGCTATCAATCATCATTATTCCACTCTTTGGCCAGTAAATAATTATCAAACAATTATGTGTAGACCTCATATAAAGAGGGAGGCGCGGTGGCCTCATGGTTAGTGCGCTCGTCTCCGGATCGAGCGGTCCGGGTTCGAGCCCTGGCCGGGGACATGGTGTTGTGTTCCTTGGGCAAGACACTTTACTCTCACAGTGCCTCTCTCCACCCAGGGGGGAGTAGAAATACTCCTAGTCGCTTCATGCCACAGAAACCGGGATAAGCTCCGGCCTGATGGGCCACTTGGCTCGTACGCAGACTTTACCCTCATATAAAGACAGGTCTATCAGCCCTCTAGTGCAAACCTTGGCCTCTGTCACAAACCAACTCAACTAGCATTCAAAACGGTCTGTACGGCATGAAAGAGGACATTTAAATATATCTTACTTCGTTCAGCAACGTAACATAGATCTTCCAGACTGTATAAATGAAAAGAAAAAAACACAATTTAATTGTCAATCATCTGTTTATTTACATGAAACGAAGTTCAACACATTAACCATTACACCATACACTGTAACAGGTATAAGATTTGTTCTCACCCATTTTCTCCGATGACGACCTGCCTGTTGGCTTCACTGTCAGACACTATGTACGAGAGGGCTGTAACAGCTTCGTTCACCACACGGCTCTCCTTGGAATGTAACAAAGCACACATGGTGCGCACTCCACCTAGTTCCACAAATTGGTCCTGACAAGTCAAAGACATTCTATATATAATTTGACAGGCTCACAGATCAAAGATAATGATTAAATGACCAATAAATATCTAGTATGTGATAATCTTGACGTTAATGTTCTCTTTCTAGGCTTTTTTCAGGTTGGTTTTTGGTCTCTTGATTCAAGAATCCACATGCACTCACAAGTAAAATCTTGCCTGATGAAATCTTTCGAGGATAGTTTTTATCTTCAAACAATAAGATGCTTACCTATATCAGTAAAGATCTTTGGAGTTCTCAAGACTCTTGACAAGATCTTCAAACTCCTTGCTAAACGATCTTCATTGATCATCAAGGATCTTGGCAATCCTCGCCAAATCCTTGAAGATCTTGAAGGATCCTCGCAAAGATGTTGCCAAATCTCTACCAACTGATTTGAATTCATGAATTTCATAATAGTTTGGAAGAGTCTAATTGTATTCATTTATGATGGACATCAATAAAAACAAACAACAATCTTTATACCTGTATCACAGGGACAGTCAGCAGTTCTGATATAGCTTCAATCGCATATTCCTGAGTTGCCTAGAAAAAAGAGAGAGTTATCCCTCACATAATATCCCTTTAGTACATGATTGCAACAAACTGAAAAGAAAAAAAACTTTCTCAGCAGTTCTGTGTATTAAGTATGAAGCTTTGCAAAATGCAAAAATCAATACAGAGTTGCTGTCAACTGAAAATTCAAGCCACTCAATTCCATTGTGTGCAAACCAAGGTTGCTTCTTTTGTAAGATAGGAGTGATGTTACCCTAGCCAGGAGACTGGTTTTAAATCATGGCTTCTTCACCAAGTTCTAACAACTCTTTCCTTTACTTCACTACCACTGCAACCCTCCACCAGCCCCGCCCCTACTAAGGGGTGCTAACTGTAAAATATCACAATCGGTAGCCATGCTAAGTACTGAAACTTGTAGCTTGGCACCAGAAACAACCTGCATGCACAATGCAGATGATCATTACTCCATTTTAAAATTAAAACACATTACTAGGAATCCACAAAAAAAAAATATGTTAATTAAAATGAGGTTTTGTTGTCAGGACAAGAGTTTTTACCTGGTCTTGTGACAGACATAAATTCATCAAAGCTGGCACCCTGTAAAAATGACATCAGAGGGATTATTTGATTTAAAGGTTTTTGGAGCCCAGCTTTTCCTGGAGCTTGAGTCTGTTTAAGAGAATAGGACCACTGTGTATATACACACCTCCCTCTTATCTGGGCACCCTTAGGATAGGCTACAAGTACTGCTCTTGATATAAATGTCTGTTTTGGAAAGGTGTCCCCCTTAGACTCTACAATCTGAAGTTTAGCATTCATCAGGGCTCGAAGTTAACTTTTTAACACACTTGCAAAGTTTTGCTGGTAAGATTTTGTTCCACTAGCAAACTGGGAGACATGGGTGATTCTAACTTGCAAGTGTTTGCTAGTGGATATTTTTCTCACTCACAGATTATCAAAATCACTCGCATTTTGCGAGTTTGCAGGCGTTAATTTCAAGCCCTGATTCATAATAACTATTTTTGTCAATTTTTGACAAAAATAAACAGAATTGCCTGACTAAATATCACGATTAAGCTATCCCTTAAAGAAGAGCAGTTAAAAGTACCCAGAACCACCCAGGCAGGTAATATTTTGGAATACACAGGAAAATGCAAGCGCAGCAGACCAAAGAACAACCAGAGGAGGTCATGGGGGCAAGAGGTGCATCAACTGGGGTTGAATTGGACAAAGATTATCTGAATTGCTCAGGACCTTGCTGGATGGCATGAGATTGTGGATACCCTTTATTCCCCAGAAGGACCACAGGGATGCAAGACAAGGTTAAGCATCTAAACTACATACAAGTCAAAATGCCAAAACATTTCCGTTGGGCAAAAATTCAGCAGGAACCCACTCCATACCCTACTTTACATGTAAAAGGCACCCATTGTAACACGTTTTCAATAAAATTAAAAGGATGTTGACTCTAAGTAAGTACAGGCTTACCCTCCCTCTTGTACAATCCTAAACTTTGTGTCATCTCCTGTGGCAGCTAAGCTGGCCAGTTCAAAAGCTGCACTTCGTCTTTCCTTGACACTTCCAGTCTTAGCACTTTTCATGACCTTATCAATGTCCCTGATCTGCACAAGGTAGGTCTCAATCAAGTCACCAACCTGAAGACACAAGAAAAACAAACTTTAGCCGTGGCGGAATTCTAAAAGCATCTCAAACATTTCCATAGTCGGAATTTTGTGCTTAACTTAGTGGTAGTAAATGGTCGTTCAATAACTTATTGTCAAGCATGTTTTCATGACAACATCTCAGTCTTGATTTCTATGCAAGGCTTAGAAAGTCTTCGGCTCAAAGAAAACATGTTAGTCTTTCCATTTCTCAAAGTTCTACAGTCCACACAAGTTTTAGGATTATACAGATGGCCAAATTCTTGGTTGCCCTGCATTTAACAGGTTTCATAAATGTATCCACTCCAACCTTTCCATCCTTCCTTCAAAACCCGAGAGTTAGTAATTGTACATGGTTTGCCATCTGCATAAACAACAAGTCCTTCATTACCTCAATGAGTCATTCACTACCACAAGTAAGTGGTACAGTGCAGGTAACGGTCAAGAACAACTCTGATGGATTGCAGAAATAGATTATTAGTTCTGACTTACCTCTGTCTTAAAGTTATGAACCAAAATGGCACAGATCAACACACTACAAACCAGGAAAAATGCCTGGCCAAGGTAGAAGATAACTATAACATAGAAAAGAAATCATCTCATTTTACAACAAATAAATACGATAGAAGGGTGACCATATTCCTATGGTCTAAACTTAGTCTGCTTAAATTATGGTCACCCAGAAATTTCATAATTTTGGTGATTATTCCTGAGACAAGCACAACTATACTCTGCAAATTGAGAGTGGAATGTCGAGATGCAAATCAGAATATAGTCCTGATACCAACCACTGATTTGGGTATGGATTCTATGCATTTTGGAGCATTCTTCTGGTGTGATACACAGTGAATAAGAGTTAAATGAACCCACCCCAAGGAGTATTTGATTTCTCTCAAAAATCAGTATGTACTTTGTATAATGCATGCCCCTGAACTGTGATAAATACTGTAACATTTGTATACTTTATAGTCATTAAATCAAAGGGTAGGATTACATTTCTATCATTTTTAAACTGTAAAGTAACTTTAAACACAAGTTAATATAATTTGTGCAAATTTAACTTATTGTCAGAAATACTTACTGGACCAATACATTTGCTCCTTCTGCCGTAAACAAGTCTGTTCTTCATTATCACACTCGTAAGCCTGATAAAACAAGGAAGTGAAAGTGAAAAGTCAATATTTTTAGTTTAACTATATTTGGAGTTGAATACATTTTATTGACCTCCAAATATTGTAATTCACCTCAGGAAAACATTTACAACTTAATCTGGCACAGTCAGTTTTCCCTCTTTGATAATTATTTGCCATAAAGACCGACAAGCAAATCAATAAATATTCTTTCCAAATTTCTTTTTGACAACCAAAGAATGGAAGAAAACTACAGCAACCATTCATGATTTGTTTTCATTTCACCGCATTACATTCAAGTTTATTGTTAAATTCATGGTTAAGACCCAGTTGCCAAATGGCTAGGATACTTCACAATCGAGTGGTCCAAATTGAAGCACCAGCTGGGGTGATCGTGTTATCCCAGTCATAGTGCCTTTCTCCACCCAGGGGTATAAATGGGTCATGGTGAACTGCAAGAGACCTGACAAACTGCTGAGGGGGGAAGGGGTGAGGGGGGAGAGGATGTGTTTGCAACCCACCTAGAAAGAGATTGAAGCATTTTACACTTCCAGTTGCTCCATGCCAACCAGATTCTAGGATAGCCTTGGCTACCAGTTAGGTTCAACTTGCAAGTTTACTTGCCAAATGAATCTTACATTATTAATTACACTTAAATTAATTCCACTTGCTGTATTCGAATAATCAAATTCACAAGCACTAACTCACTTACCAGCAGGTCAAAAGTGATGTAGATTCCCATCAAAAGAGATGCTGTTACATTCATGATGGCTCCAACAGAAAATGCAATCACAAAATTATTTTTGCTGAAATAAAACAAACAAAGAGATAGTTCTTTTATAATCCACTAGTTTTCTTCACAATTTTCTTCCCAGAGCATCACCGTTGTACCATCCATGAAGAAGATCTCAAAATGTGCAGATGTAACTTGCTGACATTTTGTTTCATTAAGAACTATGGATTGGCTAGAACCTGCTCACAAGCTAATGTTGTTCTTGATGTATGATCATCATTACCATCAACATCATCTTCATCAATGTCTGTACATCGTCATCATTATCAAGGCTCAATAAAAAACTTGAATTCTAGCTTGCCCTTTGGATAAGTGGCTCTCGAATTTTGCTTGCCCTGGGCAATTCTTAGTTTACTTTCTTTTATTTAGTTGGCAGACAACCTGGACCCTTGCCCAGTTGGCAAGTAAGACTGAAAAGTTCCTTGCCCGGTGGAAAAATCTACTCATCCAGGACGACTAGACGGCACTTTTATCAAGCCCTGATTATAATCAACATATTGGTTATTATTTTGTTGACAATAAACTTACTTCATGCCATACTTCCCAACAAAGCCACCAAGTCTAGTGTAATTTGGGGAGTACAAGAAACCAAACAGCATCAGAGCTCCTACAAAGATCAACAAAACATGTGTTAATGTATATGTGCATGTCTTATGTAGCAACTCATGCAAAAAGAGCTAACGATCATGACATGATCTGATATTACAACTGCAGTGAATGTAACATTTCTTTACCTGTCCAAAATGACGAGAACCAATAAATAGTTGTAAAAGCTAAAACAGTAGCTAGGAAATGAATCCATAAAAGAACCTGTTAAAAAAACAAATGAATTTTATCAATTCATCAATCTGTAAAACAATCAATCACTTAGTCAGTCACTCAGTTAGTCACAATTTGGAAATTGACACAAACCAATTGTGATTAATGAAAAACATCAAAACCAGTAGAGAATCAAAACCACTGTAGAAAAAGTTGTCAACCTGTATTGTGTGACATAACGTGGACATGTTCTTTATTGCGAAAACTGGAGAAAACTGTTAACCTTGAAATTGCCCAGCAATTTTTCCCTCCGTTCAAAAATAGTGATTTCCTTTCTCAAGGCCTTCTGCACATCGTCTAACTCTTCTTGCCCCAGTAGATGAGCTCGTGAAGTGAATACGTGTACATCAGAGCCTTCCAGGTCTTGATTGCTTTGTTCTGGGCCATATGTAGTTGCATATGACTGCAAAAAATAAAGGGATGTATATCAAAATTTAACATTTACAGAAATGAATGCTTAAAGACCCAGTTTTGGCCAGGATGCAATGCATGTTGTGCAGCATTAGAAAACAATAGATACCTTGCTACCATGTGCACCAAAACAATCACAGATGCACAAAAAGCAGAATGGTCAATATTGAGAATTTCTCAACAAAGAATTTCTCAGTAGACTCCATGCAAAAGTCACTGATTCCTAAACTCCCCACAACTCAGCTTGCTAGCTCTGCCTACAAAATGAAATTGTTTCAAGTTGTATGGTTTCACTCGATATTTGTCGGAACCCCAAGGGGAGTAATTGGGAATTCCAAGGGGGAGGGGATCTCAATGAAACCAAATTTTTAAAGGAAAGTGTGGAGCAAAAATGGTATAATTTTCAAGGGGGATGGGATGTTCAAGCCCAAAAATCCCTCTGTGGGAGGGTATGGATATTTTCTGGAAAAAACATTAATTTGTAATCTTCTAAGAATAGCGTTTAACTCTATATGTGAAATTTAGTGAAGGTAACACCAAACTACAGTTATATTACAGGAAAGCAATTATGATAAAATATAATACACTTACCCCTCTTTTCCTTTTACTCATTGGAACCATTTTGATGACAGAATTATCAAGAATCCTGTAATCCTAGAATCAAGAGGGAAAGTAATATAGTGAATGCTGGCACTGTTAAGGGTGAACTTGGTAACTATCTGCCTAAATTCTTATATGCTCTGGTTAGAAGGATAACCACTTTCAATTGGCTGTAAACATGAGTATGATGTCACATTGCAGAAACCTTGTAGGTTTAAATATTGAAAGAAATAAAAATCCAGGAATAAAGGAAACATTTGAAACTACTTTCTTTTATGCAAACACTTCCCTATGGTTGGCAAGTTAACACAACCTTTCAAATTGTTCCAAACTCCCTTTCATGTATCTATCAGGCCCGGGGGGGGGGGGGGGGGGAGGAGGTTCCCCCTTATATGGGCTATATACATGTAGGCATGTGCGGCCCCAAAGGGTAGGGTTTTTCAGCCGTTTTAGTCATAAATAGGGTATCAATTTTGGCCATATTGGGCTTTAAAAGGGTATGGGTTTAGCACTCTGGTCTTGCATTGGGTATGTTTCTTAGAAGAAGCTACTTTTTCATCATTATCAACAAGACTGTCAACAAAAACCCCTCATAACTTATGTTAAGGGCAACTGCACCAGCTGCAACAGTCATAAATTAGGGTATCATATTTCTGGCCAGGTCATAAACAGGGTACCAAAAATCACAGATTTTGGTTATGAATAGGGTAAGGGTTTTGGGACCCCTAACCAACTTTTCTGGGAATACCCCCCCTCAGGCTATCAGGCTAAGTTAACGTTAGCAAGCATACTAATTTCTGTACTTAAAAAGAAATCATTTAAAATATGTGCCCTGCGGAGCGTATCCTGGTTTTTGTAGGGCGAAGCAACTTGGAGTTTTTGATTACTCCACATGGATGGATGCTAATTCATATTTGAATGTAACCCTTTCTTTGGGTTGCCTTTATTAACAGTTCACAGGTCTGCACCCATTTCTTACCTAAGGGAATAGAGATACTAGGAGAAATCAAGTGTCTTTTCCATAAACATAAATCAGAGACCCTTGGCCATGGAAAGCCACGAGAAAAACCTCTGGCACAGGACAGTTTCATTCACCATCTTCGTTGAACTTTGATCAATTTTATTGGATTACATTTGGACCAATCACAGTGTGCATCTCCCACCGTGATCACATGGACTGGCATGTGAAGACATGACACATATTCATGTGACATGACAGATCTGGTCTGGTTTCAATTCATGGCTTCTACGGGACTAAAAACTATGTGATACTCCCGTGAAAAATGTTCCTAATTCGAAGTCTTCGCTTTCGTGTCTCTTTTTTTTACCCCAATGCTGTGTGTAATGGTGGATATCACAGCCTTGTATCTGAAAATGCTCAACAACTGAAAATCTTTGAAAGAATCTCAACACTGATTGCTGTCAGTAGGGCCACATATTCTTTGTAAGACAGGCTACCGATGGTTCGAAAAATTCAAAGCGACTGTCAAAGAAGTCACAAATTTAAACTGAAAATACTACAAAAAAATTCTTGTATGTTGAAAAAGAGAGGCTACAAACGGTGAAAATACGCATTCAAAATGCTGTTCCAGCTTGCCTGGTACACCGGCATCAGGAGCATTGTGTAGTTCAACACAAAATCCAGTAATTAACTCAACTAATAGCGATTTTCCGAATCTCGTTGGCAAAACCGCCAAAACATCCTTGCTGCGAACACAATTGGCAATTGCATCCCTTTGCTCAGCGCTTTAAAAGTTGTCAACACCATTGAACATTTTGAGGAACTTCTGTTATGGCTTTAACCAGATCGTTCACAAACCTTACAGCCCGTGCATAAACATAAACCTCAAAATCCGCCATCCACAATCATCACATCACCCAGCGACATTTCACAGGCTCAGATTCTCTATTCTTAGAAACCAATCACCGTGTCTGTTTGATTAGAAAACCCTTGGGAGATTGTTAGGAGCCAATCAACTTTCTAGTCGAGATTCTGGACTAGACAGATTAAAACTGGCTTGTCATTGGCTTGGTGCTGTCAAAGAAATCACGCTCTGCTCCAGAGGTTTTTCGCACGGGTAACAATAGAGACATGACCGACACTGGAAAGTGTGCAAGAAAAACCTCTGGCACCCAGGGTATGGTCAAGATGAAAGTTAGTCAAAATGTCCACAAAACAACATAGTAAATAATATAAAACAAGGATTTTGAGAAAGTTGCTGTTGGCTTACCTCAAAGGTATAACCATCTCTAAGATATTCTCCTTTAAATCTAAAGCGAAACTGGTGTTCAGCTCTTCCTAGCTCATATAAAATATGAAGCATCTGTGCTCTTGCTCTTGCAATGGTCTCATGTGGGTTACACACCAGGGTGAATGTCTTGCTCTGTACAATAAAACACAGGTATACAAAGCAACACAAATGTTTTTCAAGGCTTTATATTTGGACTAGCCACTGCAGGAGTTTTGAAATGGAAAACCTGAATAAGATTTGCATGGCAATGATTAATTCGAAAATGGACTAAGAGTCGAATCACAATACAATTCAATCTTGAGCTAAACTTGACCATTTGTAAGCTTTTATCAAACTTACTATGGAACAAATGAAATGTGCCTTTTTCAGTTCGGTAGGTACATTTCTATAATCTTTTTAAGACCAATTATGCAGGTACAGTAAATAATGAAGCTAATTCTGTAATATTCTGTGTGGAAAAAAGAACACATCATATTCAGCCAAATATCAGCTCGCTTCGTGCTATCGTCTCCAAGAAACAAACAAACTAAAACAACATGAAAACATTGCTCTTCTGAGAAACAATGTAGGATTTCAACTTACCGGGAAAGCTTTGCTTTCGACGTAAATCAACATGGCTGCAAATTTTAAACTCAAGATCTGCTAAAAATTCACGGTTTTCTGTTCAATTCTTAGCGAGAAAGGAATCTTCCATCGCCATGTTTGCATCGATTGACGTCAACGCAAAAAGTGACTTAGTATAGTCCCCTGAGTACTCTTCGAGCCCAGACCCATTTCAGACTTTAGAAAAGCGCGGGAACTACCGGGTTATGTTTTCATCTCTGACTTTCTACAACTATAATCCCTGTGAAAAACATTACATGTAAAATGAAATAGGTAAATGATTTATTCATAAACTTTGAAGAAGCGCTTGTAAGAAAAGATATCAAAAGAGACAGACAGGGCGGCCTGGGACAGATGGGCGCGCTATGAACGGTTACACGTAAACAAACGTTTCCTGGCGACAGCAACTGTAGTTTTATATCGTTGGCTGCATGAAATCTTTTCTTTCGGAGAGCAAAAAGCTGTGGCCGTATAGTAAGGATTAATTACGGGATGAAAGTGAACTAAAGCATGGATAAGGAAAAGTACGGTAAGATTCAGAAGTTTTGTGTGTTTAAAAAAATATTATTTTCATGAAAGATACATTACTTGCAAAAAGTTTCGGATGTTAAAATTTTGCACGTTTAATTTTCGGACACTTTTTATCTCATTTCCGACAAATTTCAGACAAAAATCTCGGAACATTTACTGAAACATAGGTAAAGTAAATTTACGCCTACAAAACACGAATTAGACTGAAACAACATCTGTAAAAATGATAGTTTTCCACAATCCCCATTTTCCACACTTCTAATTTTCCACACTCCTCGTTTTCCACATCCCGCACTTTTCATCAATTTTATTGTCTACATTACTTGCAAAAAAAATTCGGATGATATTAATTTCGGACAGAAAAAGTGTCCGAAAATAAAACCGTCAGAAATTTTAAGCTTCCGAAATGTTTACAGTACAGTATAAGCTCTTAGTTTCCTTTATGCCAGACTTTATGGAGCGAACTCTAGTTGAGACACGGCTTGACATACGTAACGGCTTGATAGAATTTGTGTTATTTTCTCGTCGTTGTACTCGTAAGATTGGCTTGAGACTGCGGTAAAATGAGGAATTAACAATTCGTCAACGAGCACTTGTTGGATATGAGATGGTGGATCGCCAACGTTGCGCTCCGAGAAATCGGTACATCTTGCTAATTTTATTTTGTCGATAGTAAGCATGGCTGATATTAAGAGAGAATGAAGGGTATAAGAGTTAGTTGTTCTTCCATGTACGCCTTATTACCAAATCCTTCTCAAGTTATTTTTAGATCAATCCTGGTTTCGGAAATCCCAAGAGAGTCTAGGAATAGTCAACCCTGTGACGCAGATTTCGTTTCACGTGGACAGTGCAAGCGGGTTTGCACGCATTTTTATCCTCCACGAAAACATCCCCACGTGCGGCAACTTCAATTAGCGGCGGAAGAATGACAGAGGGACTGGCCTTGCGCTATGGCCCAAAAGTAACTTGAGAATAAGTCCAATATAGGGGATCAATTCTCTTACCCTTCGATCATCCTCTCTCGCTGATATTGAAAGGCCGCTAAGCCGATCAAAACTCTGGAAATTTATGCTCCAGATTTTAGAAATCTAAAATGGCCTGTTTTCTTTTTATTTTCCAAATACACACAAATTTTCTTGGTTGTGCATTGCGTTTACATCAGTTTTGTTTTGTCATGTTTAGTACGATCCAAGGTAATCTCCAGCTCTTTGTTTCCCGTCGTATATAAAGTAATTGCAAGGTGTGTTTTCTGGAAAATCTTTCCTTGTTATTCGTCGAGTTTCTAAGGGAGAGACCCAAAAAACTTGGAAAAAAGAATGTGAATGACTCTTTCACAACTAATGCGTGGTACACCAGAAATAATCTGAGAATGTTTACTGCGTATTTGGAAACAGTTTTTTTTCGATTACTTTTGTTTTCCCCAACACATCGGCCGTGTTTCGTATGGAAAAGTTTAGACCGCTCAGGTAAACAATACGAATGCTCCTTTTCGTCATTGTTCAGTTTTCAGCGCCACAGGAAGGACCTGGACGGCTGCTAAAAGCATTGTTTTGACAATGGATCAAATTGTTTTTCTTTCCTCGTGCTTGCTTCTTAGTGTTTGTGCGACTCTCATATTTGCGTCGCTGCGGTGAGACCCAGGTTTCTTTTTTCTCATCGCACCAATAGGTCAAAAAAAAAAAAAAGAAAAGAAAAAAAAAGAAAAAGAAACTATGAACAACAACGTTTAAAATTCATTGTTTTAATTGGCGACATACCAAACACCAGCTTTAATGGCTGGTTGATCAATAATTTTAAAAATATATGGTCTTTACGCTGATTGAAGGTAATAAAAGCTAAGGGGACGAATAAAAATTTCTAATAAAAGTTATGATAATAAATAGATGCACACATTAAAGCTAAGCAATATATTAATTCTTACACACACTTTCTTGTCGCCTCACTTCACTCTACAATAAATCAACGCACGCAATTATTAATGCTAACGGCTATCGAATAATATTTCGCTGATAAGTTAATCTTTCATCAAAATATTCAGATATTACCAAACTGTAAAAAATTTGTAGAAAGTTGTTAAGTGCCGCTATGAGTTGGCTCATGCGACTAACTATTTTCACTATATGGTAAATTTAGCTTCAGTGTATAAGCCACAAATAAATTAGATTTACAGGTTCATCATTGTATACAGTAAGGGGACTTGAATAGTTCCCAATCATAAAAGAAAACTTTAAACATTTCCAGTTTCACGCCATAGTGTTTTTTCCATTTGAGACTAAAGCCTAGTTTACACTAGTGACAAAACGACATAAACATAACGAGATAAGAGGGACGTTATGTCGTAATGCTTGCAGTGTGAACACGGCCTGACACAATGACATAATAGCAACATAACAGCATGAAAGGAAAACAGCTGATCTTTTTGTTACGTCTTCATGTCGATGTTCACGTTCACAACATAAGCGATTATGTCGTTATGACATTCTACGTCATTTATGTCGTTATGTCGCTAGTGTGAGATTTGACTCGATTCTCGGAGATGGGATTTTGAGCGGTCACTACAGCTAACAAACGTCTTGCGTACACAAATATGATTAAAAAACATTCCGCTAACCAGACTGTGTATCTTGAGTATTGTAACAACTGATAACTTAGAACAAAGTTAAATAAATAATACAAAATGGATAACCATCTCACTCACAGCGGCAGTAGAAATTAGAGCTACTGCAATAAACTGTTACATTTCAATATTCCAGTTTTAAATTTAAGTATCAAATGAATGTAAATATTATATACGGAAGCAAATACCAATTATGTCGACAGTAATTTATTTTTGACACTTTTTGGTGAACTTCAGGTAAAAATATCGCCTTGACATTGTATAATTTATCATAAAAAGGTAAAACAGCATCATGAACGCTGTTGTCATAATCACTATTTTCACAATAAGTTAAGTCAGATCTGAAAAAGATACTACATATTAAGAAAGTTCCATAAATACTTTCTGTACAATGTAAAATTTCTTATTTTATTCGTGATTATAATGGCTGTTTTTCACTAGTGCATAAGCATAAACACATGCAGTTCACGCAGGCGCAGTAAGGTGCTTTTCAGTAACACCTTTTATTAGGAATTTTCCCAACAAAAGACGTTAATTATCAACATCTTACTACTTCCGCGTATGTCGGCTTATGCTTATGCGCTACTCAAAACCAGCCTTAAAGGACCAAACCATTCCCCTTCCCCCGTACCGTGAGTAGCTTCTGGGTCATTTAAGGGGCTATGTATAGTTGTCAGTTAATCAGATAATTTTATATGAAAAAAGACCGTGATTTAACTGTGAGTAAAGTACGTGTAATCAAGTGCAGTTTTTTTCTCTTGTATTAAATATCCTTGTTTCTCTTTGGTGCACTATTGTCTCTTAATTCAGTGCTGTTCCAGCTTGGTAAACTATAAACTTGAGATTTAAACTGAAGGTTATTTCTCTGGTAAAAAGTTTTAACTTAAAACTGCATCACATCACTCCCATAATTTGTTCTTCTTTGAACTAAAAAACTGTAATAATTACTGAATACTTCATAAGAAAACCTTGTGTCGTTTGGCAGATAGCAGTGAGTGTAGTGTGGTTAAGAAGGAATGCTTAAACACATAAATTATCGCACTGTACTGCTCATTAATCCAGGTCGATGTGTACCGTTGAGTGAGCCATTTAATGTGTTACTTCCCATGGTTCTCTCCGGGGATCTGCGCTCAGGGGAGTACAATTCAGGAGAGCCCGACGAAAAGGACCTCTCTAGAGAATCCGCCTGATTCAATCGCGCCAGAGCATTCTTTAGTACTTGAGAGTCAATTGGTCCTGATGCTTTAGGGCTTGTGTAGGGACTTGATAAAAGGGCCTTAAATAAAGCAACAAAACATCTCATTTAAATTCTCCCTCTACGTTTGTTCTCGTTAGTTGGAAGTTCGTAATGAAAATTGCTAACCGGTTAGATTCTCACCAGTTGGTATGCCAAGTTTACGTTTCACATTAGCCACGGCAGTGCCAAATACTCTGACACTCACAAGGCTATTTTTCCCTTGCCACTTTCTAGAACAAAGAGGAAAACGCGAAATACTCGCTAAAGTAGTACTTTAATGACGTCACTAGACTCTAAAAGTGCTACTTTGTTTCCATTATCAATACACTTTTGAGCAGATAGGACACAAAAGTAATGAAAAGTAACAATCAAGTGTTCTCGTCTTGATGAGTTACCACATTCTCAGAACTTACACAAAAGAAGTGAACAACATAGAGAAAGAGGAACTACGTCTCTTAACGTGTGATTGAATGAATTACTACTGTCACCACCAGCTCGTGCACAGAAAACCAATGTTGAAGAACGTGACCATCTCACGAATTCGCCTTGACTGGTAATCAAATTCTCCAAAGGAGAATTATACAGGATATCTGACAAACAGTCGCAAGAATTTTGATGTGTTAAGCTGTTCAAAAACTTAAAACTAGTTAACTGACCTTAAGTTTCTCAAGCTCTCTTGCAATAGCACCCTTTTCTTGTATCAATAAGTTAACTTTGTCGTGAAGTTCAGCGTTCTCTTTTTCCAGTGCATTTAGTGCAGTCTCCCTTTGGCGTAAGCTCCTCAAATGTTCTCGAATGACTTCTTCGCCGTCTGTTAATCTATTTACACACAAAGGAAAAGTAACGAATAAGTTGTTGAACATCACAGTCTATCTACATCTACATTTACTGAGTCAGCAGAAACTATATGTCTGGATTTATGACAAAAAATATACAGGTTAAATAGGAATGTCAGTCTTTTTTTCCCTCCACACTCTTATCTTCCTTTCCTTGCTCTTCTCTCTCTTTTTTCCCATCGCTTGTAGTGATTTTCAGCCCTTTAGGAGAGGTGAAATTAAAGTGCATATGGGTGATTTGGTGCAACGTATTTAGACGGTTTTCATAAATCCAGTCATATCTCTATTAACTATGGTCATATATACAGTAAACTATATAAAGTCTTCCTTAATATGTAAGAGTCGACTGTCTTACTTGGCTAGAAGCTCTCGTTTTTCTCCCATGAGCTGTTTTTGAGCAGCTTGTGTTGTATCCTTCAGTTCTTCTTCCTTGTTCATTCTCTCTTGAGTCAGTTCCAGACTGCTTTGCAACGACAGCACTGTGGACTCCAAGTTTCTTTTTTCACGCGCAAATCGATCCCTGAATTCATAAAATAATCAAACAAAGACACAAATGAACACTTAGAAACTGCGCCAAGGTATTAACTGTGTTTCCTTACTATTAAATCTTTCGGACAACAACAAAAAAACAGAATACTTCCAAAGGTCGCAGTGACAGGAGACAGCCACCTTCTTAAAAAACATTCCAATTTCAACTTATTTTTTTCAGTTTCAAAGTGACCTGTTTTAGTTCTCTTCTTTTTCTTATTATAATTGATTCTTAGAAGCAGCTTTTCGGTGGACTTAACATATCCACTCCCACATATGCAAATTATTTTGATCGAAGGAGAAGCCACTATCAATCTAGTTACCAAAACCCCAGACAGTAACACTTTATTTCATAATTTCCGCTTATGGTACTGGAAATTATGAGTTACAGACTTACTGCTGATAATTCACATGAAACCGTTAAGATTTAATGGTCTCTTATTAGTCTTAATCAAACTTGTTCTTTTTGATTTCCTTTCGCCTCTGCTTTTTTCACCTTTGTTAACTATCATTTAAAAGTTATTTCTCGATTCAACAATACTCTACCAAGTCGCCAGCTTACTTGAGTGATCTAATGGTGGCATGAGCCTTGGTTTTCCTCTCGTCGTTTTTCCTCTGTAGTTGGTCTATCCTTTCCGCAGCATTCACTAATTCTCCCTGTAAGTACTCCACTTCCTGTTGAAGTTCATTTACTCTCTCTGTCAGAGACTTGGCATCATCTTCTTTTCGTTTATGCTGACAGGTTGAAAGAAAAACAATTGTGAGAAACTATACTTTGATTTCTCTTGCAGTTCATTTGTCGATGCGCTTCTCAGTTCATTAGCACCGAGACAGTCCAAAGGCAACAAATATAACGAGGTCACGTTGTGAAACGTTTACGAAGTAAACGAATTTATTTACGCTGATAAGCGTTGTGGGATACGATTTTACGAACGGATGAAGCGTAAGATAAGCGGAAAGTGTGAAGCTACTTTCTATCGAAACTGTGAAAACTAACTCCCTTTTATAAAACGTCTAAGTTAGTTCAAGGGCCAATAACTAAAATCAGCCAATCAGATTGCTCCATTGCAGGTCCAATATTCTCTCAGTATATAATGGACCGGGTACTGTCCCGAATGATCCCACATGATTACCCTTGAAGATGTTTTGGTTGTTTTATGGTTTTTGCTTCCAGGTCTCTTCCCTTCTGGTCTGTTTAACATCAGGAGCTATCAGACGTGAAAGAACGCCTAGTCGGCTTCCAGTCAGAATTGCGCGCTTTTTTCCAGTCCATGCATGATCGTGGCATTTATTTTCTAAACATTTTCAGTCTTGTAAAAAATCTTTAATCAACCAAGCTTGCTCGGCCCTCAGTGTTTTTGGTACGGAACTCGCTGTGCTTGGTCCGTACTCTAAGAACTCGGAGCGATATTCTCCCAGTACGGCCCTCGCGCTTGGTTAATAAGGGGTGCTTACCATTTACAAAAACCATCCAGTTGGAAATTTCAGGCATAAATATTAAACAATTAAATTCGACGTTGCGGGAGAGGGAATCACTATAAAGTATATCCACATCAGCTAGAGAGACTTAAAAGAACAGAAAAATTGCATCACCTCAAATCACAGCCCATATTTTCAGAAGCTTCCCAAACGGAATGGCGCGAACCAGTTGATTTTCCAACTGGAATTTCCGGTTTCCCCATGTAAATGGTAAGTACCCAAGATACATATATATATTTGTTGGTTGATGTGAAGAGGTCCAACCTTATCTCCGGTATTCTTGAGCTTCTGTTTCAGGTCTTCTATCTTGACCTCTTGTTCTTTAACTGTGTATTGCAGCTGACCGTCTCGTTCACGTAACAGTTCAACTTGCCTCTCTAACTCCTGCACTGTCTGATGCTGAATTCCCCTACAGAATACGAAGCAACCCTTTACACCCCAGCACTTTGCAAGTAATGTACTGTTACTTAGTATTATATAGCAGGCGATGTATTTGATTGTAATGTCAGTACAGTATTTTTTGGTTTGTTTTGCTTGAGGCAAAACAAACCAAAAAACACTGTAATGCATTATAACTTATGCATTGTCTAGCAATGTAAAGTAAGTAATGTGTAGGGAACCAACTGTTAGTAAGAGTTGTATTGTAAAACTAGTTCAAGTAATGTACTATCAGTATTGTATAGTAAACAAACTACTGGATTGTTATGTTAATTAGAAACGTACCGTAGAATAACCTATTTCTACATCCGGAGACTTTAGAAAGCAAAACAAGTCCCAGTAAAGTTGAATTATTTTGAGAGTACGTTTTCCTGCATTTAAATTACTTAAAAGAGCAGTTTTCTGATCGAAAGACAACGCGGAGAAAAAAGAAATCACTACGACCGTAATGAAAGTAAAAGCATGAGATGAGTGAGTTTTGTACATGACTGGCTTAGCAGGTTTCCTTACTCTGATTGGTTAAAGAACACTGAATGAATCTCCTAAACCAACCAATCAGAGAGCCCAAAGTAAGGCCAAAGTAATCAAGTGAGCTAATTATTTTTGAAACTTTAAGGCCAGTCGAATCAGAAAACTGCTTTAACTGAAGTTCGGGTTTTAAGGAAATTTTACAGTTAAGTTTACTATTAGCTTTGCTTTTTAGCAAGGAAAAATTAATACCATATTACTTTATGTTTTTTCAGGTTGTCTCAAAGTTTATCTTTAATAAAGAAGTCACTTGTTAAAAGTTAAGCTCTCGATTGAGTTTCGAGTTTTGTTATTGAATATTAAAAGGTAAGATAACCTGATATTTACCTTAGCATGTCCTCAAGTTCTATAACATCACAAGCAAGTCTGACAAGGTTTAGGTACATTGGTTAGCAAGAACATAAGTTAACAGTGAAAAAAATAAATGGTTAATGGTAGATGTAATAAAAGGAAAATAAGGCGGCAGTAAGATTTTAGTGGATTATGCATGTTTTACAGTTTTACACGATTTAAATGTTTCCTTTTGTCATATATATTTAGAAATATTTCTTTAGTAAGTAGGTCAACCAAATATTCACCGTGTTTTTAATCTAAAACAAAAATTACCTAAAAAAATTTATTCCTGGAATTTTAAGCAAATATGACGTTCCATGGTTTATTGAAAACTTAAGGGTTTATAACTATAATTTCTATCATGCAGCTACAGCTGCATGATAGAAATTGGTTTATGATGTAATTAATTGAGATTTGGTTCTTGTTTAACTGATGAAAGAGATTTATATTTTATTCCAGTAGGGTAAGTAAAGTAAAATCCTTTATTTAAAACACGATTATCGTTTAAGCACTTCATGCTCGAGGGGTCGTGTATCTCGTGTTCACATACGTAGTTATCAACATCTTTAATTTTAACAAGTGCACTATTTACAGCACAATTCTCGAATATCAACTACGGGTTGTTATTTGAAGCATCTTGTAATGTTTACTTATGTAATTGAGCTACCAGGATAAGTAGGAAATTTGTCACCAGGTTCCAGTAGCCTGATTAGTATTTACACACAAAACAGTAACGTTTGCCAACCAAACAGTAAAAAAGATGATGTTAAAACAACTTTGTAATCTAGACACACGCCCTTCTAAGGATCGGAAGCTCAGCTTTAACAAAAAAAGCCAACCCATCGACCACCGGGAGACTCCTTTCTATTAGTTCGTCGAGCAAGAAGCAAAATAGAAACAAGAGCAAAACTGGCCGCACGGAAACTGGGGCGACCCGCGCGTCCCACCCCCAGTGTTTACGCGGTCATTTTTTGCTGTCTCCTGTTGCACGACAATTGGGGAAAACGAGGAGGAACCGCTTGTAGTCTAAATGAGGGTCATAAGCTTAGTTCTACTTTTCTACTGAAGAAAAAGTACTACAATGGATAGCGAAAACTAGAGACAGATCATACAGATCTTACAATTGTTGTCAAATCTGTGGTCTGTTTCAATTTTTCCCTATCCGCGTTCCTCTGTGCTTTGTTAACGACTCATTTCTACCTAATTATAGTTTAATTATTTCTTTGAGCTTTCCTTGGAGTTTTGAAATTTTGTTCATCACAAAAAGTAAAAGTAATGTGAGAGCCTAAAAGAAAGAAAACGTGACAGAGTCCCTTATGAGCAGGTTGTTACCAAGCGTGACTGAGGGACCTAACACGTAATAACAGTCACTTTGTCGCACAACAAAAGACAAACCTTTATCATTTCTCAGTTAGTGTACAGCATTAAAGAAATTCTCATTTCTTTGTAAATGAATATATGAGCCCAGAAAGGCAATAACTCACTTGTTGACCTCCTCCTCTTGAAGATGAACCCTAAGTGTGCTGTTTTCTTCAGAAGTAAGCTTCATTTCAGCCAGTTGTTCATTAGCGCTCTTTAGTTCTGATTGTGCAAGCTCCAGCTGGTCACTAATCCCCTCAAACTCGTGTCTTAAGCCTGCCAACTAATCACCAAGCAAGTATTATCAAATATAAAAATATAACCTTTATTTATCCTCGGCAATGTTTATAGCACAACTGCTAGTGACGCGAGCAAACATCTGAAACAAATGATTCAAATTGAACATCACTTTGTTAAGAATCCCAACTGGCCGGAGGCAAACCAGTTGGCTATTTACAAGCGTGGCCGAGGATTTGAACTTGGGGCTATCGAGAAACAAATCCAGGTAGTGGTCAGAGCGGGACTCGAACCCGGGACCGCTGGAATGCGAGTCCGACATGCTGACAACTCGGCCACGCTGCCTCCTCATTTCTCATTCATCCCTACTGAATGAAACGCTCGCTTTTCTCTAGTGTAGATTCTGTCGCAAATTAACCGTAGAGCAGTGACCTTCGTTTTTAAAGACTTGGAACTGGCTCTCACGACTCTGAACTCATACGCTTTCAGTTGAGAATTCATCAATGACATGTGTTTCCTTATAGACGTGACAAATCCAATAGCTGTTTAGGCCAGGATGACACAAGCACGTGTTTACAGGCCCCAGCAACATTTTTGTATAGGTAATCGCATGATGTCCAGTGCAATTTGGAATATATAAGCAAGAGTAAATTTTCCAGAGGCTAACAGAATTGCACAAGCCTGTGAGGTGAACTGCGGGTCACCCTCGACCATCCTCGAAATACCTCGGTCTGCCTCCCAGTCTTCGAGTGTCTTCCCACTAACTTCGGAAACCTTCGTTGTAATTTGCACTCGTATGGTGTCTGTAAAACCCGAACAGCGAATAGCGAATAGTGGCGAATAGCGACCAGCGAATAGTTCCGAATAGCGAATAGCGAATAGTACGAATAGTCTCGAATAGTGCGAATAGTGACGAACAGTCTCGAATAGTCGTGAATAGTGGAAAATAGTGGCAAATAGGGTACCAAGTACCTCCCAGTCAACCTAGCAGCAACGTATGATGGGATTTACCCGCTAAAAAGCACAGACGCTTATCAGGATAAAACGTGTTCTAAACGTAATTTCTTCTGTTTGAACCGCTGCAAAAGCGTAAATACGTCTTCATTAGGTTATCCTTGTGTTTTCTGTTTTCTTAATGTCGGCGATGGACAGCCCTAACCTGGGTCCGGAGAAGAAAAGGTAATAAATTCACTGAAATTCTGTTGCTTATTTGGATAATTAATTAACGCAGGATATTAGATCTAAACCGGTGACTATTGACGACTATTTGTCACTATTCGCCACTTTTCGCGCCTGTTCGCCACTATTCGCACTATTCGAGACTATTCGCACTATTCGGGACTATTCGCTGTTCGCTATTCGCGACTATTCGCTATTCGGGTTTTCCAGACACCCGCACTGGTATTACAACTTCGCACTGGTATTACAGATTTTGCACAAGTGTTACACTTGAATTGCATTAATCTTAGCCAATCAGAATCCAATAATTTTTTCATGTCTATTATGATAAGGTAACAGTACTAGCAAGAATATGGCAATAGCAAAAAGGGCTGCAACACATCAAGTTAAAGACTTCATACCTTAGCTTCTGCCTCCTCTGCTTGTTGTTGAGCTGTGTCTTTAGCCACTAAAACTGCCGTGTATTCTGCCTGCCTTCTGTGAAGAGTACTTTCCGTCTGACGCAACTGTTGTATTTTCTGGTGAGAAAAGATGGAATGTTTGCTATAACCAAAACTGTATTGATTTCCATAACAAACATAACATTAATTTTTATGATATTTTGTTTGATGACGATAAAGAATTCGACCAAAAACGCTGTTTTTATATCTATCTTGTGAAAATAATTGTTTTCATATTTTTTACAAACCTTTCTGAACTTTGTATTGTATCTGGAGTGAAAACGACAGAGTGGCAGTGGACTTGCGACTGCATCCCGATTTAAATTATGCTCTCAGGCCCTTGTGACCACAAGCCGGAGTGGACGTCACAAGTAAGCTTAATGTAAATAAATTATCTGACAGCCAATGAAAATTAACTAAAAGTTGATTATGAAATGAATACTATATTCCTTAATATTCAACTCTTTACTTCTTTTAGGTTCACAACCTGTCACAATCCTCCGTAGGAATAAAGATGGCGGCTGAAAATTTGACCGCAATACCATGCAAACCTAACACGGGCCATTGGGCACAAGGATAGCCTTATTTTTGTCATATTTGTCCCTGAACTAACGACATTGTGCATGCTAGGTTTGAACTTTTTGGAACTTTCCGGAACTTTTCAGTACATTTTTATGACCGTTGATAAGGTTTCCGTGCGTTTGCAATTGTGGGTAAATGTAACAGTCGCCATCCGTTTTGATATCCCAACTGCTCTCCTACATTTTCTGTAGTTGTCGCCAGAATTTTCCATCTAAGTCGTTCCTAATAGCTCAACTACTTGTCCGTCACAACCTTTCTTTCTACGTTTGTTTCACAAATTCCAGGTTGAGAGAAGTTAGTGGTTAATCCCCATACCTTATCTAATTCAATTTCCAGATGTCTCTTTGTTGTCTCCAGCATAGATCCTTTCTCGGACAAATCCTTTATTTGTTCCCATGCCTTACTCAGCTCGGACTCGAGTTGAGCTGTCCTGTTCTCCAGGCTCCCTCGCATTTTGCTCTCAAATTCCAACGCTGTAGAAGCTTTCGTTCCAGTGTGACTTGCGTTTGTGAGTTCAGCACGAAGGCCAATTAGCTCCTAAATAGCAGGTATAGAATTTTGCCATTAGTTAAATGACTATGTGGCTTGTGTCATACTTTCCGCTGAAAGGTAATCACAGCTTTGGCAGCCAATCACTCACAAAAGTTAATCCATTGTGCAGCCATCGACTTCACTTTGAGAAGACTACGAAAGTCGTAGGTTTTGTAGTTTTACTGAAAAAGCATTACCTCGTCCCTTTCTCGCAAGAGAGCACTGAAATCTTTACTCTCCCTCGTGGCTTGCTCCAGCTGACTTGCTAGAGAGTGGCGCTCTGCAGAGGACTTCTCTCGTTCACGCTCAATCTCATTGCGCATGTCCACGATCAGTCTCTCATACTTGGCCTACAAAGACGCACGTAAATTCTATCACGTTGAATAACAATGTATTTGTACAAACTGGATTGACAAACCACAGAGGTAACTTATTACCTCATACCTGGATTACAATAAAATTAAGTATACTGCAGATTGATTGATTTCCTTTCTAGTTTTGTGGAATGGGGCCTAGTTGTTTTTCTGTTCATATGCAAGTGACGTTCTGACGTCTTACAGAGGCTGGGGTGCTTCTAGTAGGACTGTTATGTTCAAACACTATTTGTAGAATTTTGTTTTCATTTTCTATTGGGACCAACCGTTTCAAACGCAATCTCTATAAGCTGATTTCGTCGGAGTGTCTATGGAACACTTCTCTGGTTGTTGTCGGTTCAAATGTTAATAACCGTTTGGTCGCGTTCTATTGCGACCAACCGTTTAAGGTTAATTTAATGTAAGGACCGTTGAATATAAACTGCTTCCACCGAAAATGACTGAAAAGTGTTCAATGAAAAACTTCAACCAAATCAGCCCTTCAACCAAGTTCGATGTCGATTGCAAACGTTGATCAACCAAACCAGCCGAAAATGGGTTTTCCAAAAGAACAAGAAAACCCAACCAACTTAAAACAGATCTCGCAATAAAACTCGATCTTAGACAGTGCCAGGTTCTCAGTCTGTAGAAACCAGAAATTATCGTAAGTCTTCGCAATCCTTGTTATAATAGTGATCTGGTTACTATCTTACCTGACTATCCAGTGAAGCATTGTGCTGTCTAAGGAGCTGAGCAGACAACACTTTTACTTCCTCTTTTAACTGATCTACTTCTTGTTTAGCGGAGCTGCTGCTCTCTTGTGTGAACTCATAACGTGTGCTCAACTCTAAGCAGAAGAAAAAAGCACAAAAATATATAGATATATTATAGTATTATACCAACTTTAAAAGGACAAGGCTATTTTTATATGAGCCGTTATACAAATATGGTAATCGTAGCGTGATTTTTTTTTTTTTTGGGGGGGGGGGGGCGCTTTTATTTTTGTTTTATTACTGAGAAAATATATAGTTTAGTTTTCTATATTTTGGGGGCATTTTTTTAATAAAACAGCTATTCCATTCGCGCTTATTGGCTATCTATCGTCTCATATCAAACACGCGCTCGTGGAATAATTGTTAAATACAATGTATACCATGATGGCTAAGCCAATGAAAACTCTTGAATTATCCAGTGATGAAGGTCAGTATAACAGTCAGTACAACCTTAGCCCTTATACAGACACAAACCAGAAACTATAAATAACCCATTTTTTAGAGTAACAAAGAAGACACTATGAATTTAAGATCTGACGATGGTGGTGTATTGGTAGTGCCTGCTCACCCAAACTTTTGCTTTGTTCTTTTTGCAGTTGTTCTTCAAGTTCAGCACACTTCTCATCTAACCTCTCAAGCTAGGAAAGAGCACAGAACAAATAAAAATAGCATCTCAGATAACATTTTAAACCCGAGAACACAACACAATTACCCTGGATATTGCTAAAACCCGAACTGCTTGCTCAGCATTCCAGAGCACTCTGTACATCGCACTTCCTAGATATAAAGTACTGCTTTGCAATGTAAGAACTTTAGTCTCCTGGTAATTAGCGTAACTTTGTTTATTTCTATTATTTTGTGTGTGTGTGGGGGGGGGGGGGGAGGGGGGGAACATTTTGGGCACGCACTTCCTTAAGTTCAGTAACTTATGCTTTGTCAGCAGTTTAGATTTATACTTTGCAAATAATATACACCAATTAAATAAGTTTCCTAGCTAAATGCACTAACATGAGCATTGCTTTTCGTTTAACACCTCAATACTTTCTAATCATTGTACAAAAGTGCTTGACAAAGAGCAATGGTCTTTCTTGTGCAAATACAACAGCATTGACAGTGTTCTTCCATTAACGGCTCTCTTGTCACTATATCCCCAAAACTAGCCACTAGAAGGTACAAAAGATAATTTTGCACATAGACCTCAAAAAAAACAAACAAAAACACACACACACACTCTACGTATTCCATACTCCACACTTTCCAGAACTTCCACACTCCTCATTTCCTATACTCCTCATTTTCCACACTCTGCATAAAACCATGTTCTTTCCCCTTTCTACGAAAGTTCGTCATCCTTATTTTTATATTTTAATTAATCGGTAAATCATAAATATCTGAAGGTTTTCAATACCTTAATGTTCAGATCACTCGATAAATCTGTTTTCTCATATGAATACAACAACACTGAAGGAGCTTTTTCCAGTTGCACTAGCATTGAGCACCACTACTTTTTGTTTAACACCTTGATACTCTGTAATCACTACATCAAAGTATTGGACAAAGAGTACTGGCCTTTCCTGTGTACAAACAACAGCATTGATAGTGCTCTAACATTTTCTAACTAAAGAAGCTCATCAGTGAATCAGAAATATCTGAAGGTGTTGAATATCTTAACAATGAGATCACTACATAAATCTGTCTTTCTTATGAGAATACTACAACAAAGAGGAAGCTCTTTACTTCGCACTTGTTATCAACACCATTACTTTTTGTTAACCACCTTGATACTATGTAATCATTGTATGAAGTGTTTGAAAAAGAGTACTCAGGCATTTTGATTCAAGCTCATCATATTTATCAGTGTTGGATCCAGACCTTGAGCTACAGGGGGTGGGTAGGGCTTCTTTTTTTGCTTGCCGGCTTTTCTTCCTTCTCCGATTTCTTTCTTTTTTACCCAAAATAGGGGGGGGGGGGGGTCCCCCAGACCCTTCTCCTAGACCCGCCACTGCTTATTATATGTTTAGTAATTTATTGGTAAATCAGAGATATCTGAAGGTGTTCAATACTTTAATGTTACTATTTTCTTCTGTGAACACAACAACATGATTTGAGGAAGCGTTTTTCTTTGCACTGTACTGAGCACCATCACTTTTTGTTGAACACCTTAAGTTAATATTTTGTAATCATTGTATGAAGTTTTTGACAAAGAGTACTGGCCTTTTTTGCCCAAAGACAGGAAAGCTTATCACCCTTATCATAATATCTAATTTATTTGAAAATCAGAAATATCTGAAGGTGTTCAATACCTTAATGTTAAGATTGCTCGATAGATCTGTTTTCTTATGTGTATACAACAACATTGAGGACGATTTTTTCCAGTTGCACCAGCACTGAGCACCATTACTTTTTGTTAAACACTTTGACTTTGAAATCACTGCATCAAAGTATTTGACAAAGAGTACTGGCCTTTCTTGTGCACAAACAACAGCACTGACAGTGTTCTTTGGTACATTATCTAACTAAGAAAGCTCATTAGTAAAACAGACACATCTGAAAGTGTTGAATACCTCAATGCTAGGACCACTAAATAGATCTGTCTTTCTTATGACAATACTACAACATCGAAGACGCTTTTTTCTTTGCACTTGTTATCAGCACCCTTACTTTTTGCTTAACACCTTGATACTTTGTAATCATTGTATAAAGGTGTTCAACAAAGAGTACTGGCCTTTTCTGTACAAAAAAGGGAAGCCCATCACCCTTACTATAGTATCTCATTTTTGGGTAAAATATCAGCTATCTGAAGGTGCTCAAAAGTTTAATGTTAAGATTGCTCAATAATTCTGTTTTCTTACGTGAATACAATAACACTGACGGAGCGTTTTTCTTTGCACTTGCTATGAACACCATTACTTTTTGCTGAACACGTTGATACTCTGTAATCATTGTATCAAAGTATTCGACAAAGAGTACTGGCGTTTTGTGTGCACAAACAACAGCACTGACAATGGTCTGACTAACATTGTCCAACATGAGAAGCTCATTAGTACGAGTAAATCAGAAATATCCCAAGGTTAATGATGAGATCACTAAATAAATCTGTCTTTCTTACGAGAATACTACAAGATTGAAGGAGCTCTTTTCTTTGCACTTGATATCAACACCATTGCTTTTTGTTTAACACTTGCTACACAGCAACCATTGTATGTAGTGTTTGACAAAGACTATTGGCATTTCATGCACAAATTAAGGAAAGCTCATCACCCTCATTATAAACATCTAACAATTTATTGGTAAATCAGAGATATCTGAAGGTGTTCAATACCTTAATGTTAAAATTGCTCAACAAATCTGTCTTTTTTTTTAATGAGAACACAACAACATTAAGGGAGCTCTTTTCTTTGAACTAGTACTGAGCACCATTACTTTTTGTTAAACACCTTGATTCTCTGTAATCATTGTATCAAGTATTTGACAGAGAGTACCGGCCTTTCTTGCGCACAAACAACATAGGGGAGGTATGGATATTTTATGGAACTACACAATACCTTGACATTCAGATCACTAATCTGTCTTTCTTGTGTAGATACAACAGCATGGAGTGAGCTCTTTTCATTCTCCAAGGACTGTAGCTGAAGGCTGAGTTCATCTGTTTTCTTTGACTAAAAACAAGAATAAATTACAGAAATGGAATAAATTACACACACCAGAACTTTACTTCTTGTTCCAAAAAAATTGAGTGAAGTTGATAAAAGTACTATGAAATTGTTTTGTTGGCAGAATATATACAATGTATGCCACTAAGTAAAGAATAACAAATTTATGCAAATGTTCAAGGTTGAATTCTTAATAATTGTTTTACTCTGTGCAAATTTACTCAAGCTTTCTGGATGAGTGACAACCTACACACTGTAGAACACAAAGACAAAACTGCAAATGTCAAAGAAAAAACATCTCAATACCTTGTCTTTTTCTTTATTGATGTAAGATGCAAGCTCCCTAGCCAAATTTTCTTTCTCTTTCTCTAAGACAGCTGTCTGTTCCATGGTTTCCTTCTCTCTGCTCATACTAGCTGCAAGCGATGCTTCAAGATCCTGCAATAACAACATCATGCGTCATACTTTACTCTGAGCATGATGCATTTTGTGGGCATATCAAGATTTGAGGCTTGAAAAAACAATACACACTTCTCAATACCTACTAAAAAGAGTTCGGAATATATGTACAACTGAGTTATCTAATCTAGATATCAAACTGATTGGAAATAATTTCACTGGAAAATATTTATTTGCAGCAAGAAACTCATCTGAAATGGTCACATAAGAATTTAAACTAACTAGACGTGCATAATTCAAAAGATTGCAGTATATACAGGGAATTTCTGCAGTTACAACTCTAGGTATCTTTGAAGCAATCCTACATTCCTGGTTCACTAAAATCTTGCATAAGAAACCTAAACAAACAGATACCTGTGACTTCATCTCTTAATCTAAATGTAGAAGAGGCCATCCTTTGTGATTTTCATCTTCACAGAAACAGTTAAAATGAACTCTAAAACATACTAAATGGCTCAGTAGGGGGGATCAGTTAAATAAAGTGTTGAAATATCTATGCATGTATTGTTTTCTTGATGAAGTAATGACTTCAATTAACTATTGTGACATTGTTATTCACTTTTCCTCTGAAGTAGATAGCCAAACAAAGCTTAGAATAGAAGAAGAATAGAGTTACGTTTTCATGTCTTGGTTTAGCTCTGTCATTATTACAAATGGGAGTATTAAAAAAATCATGTCATAATGCCAAATTAGTTATATATCTGACTG
The DNA here is from genome assembly GCF_964199315.1 of Orbicella franksi. NCBI lineage: Eukaryota > Metazoa > Cnidaria > Anthozoa > Scleractinia > Merulinidae > Orbicella > Orbicella franksi. The sequence continues at coordinate 11,294,359 of NC_138147.1, forward strand.
TTAACAACTAGGTATTACAAACTAGTTTAAAACAATAATTTGGACGTAGTTAACTAACTCTCATTTAAATTTCTGATAGTGACACAAACTTCACAACAACAGAGATTTCCATAAACAGGCAGCACATTAGCATTTTTGAACAAAACCTTGATTTACTCAAAAGCCAATATTGGGACAGATTTTAAATAAAAAAACGTGTAACCAACGCTTCAATGGCCAACAGAAACTCTATTTAGCATCAGTTCAAATAAGGGTGATGGAATAAAAAATAATCAAAAATGCTTTGGTTAGTTTAGGTTGAATTAATCTTCAAAACTTATGAAAATCTCTGAATGATGGTCTGTATAATTACCCCAGTCATGTTATTGTCATTCCATAGGCATAAACTAACCAAGCATATTTAGGATTAGGATTTTAACATTTAGCAATAATACAGACAGCCATAGATCTTCTTCTGAAATGTTATGATTTTTCTTTGATGCAAGAAAAGGGAAAAGTGTCGAAGTTTAAGTCATTTAAAAGCTGCAATTGCACAACCATGAGATAATATCTAGTGTAGTGACTATTAATTGCAGAATTTCAATAAATGTGCAATCAAATGTAACCAGGTAGATTGTATGTGAAGCAAGAATTCCATGCCCTACACTAATTGAAAGTTACATGTACTGGTTGCTACATTAAGCTATCATGACTTTCAGCATGTAAAGAGTTATGATGGCTGAGTCTTAACCTTTCTCAAATCAACAATCTGTTCACGTAACAGTGCCTTCTCTTCCTCAGCACTCTTGCTGCGACCAGACTCTGCATTTAGCTTTTCTTGGTAAGTCAACTCATTGGTCTTGTGGTCTGACATCACCTGAAGGCAGTGAGGAACACAACTCAATGAAAGAATTCTAGACAAAAACAACTCAGCAGCACAATAACTAATATCACGTTCTTCTTACAGCATTAGGATATTAGCTTCATTACCACTTGAAAAATATAAGAATGCAAAGTCAATAATATCAAAGCTACATCTACAGGTAAATCTGTTATTGGCAGCCTAAAGCAGTTAATAATTTTACACTCAACTTATCTATTATGTGCAAGGCTCGGCTGGTCCAGCATTTGGAATTGAATGAACACAAAGGTGTCACAAGTCATGATTCTCCCACCATCAACACCAAGTAATGGCATTAGTGAACTGGGTTGCAGTGTACATAATACTCCTTTGTCAGAACTCATTAAGTATCAATAAAGCAATTACTATGATTGTGTTGTTTCAGAAATATCCATGCCCTCCAATAGAGGTTTTTTGGTTTGAACTCTCCCTCCCCCTCCCCCAACCCCCAATCTCTGTGGAAATGCCGGTTTTAGTTCATACTTTCCTTTAAAAATTTTGGTTTGGTTTTTCTTCTGGAACCACAGAATGTTGATGCTCTTCACTTCAAGACAAAAGTATAGTTACATAGCTTTCTAAATCCCCTTGCCTTCTGAGAACAAGATAATAATGCACATTTTAGTTTAAGTACTTGGAACCTCTCGCATGTAAGGTGAATACAGTTTTTGTTTGAAAGGGATCTCGACGGTAAGTTACTCAACATAAGTAGATGAAATGAAAGTACTGTATGTTAAGAAATCAATTTTTTAGGCTTTCTTTGCAACTACTTTAATTTATATAATAAAGTTGCATTTCTCATGAACATACATGTATGATTCACTTCATTATCAGATACCATACATGTATTTGCATTATCAGACATAACTATTATAAGTTGTCTAGTTAAAATGCGTTAAACTTGCACAAGTAATGAGTACCTTATCTAACTTTCGTTTTGTTTCAGACAGCTCCTCCTTTAAACTGGATGTTTCATCTGTAGTCCTTGTTAACTTTGCCTTCAGTGTATTAAGCTAATTAAAATACATTTTGAAAAAAAAAGCATTAATAGATGTACAACTGAAATATTATAGCCCTTTGTGCATATATAGCAAGTACAACTTTTTGAAAATGAAAGTTTGTATGCAAAAAGATTCAATCCTCCCATTTTGTAAAAGAAACAGGAGAAGACATGAAATACGCTATTTCACACTGTAATCAAACAAGCTGTATAGAGTTAACAGCTGCTAGTAGATACCACCAGCCTGTTACTATATTATTTATTTATTAGATAGACAAGGGACCTGGGTGTAAAACATTTAATACATACTAGTATGTAACATGGTAAATTACATGTAGTTCATTACTTCAGTCAAAAAGGACTATTCCTCAACACCAGTTTTAGAAACTACAGTAGCCCATAGAAAATATTTGTTCCGAGTGGTTGAGACCCATGTTTTCACTGTGGTGGAAACACAACAAAAACTATTTAAAAGACAAAGAAAACTCAAATATATTAGAACTATAAAAATCTATCTACAGAAATTTTGTCTATAAAAATCAGCAGTAGAAACCACTCATAAATGTTTGGGAGAACTCAAAATAAATAACATTTAGAGAGGAAGGTTCATTTATATGAACCCCAGTTGGAGGTGAATTTACTCATTCAAGTACTTTCCTTAGAAATATTGTAAGTTTTGACCTTTAAATGTGCGTAAACTTACATTTGGATTGATTTTATTTTATATAATACCCAAGTTATTCTCCTATTTTGATTGGTTCTCGCCTATGATCTATTAGAGGACAGACGCAAGATTGGCATCATCATTACAAAGTTTTTCCCTCTGTGTTTTTAAAATGGTGGAATGTTCTGAGAATTTAGATAATATTTTACATGAGTGGGCAAAAGATGAGGTACAAAAAAGTCTTGTTGTGGCGTTGAACAGGTACAAGAAGCAGGAAGAAGAAAGGTAATGCCCTTCCTTTTTTAGAAAATGACTCAGAAAAAATACTCGAGCAGTCTCAGTCGGCTAAACCAAGCACAAAATTGGTTTTGGTAAGCCAAGCACCATTGCCCCTTATCTCGAATTTAACAAACCCAATTAACAAAATGTGTATGAAATTAATTTATTTAAAAAATTCAACTTCTCTCTGTTTCAAAATAATTGTCGACACACTGATTGATGCCACGAATGACATATCAAAACATCAATTCTTAAAATCAGTTAAAATATTCACTTAACCTTGCTTTCTGATGCGAATGTTTCAGTCCATTTCAGGGCAAAGCTGCGAGCAAAGTATAGCTCACTACAGCTCAAGGCCAACTGTATCACAGCTTAAAGTATCTCCGACACTATTTCAAACTGATTTGAGAATCACCAACCACAAAGGACACAAATTTCCACTGTCACTAACGCTCCTTTCATTCAAAACTCGAATTGAATGGCCTCCAGGTTGACCTCAACCGCAAGTTTTCCAAGCATATTTGTTTAACTCCTGCAATATTCAAGGCAACATCCAAGCTTTTCGGCTCACAGGGCTGCTCTGATGACAAAAACTGACTTGACTTTCCCAGCATTTTCTTTAAGATTTGTAGATCTCGCAGTTCAACTCTGCTTTTGCTGTAAGTTTTTATTTCATGAGGAGCGACGTTCAAGTCAAGTTTGACAGTGGCGTGATTTTCCTGGACCAATCACAATTCTTTGCTACGCATAGCAACCAATAAGATTGCTTCATTTTGTATAGACATTAGATTACGTGAAATGGCTTTTTTGTGTTTGCCACAGTGGGCAAAGGCTAGCTTTCGAGTTACGTTGAAAGATTTTGACGAAATAAAAAAGCTCTATCTGTAGTACATGTAGTTTGTTTCATTATTATACAAAACAAATAGATTAAATGTTGCAGTGCATCTGTTCAGTAATCAATCACAGAAGATGTGAAAATGTGGTAAGAACATCAGTGACACACTCGGCTATTGCCTCATGTGCCACTTTTTTGTTCTTACCACATTTTGACGTCATCTGTGATCTATTACTGAACAGACGCATGGCAACATGGAATCTATTTGTTAAATGTATACCAGTGGAAAGATCTAACACTACATGTATGTTTTAAGGCAAGAGAAAAACACTGCTAAATAAAACCTAAGAAAAGATTTCAATTGCTCATTCATCGGATGACAAGGAAAGGAAAAGTTAATTTTCAACCCTGTGTTGCAAAAACATGCAAACATGAGTGGGACAAGTGAGTGTTTTGAAACTCAATCTTGTCTTTTCACCATGTATGCAGCAGGCACTCCTCACTTAACAGTAGTGTAAGTTGCTACAGAAAATACAAGCTCAATGGTCACATACCTCATCTTTGGATGCCTTGTCTAAAGATTCCATATCTTCTTCTTTCTCTGCAAGTGTTCTCTCTGCCTCTCCTAGTTGCAAGGTTAAATTCTCAATCTGCTTCATCTGACGTTCAATGGTGTCATCAGCTGTCTTGAGCCGTTCTTGTAGGCTGCTGTTTTCATCATCCAGCTGCTGTATTCTTATTTGTTGCCTATATCAACAATAAAAATATTACAACTAACGGTAAGATTCAACATGTTCATCCCGGGGGTGTTCAGCAAAGGGACAACTGGTTTTCAGAGATGGGGCAAAATATTTCTTATCTGAACAACAACCAAGGCAGGCAAAATCACCCTCACAACAGACAATTTGCTCAGGGCCTGAGGTCCTTAATGAGACCCCTGTCATCAGCTGAAGGTCAGGTCAAAAAACCCAACAAGGTCAGCTACAAAAAATTGGCCCGACAAATATATATTTAGGAAATTTATTTTTAACTGATGATGTGGTGGGAGCAGTAGTAATTGACCTGTTGGAATTCCTAATAGACTCCCTGCATTGAAAAATTACCTAGAACCCTGTGATATACAGATCAAATAAGGGTGAGTAATAATTGTTTCCCCACTTTTGTACTTTCCAGGGTTTTCAAATTGAAATACAGTAACAGGAGGAAATCATAAGGTAGGCTAAGCACTATGTGCTCGCGATCAAGGCAGCCTTGTGTGGTAGAGTGCTGGAGCATGTTACCTTGTCCAGCATGAGAGGTTAGGTTGCTGGTCATGAACATTTTTGAAAAATCTGTACGCATTTGGGTGCATTCTGGTGCTTTTCTAGCACACACAAGTGATTTTGTTGGAGGAAACTGTGTGAAAGACAGCATAGTCTGATTTTTTCCACCTGTTCATTTATTTCCTCAGAAAGATCAGATCATGAAATCTTACATTGATGAAACAAAACTGCGCACGATTTTAATAAACCTTTTGACAAAAAGTACCTAGTGCAAATACTTGAAGAAGCCAGTGATTTGCCTCAGGTGCTAGCTTATTTTGAAAACCCTGACTTTCTCATGTCGCCAAAGATGGAGCCCAAAATTATAGCTTTTTTGCAAAGGGAAGTTTAACATTAATATTAATCTCCACTTTCTAATAATCCTGAAAAGATGAGTAATAAAAGAAGATTCTAGAAGGCTAGATAAAAACATTTTGGAACATATTCTGCACACCATAGCTATTGGAAGTATGCAGAACAGGGTTACTGTGTTGTGGTTTCATTCTTATTATGTTTTGAAATTTTTTCCATGTACAGCCACAGTTAAAGGGAATGAAAACTTTCAAACTTACTTCTGAGTTGATGACAACACACTGTCCTGCAGATACAGTAACACAAGAATGACAAAATTAACACAGCACTCCAATAACCATGCCACTGTCACCATAAATGTTTCTCTTGAGAGAATTAATTGTATGTGAAAACATCTTGAATGAAATGATGAGGCTTATCATTTTCATTACACTTAAACCAGTGAGTAGCTAAAATCAACCAAATGTTAATGTTCTTCTTACAGGACTCTTCAAAATCATTTAATTTGTTTTTTGTACCTGCCATTATTGGGCAATCAGCACAAATCAAACCAGTTTCTGCTTGCATTCTGATATAAAGCTTGCTGAATCAATCAAGCTACTTGTTGTAATGTTACTATCATGTGTCAAAACAATACTTTTTGACAAATATGCAGTTCTACAGTCTCCGCACATCTGTTGAAAGTTAGTAAAGTTAGGAATCAACCTCTAAAGAAAGATGAACATACAGCAAGTTGACAACCACCCTCCTTACAAGTTAATTCCACTGGTTAGTCAGGATATGTACAATATTACCATTACCTTCTCACTGGAAAGCTTTGATTCACGTTCCCTTATGGTAGCAAGATCTTTTTGGGCCACCTGTAGGCGGGTTTCAACGGTCTTCTTTTCCTCCTCACTGGTTTTTAGCTTTACCTGAATGTACATTCAAAGAAACTGCTTTCAAACTGCAGTGCTCAAAAGATTACACTTTTTAAAATGTATACGGGTGTAAGATTAACTTGTCAATGATATTAAATATATACAATATTATACTAAATAAATTCGTCCTGTCATCTGTTACAATAAGGAGAACCAGTGCCAGCAGAGGGGCAAACTCCTGAATCCATGAACTAGGATTAAGAAAATCAGGCTGAAAGTTGGCCAGTAAAGCACCATATATATAAAAGAACCAAATCAGCCTGATAAATAAAACATGTTCTTATACATGACTGTATAAAAAGAAAGGATGCCAGAATAAGAAAGCACTCATATGAAAAGTACTACTGGACCATACAAACTCTAAGAGCCATACAGTGCCTGACAGGAAGGCTAGGACTGTTGACACCATTTTCCTAACAGTTACCTGGGTGTCTTAAGTATCTTTTTTTTTGGGGGGGGGGGGGGGGGAGGATCATGAGGGCTAAATCAAACCTCTAGTAAATGTATATTGTATTGTATTAATTTCTGAAACAAATTTTCAGAGCATTTTCAGGCTGATTTCTCACTAAGCACGCAGTAAATAAGGACTTGATCAACCTGAACGCCGAAATCATAAGTTCTCATAATGGGTGTTTACTGTATTTGCAAAGCACACAGCATGCGAAATGCAAGTTTGACCCCAAACATTTAAAGAGCTTGGGAAATGTACTCTTATTGGTGACAGAAATGATTAGTTCTCTGGATTTAATCTTTAAGGAGAAATTAGTGTTCAAAAACTGCAAAATTCGTGAGCTAAGTAACTCAAAAATGGCATCAGGCTTAACATTTCTTGGGTCAGTGCCATGTCCTCAATATTCAGAGTTGATAGTTTTGTACAAGAATGCTTGCTAATGCTGCAAATAATTATTGTAAACAGAGATTCCCGTATAGTACAAGATATAGAGATCAAGTTTAAAATGAAAAGTCAAAAACTTTTGCTGTTGTTCCTTGTTCAGTTATGACAAAGTATAATTATACATTTGTTGACTGGAGTAAACACGCACTGTTAGCTATCACTAACCTCAGTTTCCTGGAGTTTTTGTTTAGTTCCAGAGAGCTCTGTTTTAAGTTTCTTGAGTGAAACTTCTTGAGATGCTTTATTCTTATTTACTTCTTCCTTTTCCTTATCAATTTCTTCTTCAAGTGACCGTATCTGTGGGCAAAAATACAATGTATATAATGAAAAGACAACAACAACAACATTTATTTCTACCAAAAAAAGGAAAGAAGAATACAATAATTTGAAGCTTATAAGTAAGGTATTAGCTGCCTATAACAACCATAAGACTACAAAAATTACGCAGCTATGTATCCTGATACAATAAAGAGTACAGTCATGTGTATTTAGAAATAAATCAAAAGTAACTTTATAAATAGAGATGTAAACATATACAAAGTTAAAAGCTAAAGATGTCTCATCTGCTTCCAGTCTTGAATAAGTCCCATCACCCACCTTCAGACCCACTGCATTCATTCATGTGACACCTAAGATGAAGGACAAACACAAATTACAACTAGGAACTTACTGTTGTTTGAAGAGTCGTTTTCTCAAGTTCAATAGTTCTCATTTTTCCTTTAAGCTCTTCAACTTCAGCCATTACTTTGTCAGCCTTGCCTACATGAGCTGTTGTCTTTTCTTTATCCTGTTCCCTCTCTTCTAACAACTTGAGTTTTTCTCCTGTTATAAAGGACCACATGTTCAAATCAATCACTACATCATTGACAGTCAATCAATCAAGCAAGCAAGCAAATAACTTTGACACAAATACATGCACATAAATGTACACAGGAACAAATTGTTATAATCGCTAAAAATTAAATTATAATTATAATTATAATTATAATTAGCTAAATGCCATTTAGTAAATCCAGTTTCAAGAAAGGTCAACAAGGACTTCTTTTTTTCCTTTGATTGATATCTACATGTAGCACATGTTAGGTGGGAATAAAGTTGTTCTGTTTGTTGTTGTCATTGTTGGTCTTGTTGCAAGACACTGGAAAAATATATTACATGGCAGCGTGATGTGAATTTTAATTGTGAGTGGTAAAAACAATGTTTTATGGAAGAGCACGACAAGTGAGTAAAACATTGTTTTTAAAAAAAGAAAATAAAATTCATATCTTCAAGCCAACATGTAATTTTCTTTTTACTATATAGACAAACTGACTGTGTGGACAAACAACCACGAAAAAGTGGGAAATAAGGTCATTAATATTCTCACTAGTGAAGATAAGGAAAATATACCACTTGGGTCACAGATGTAGTTTTCTGTGAATTTTACAAGTGGTGTATTTTCTAGTAAAACACTTAAATGAGTTAAAAATATTACTAACAGCTAAAATAATTCACATATTTACATATAAGTATACTGTCACCAGCAGACATTGAGCAATTTTTTTTCATGGGTTTCTCTGCGGACACTGCTGCAACACAGCCTAGTTAATAATATTTTCCATACATGTAACCTTGTACATGTAACAAACTTGGGCACTCTAAATTGTAATGAGCCTGACTTTTCTGTATTAGAACCAACCTTGGTGTCTGTTAATCAGCTCCGCCATGTCTTCGGTATGCTGTTTTTGGACTTTTTCAAGTTGTGCTTTCAAGTTATCATTCTCTTCAGTAATTTTCTTTACTTCCTGTTCATGAATCTTCCTCTCCTCTTGTTTCACTTGCTTCATCATTTCACGCATCCTGTTCATTTCTTCCTCCATGTCCCTTCTCTCCTCTTCCATAATTTTCATCAGTCGCTTATCCGACTGCTCTGAATCAGAATTCTTCCTGAGTGCTTCATTATCCTGTTCCAGTCTTCTAACTTTCTCCGAAAGAGATGATCTCTCTTTAATCAAGAAATTCACCTGCTCCTTGACTGGATTAGTGTCTCTTCCAATCTGTGTTAAACCAGACTCAGTCAACATGTCACATATGTCCTCTGAAACATAAGCTCCTGCTTCCTTCTCAACTTTCATCTGTTCAAGTTCAGCCTTCAGCTGTTCATTTTCTGCTTCCAGTTCTTGTGTCAAAGCTTCTCTTTCATCTGATAGTTGCCTGATGTGTGCAACATAGTTTTCAACCTCAATCATTTCTTCTCCATGCTGTTTGCGGAGTTGTTCAACACTGTCAAGAGACGATTTGAGACTGGTTTCTGAACGTACAAACTGCCTCCAAAAGTAACGCAGTTTGTGTTCAACAGGAATGTTTGTTCTGTAGCCATCCTTTTGGAGCCTCTCATCAATATCTTCCAGCTCTCCTGCATCCTAAGAAAGACAGGTATGGGTTTTGAAAAAGATTTGAATTCATGTTCTTATTTCTAATATTGACAAGATTGATCTCTGCGCTTAGAGAAAACTGGATTTTAAAAATTATGCACCAACTAATCATAACTAAAACAACTTAATCTAAAATTTAATCTAAACACTGTTTATCAACACTTGATTACTCCAATAAACTCTGAAATACATAGACAAACAACTTGAAACCACACTCCACATTTCCCTCATTTTCAGTTTTGAAAACAGTAAGATAGGAGTCCATCATTTCACAAGAACATATTATGAAATGTTCAGACAACTAAATAAGAGCAATAAACTTACACCCAGATCCCTAAGTCAGATATAAACGAACAAATATTGCAAAAAATATTTAATGGTTGATTTGTATCTCTACAACATTCCCCCTCAAATGGGCCCAGGCCAAACTTGGAATGAATTCCTCTGATAATTTTTTTTTCCTGATACACACCTCCCACTGGCAGATTACATACAAGACTCAAGGTATTTTCACAAGTTTTGCGATATTCTTGACAAGTCAGCAGGGCTAATCATAATTTACTAAATATATAAACAAGTAAAAATTAAAATAACACTAGCGCAATGTTTACCACACACCCACATGTAACACACTTAACTGCCTAATAAGATTATTTATCAGAATACAAGAGTGACATGCAGTTTCCATGGCATCAAAATATATATCTTGGTAACATCACCAACTATACCAATATTGATGTTACACACAAAGTGTCAATTTATGTCTGAAGTGAGTCCTTTCTACCAAAACTATTTGGGCTAAAAGATTTCCATTCTGATATTTCTAATCAAAACTTCCTCATTCCTGCTTTCCTAATGAGCATTTTCAAGCTATTTAATTATACACAATGTAATCCACAACTTATAGTTTGTAACCTAGCAATGACAGACACCAAGGGGTCCATTCACATCTCTGGGAGTCCAGTATGTAATTTGTTTACGTGATATTAGACAGCAGGAAACTATAATTAATATAATAATATTAATATTTCTATCTGTTAGTTTTTCCTTGTCCTGATTTCATTTTATTTCTACCGAAAGTATATTATTCAACTGCCCCAATAAATGTAACTAACATAAGCTTAATATTTATGAAGTTTTTTGCTGAATGTAAGCTTACATGTAAGCTTACGTAAGCTTACACTGTATGTAAATGAAATCACGATGTAGGTACGTTCCATGAAAGCCTATGTTATCTCTGACGAATTAACGGTCTCCTATTTGGGTTTTCCAAAAATCGAATGATCTGCAAATTACCTCAAAAACTCAAATTACATACCCTCGAAGTACAAAGTAAATATATCATGTTTTGCATTGGTCCATAATTTTATTGGTTGTTTGTTTCCCCGAACGTTGCGCGCAATCAAACAAAGATATCACACCGCGAAGCCGTTGAGCGACACTTCCTTTGAACTCTAAAACGAAAACGAAAGGCACGACGTATAGCTATGTGAAACTCACGCAAGCCTGGTACATACTCTAAAAGCACTTCACCACCAGTACAGTTAAATGTTGCAAGTGAGCTTGTACGCAGGTTCTTCGAAATTTTGTCAATAATAATAAACTTAATTAGACCTCCCGTGAAAGAAGACCACAGAAAATGCAATAGTTTTCCATCGTGGGCCGCGAATTGTCGTGTCAACACAGCGCAATCCAAAACGTAAAGATCGAAAGGAATGTCAATAAAAGCCTAAAGTTCATTACGAAGGTAACTTACCGACTCCAATATTATAAGGCTTGACATCTTGAAGACGGAACTTTATCCTCAGTTATATTGCTACCTTGTCATATTGAGCACTAGTAGAAGGACTTTGCATCCATCCTTTTGGGGGTAGACTTCCGTTATAAATTCAGCTCTAGAGCTGACTGTTAAAAGACTGCAGTTATGAACGTCAACAAAAGAACAACCAAGCTTCCACACAGCGAAGACGCTGAACCGTCACCAATGAGACTGGGCCAAAAAAAAGTGACGTTATCCCGTCATGCATTGCTGTGCAGCCAGACCGAATGAGTTTGAGAAATGTCCCTTAGGCCCAGTTCGGACGCCGAACTTTTCATCAGCCGAACCAAATACATTGAATTAAGTACATGAAAAGTTTGGCGTTTGAATCAATTAAGAACGGCTATTTGAATTTGGAACGGCCCAGCCGTTCTTCCCGCCTAGCTCAGCCGGGAATTTTGGCTTTGGAACGGTTTTGATACAGACGTCGAACTTTTCATGAGCCGAACCTAATGCATAAATTATCATGACGTATTTTACAAGCAGTTTTCACTTTGCCTGAAAATCGCTATCATTTCGATGTGATTTGGTTTAAACTAAATAAAGTTCCGCGAATTAAGTTCAACGTCTGAATCAACAGGTGTACTTTTGGTAATTTGGGTCGGTCCAAATTCGAATTAAGTTCGGCTCATGAAAAGTTCGGCGTCTGAACTGGGCCTTACTAAATCCCAGACAGAAACCGACAGGAATCAATTACTATTCCCCAAGGTTTGTGCCGGGAGAGCATCCTGGCTCAAAAGAGTGCGGTTTTAGAGCCGAGATTTGCTGGGTAGGTTAAGCTGAAACTGAGTTTTCGCGGGCTGGTCACGGGGTATGGTGGACTGTACAAGCGAGTTTCTTTCGCGCAAATTCATTTTTTGCTTTTTCTTCGTGATGATAGCCCAGGTTATGCGATTTCACTTTAACAAGTCGAATTAACCGGGATAAAACCTGTCTAAATACAAACACTGAACCTTGAGTTTGAATTTGCTTCCCTAAATATTGCTATGAATGAATGAATGAATGCTTTATTTAACGTGGATATACGCTTAGCTTGAGAGCTAGTTTACAGGTATTCCACCTAATAACTAATGAGAACCTAACAACTAAACAACGCTAAAATCACAATTCATCAGGTAAACATCACAAACTATATAACAGCTATAACAGCGAAATGTTAGTCACAGCTTATCTATTTGGACAGAGTTCTTGAATCCAGAACGCGTATTTTCTCGTCGAAAATTGTTACCACCGACTTCCCGAATGAAGTTCGACGCAAGTACGCCATCTGAACCAGCCGTCGCTCCAAAGTCGCTCTAAAGTCGAACTTAATCAAGTTTGGTTCGGCACATGAGTGGAGCGGCGTTTGTACCGGGCCTACACTTAATAATAGCGCTGTACTTTGTATTTAATAATGGAAATAAAAATGTGGAAATAATAATAATAATAATAATAATAATAATAATAATAATAATAACAACAACAACAAAATAATAAGAAGAAGAAAAAAAAAAAGAAAAAATTTGCACTCAGCGAACGGGACTTGAACCCGCACAGGGTTACCCCCACAGACCTTCATTCTGCGCGTCTACCAATTTCGCCACCGCTTCATGCCTGAACACTTTTGGCAAAATATATCGTATTAACGAGTTTTTTTTTCAGCGTCCTTAGCAACTGGTTGTCAGGTGTGATCTTCCTCAAGGGATTTTGGGCGATTGTTTCGCCGGCTCCGAGGCTTAGGGGAATAAAACAAAATACATTAATTATCCATCCTTCAACCTCGATGTGATTTCTTTTGTTTTATTCCCCTAACTAAACCTCAGAGCTAACATGGTACTGGCCTATTTGTATGAATGATTACTATACTGAGTTGGAAGGGTCTATTTCACGGCAATTTATAGCTAATAGCCAAGTATGTCAGCCGCTTTTCCTAACGACAGTTTTCCTTATTTCTTCTGTTCTCTTCATTTCTTCTTCTTCCATCAAAATAATGCATAGATACAACGAAGGTCAAAGAAGATATTACACGTCGGTGCGAAGATAGATATTGATTTTATTTTCGAGTGACAAAAACAGTATTCTTACTCGCTGCACTCGTTGGTAAAAGATTTTTACCACTCGAAAATAAAATTTATATCTTCAAGCCACAGTGTAATTTTCTTTTTATTATACAGACAAATTGACTGTTTGTACAAAACAACCGTGAAAAAAAGCAAGAAATGACGTCATCAATATCTACACTTGTGAGGATAAGGAAAATACCCCGGAAGTAGTTTCGTATAAATTTTAGGAGTGGTGTATTTTTGACTGGCCTCAGAAGTCCTCAAGGGCGCTAAGGGGATAAGTAAGTAGTATTTTCCAGTGAAACACTCGTGTCTAAATAATAGTCTGCTACGATTGGCAACTGATTAGTGTGCCGCGCTATTCAGACTCAGACAACAGACGCAGTTGGTGATACCGTAAATCCTCGAATTAGCGCCCCCCCCCCCCTGGAATAAGCGCCCCCTTCGTATAAGCCCCCCTCCTATCAGCCAAAATTTAAAATAAGTACCCCCCTCCCCTCCCCCCATTTTGTGGACGAGTAATTAGACAACAAAGGATGTGTAGTTTCACTTTCGTCCAGCCCTTTTTACACAGTCATTAGTAATTGACATCCTTATAATACAGGAAACATCAGTTCTGTTTTTTCTAAGTTGTATCCTACAATTTCTTGTTTCAGTTTGTGTACACGTCAAGTTTAGAAAAAAAAAAATTACAAGTACTAACGGTGCGGCGATCTAAACTTTAGGATCAGCTTTTTATGTCGATAAACAGTTTATGTTGTTATTTACGTGCAGATGATGTATTTAAAAAATGATCATGTCAGGCCACGATTTGGGAAAAATTAAATAAGCGGCCCCCTACCCCCTCGATTAAGCGCCTCCCTCCAATAAGCACCCCCGTCTTCTCTTAAATTTGAAATAAGCACCCCGGGCGCTAATTCGAGGATTTTCGGTGTCATATTTCTGTGTGCTCTGTTTCGTGGAAGCATAAAATTTTAATGTAATAATCTTTTCATAAACTAAGGCAAAGCTACGTAAAATAGGCTCAACATAAGCTGATATGTCACACCGGATTTGCTGCATGATTTAGTGTTCTACTGTAGTGTTTTTAAAATATGAGTTAAAAAGTATAAATTTCGAGCCTCGCTATGTGACTGATTAACCGGTCCCTTAATAAATACTGAAAGTATAAAAGTTGTCTCATGGGCATCTCAAAACAAAGTCTGCAAAATCCAAAGGGTATTATAATCATCATATTTGTTTACAAAATGCCATTGAAGAGAACATGCAATGTACATCGACTTAAACAACAAGCCACTTTTAGAGCGAAAACCTACGTTTAAATATAATTATACTAATCTGCATGCTAAGTGTCCGGCTCAAAATTCAGGTGAATCTGACAAACTGATTTGTTGTTCTGCGACTGAAGAGGTGATCATCTCCTCAGGTAAACTTGTGTCGCTGGTATCCGACACTCGTAGTTCTTTCCGTATACTTGCGATGTCCTCATCGATTTCGTCAATTTCAGCCTGAAGATCCTCTAAAAAAGGATAGAACAAAATGACAGGTTTCATATAAACATTCGTGTAAGTAGGTAGAACGTGGGAAAAGCATAACTGGATGGGGTATTGGGCGGGGAAAATATCTTAACATAGGAATCTTGAGGGGAAAATCAGGCCACTTTACCACAGACACTCTTCTGGCCTCTACTGGGATCACGTGGGCTACACAAAACTTTCAGAATAAGTTCCGTGCGCGAAAGGTCCGAGGTAAGTGATTGTAATAATGTTACGTATTTTAGTTGATTCGTAACCTGTAGATAAGGACATTTTACACCAAATTTTAAGCCTTGAAAATATTACGTCACTCTGCATGAGCTATCTTTCTCTGATTTCGTTTTATTACCCAAAACAAACATAAAGCTGAATAAAGAGAGACAATTATATTGAGTTGAATAAATCAAGGCTCTTTTCTACTTGCCTAAACGACAGCAACGAACTTTAAAGTGGCCGCTAAATGTATATCCATCACATACCTACTAAACTAAGGAACAATCTCGTAGTTTATACTAGCCACAACTTTAATTATTTAAGCGGACAACAAAACCGTTGAATACTATTCACAAACCCTTACCCTGGCAGGATGTTGCTTCCTTTGCCTTCTTTGATGCGCTACCTGCAGATAACTGATCCTTGCACTGTGGTTTTCTTTTCAATGACAGTTTTTTCTTGGGAACAGTCTTCTGCTCGAAAGCGTCTGAGCATGCGACACTTTTGGGCATCTTTTCTTCACGCGCTTCTTTGGGAACATCATGATTGTTATCAGGCTTTACAAGCGTGGGGCTAACAAAGTTAGGCTTCAATAGTTTAGGCATTTTAGCCCGTGCTTTACCATTGTTACCTCCCTTTGTCGCAACGGGAGGTTTAAAAGTAGCTTTCACTAACTTTGGTAAAGATTTCTTCCGAGCTAAGCTGTCTTCATCAAGGGCTACACGGACATCTGTACTTGCGGCCGACCTTTTCAGTGCAAACCCTAACTTTTTAGGTATTCGTTGGTGTTCACACTCTCCATTTTGAGCTAACACGTCAGAACTTGAGGTTCCCGCCCCATTACTCTTGGCGGCTCTCTGGATTTTCGGTTTCTTCATTGTCGAGTCTTCTTCCACAGTATTATCTTGGGAGATGTTCTTTGACTTCCTGGACTTTTTTCCTTCTTGTTTTTGTACTGGGACGCCTAACTGGCACTCGCTCGTCGTCGAAAGTTTGGAACTGTCTCCGCTACCCTTCTTTCCTTCTGAGTTTGTTTGAACCCCCTTGGCATTTTTAACTGGCTGTTTACTATCATCAGTCACGTCCTGGTCCTTATGTGTTGCTTTTGATGACCATGACTCCATAGATATCACAGCACTTGCATTGTCTTTTTCTTGCTCCTTTTGTTTAGAATCTTCCGTGAGACTGTTTGCTAAGTCGTTTGGGACACCCTTGCTCATCTTTCGTTTCTTTCCGACACTTTGTGTTTCAGTTGTACTTTGCCTCCTTTTAACAACTTTTTTTTTCTGTGCTTTTCTTTACGGATGAATTTTCAACACTTGTTTTTCGCGGTTTAGTGTTAGTAGCTTTACAAATACTCTTCTCGTCTGTAGGAATGGCTTCCGCAAAATTAAAACTTGTCTCACGCGATTTAGTGGTAGTAGCTTTACAAATACCCTTCTCGTCTGTAGGAATGGCTCCTGCAGAATCGGTTTCAACAGTTGAGACACATGGAACTGGAGGCTCGTGTTCTTTTGTGACCACCACGGTTTCATCATCCCGTTTTTGGATTCTCTCTGTCTCATGGATAGTCTCACTAATCTCGGTACATACGCCATCATTGTTCTCAGGCAATATTTCTGCGGAAAAAGTGGAAGCAGTAAGATCATCAGTCAAGATGATATTATACACATATGCTTCTCGTGGCAATTTCCCCCCGTTTTTGTTTGGCAAGAGTATCTCCTTCTCTCTACTGACACTAGTTTGAATTCGACTGTCTCGTGTCTAATCCTCGTTTGTTATTGGCTTATCAGAAAAATCTTGGTTTGAAAGTGTTTATGATAACAGTGAATCGGGGCAGATTCTGTGGAGAAGAGGAGGTTAAAGGAAGTCTCCGCCTCACCCTCCGCGCACGCATCGCCTGCTGTTCCTCTGTGTTTAGAAGCTAGAGAAGCTGTGAACAATAAGTTTAATTAGAGCTGGATAAAATGCCGTAAATATGTTCAATGTTCCACTATTAGTTTTTCTAGCGAGAGAGAAACCAAAATATAGCCCCGAGAGCACCGGCCAGACAGCAAGACGCGCGGAAAAAAAACATTCGCCAGCTAGTGTTAGCCAGCCACTATTTCTCCGTTTTCTGTTTTACTTGTCGCTAGATGAACTAAAAGGGAGACTGATCGTAGTGTGACAACGGCGTTTAATTGCTAACTTCAATCCGGTATTATTTAGCATCATTTTTTCCCTTTTGATTACAAGGGATGTAAATGTCGGGTACAAGGAGAGTTGTTGTTGTCGTTGTTGTTGTAACCAACTTTTGTATACCAAGCCAGATAAGTTGTAATCAATCATTGGTTCTAATGAACAACGTAATAGACTTGATACTAAACCATTGTTGTTACTGCTGGTTATCACTGAGGCCTTTGAAGTGGACCCCTTTGCCTTGTCTTTTTTCTTTCCAGTTTCTCTCTGAAGACTACTTGAACCACTTTCTTTAGTCGTTTCCTTGCTTTTGGCTGGTTTGTTTGTAGGCTTCGTTTTGGAAGTTTTAGGTTTGGTTGGGGTTTTTGGTTTAACTTGCTTAATATCTTCTGTGCCGCTATAACTATTTCCACTACTGCAAATTTCCTGGCTCGACGAGTCTGTAACTGAAGATATGAACCAGCATTAGATATCAAATAGAAACACTCGCTCTCTCGTTTCTCAAATTACCACTGCTATCAATACCTCTCGGGCAAGATGATACGTAAAAAAAAACAACTGAATACTTTTAGTTAGTCAAGATAAAGGTAGGTGTCGCCCAGCATCAGTCACGATGCTGATCACGTTTAAATGAAAACACTGATATTTTTTGCATGCACGTTCGTATTTGATCAAGCTTACTTAGCTCTTAGGCGTAACGTGTTTAAATAAAGTATTTATTGATTGATCAATATTATCTGACTCCGTTTATTTTTTTCGTCAAAATTTGTTGGAAATTGACTTTAAACACCTGCAGCACAATCAGGTGTCAGTACAAATTGAAGTCCTCCCGCATGCGCATCTTGGTAGTGTTTTATAAATGCTGACGTGAATACATATCGATTTCTGGAAGCGGGTTTAGAGAACTGGGTTAAACTGAGTTAACCATTCTTCTCACCTGAATCAATGAGTTCCTCTACTTTCAAGTTAGCTAAGCGCTCCTTCTCCTTAGCCTTGTCACCAATAGTCCCTTCGTAGCGTGCTGCAAAGCCATATTCTGATAATCGAGTCTGCTGACAGAAAAGATTAAAAAGTTAGTTGTTTTGTCCGTTTGTATCTCCGGAGATCAGGAAATGACCCAATGTCCTTGAATTGAGGTGCAAAATGATGAGTACAATATATAGATTTGTAGTATTATTAGATTAGTTAGATTTATTTAATATTATTTCTCGTAAACCTAGCTCGTTAATTCAGTCTAAGACTTCCAGAGAGTTTTAATAAACTTCTTATTATTAGTAGTATGAAACGACAGCTGTAACAAAAGGAAACTTGTGGTTCGACATCGTCTTGCCATTGAAACTAGAAGAACATGGAGGTAAAAACTGTCTAAATAAGAACAGAAAGCGATCTCTTTCCTGTCCCAAGACTGAACTGCATGTGATTAAGCCCGCTTCTGACCTGAAGAGCCAATTGCGCTGCACTCCGAGCTGCCAAAGTAGCTGTTGTGAGCTGTCTCCTGTAGTTCTTTCCTCTAACGGTAATCTGAAAGGATCCAGAATAGATGAGATGCGCTGTTCGAATTTCAGTGTCTTAGAGATTGCTTAAAATTCCACACAATCAAAAATGCAAGGAAAAAAACGAGCTAGTGAAAAACGAGCATAAAATACTATCTATAATCACAATCACTCTGTTTGAGAAAGTAAAAGAACTTCGGTATATTCTGTGTTCATTACAATCAATAGCTTGTCCTACAAACGCCAGAGATCGTGTAGTAAAGTTAAGATCAGTTTGTGTGAAGTAAATGGCTAAGTATGGGTTTGATAAGAGTAAATTTCTGACTGAAACTAACCAAATCTTTTTACCCGAATTGTTTTCCGGTAAGATAACATCAGTAAACCAGTGTGTCCCAATATTTCTTTTACTTTGAATATCGCCATTACCGGTGAAAAGTGATCGTTGGCTGGAGCGGAAAGTCTAATCTGAATCAGTGAACGCATAGATTACAGATCAAGGTTTAAGTTTAAAATAGCGTATCACGTGTCAACAAACCTTTCCCATATCGTCAGGGTCATCATCACAAGAAAAGTTACGAATGCAAGCAGCGTTGACCCAAGCTCTCGATACTTGTTTATCGAAAAACACCACGTGGTACGAGATCTGAAATGCATAAACTAGCCTCATATCAAGCACTGTGCGTCATGTGAGGGAAACTCGTATTGAAACTTAGGGAAGGAAGAGTCCAGCACAGTCTAGCGACTCACAGAAAAATAAAGTATATACCTATATACGTATGACGATAACAAAGCCTGAATATCTATTCAGTGTATAATTTTATGATAGATATTACCGACTAGATCAAAAAATTATTGAGGTAAAGCAAGAGGTTATCATCTCTTGGGCAAAGCTAAAGAAATTGTTGCGCTACAGAGTCATTGTAAACAGGATGATATTAATTCAATCTGATTTACACACTTACAAACTACACGTTACTGTTGTTATGTATTATTTTACCGGAGTGACATTATCTTCACCAGTTTCACAATAATAACCATAATCTGGGTCATTCTCCATCATTGCTGGCCACCTGTTGGTAGACAACAAGTGCAACTGAATTGTCAGTGAGTCATCAGAAGTACCTCAACTGGCGGAAAGCTGACTAGCATATATGAGGAGTTACAGTAACCACAACGGCATGAATCTCTACTAATCGAATTCAGTTTGTCCGTGATACCACAACTACCCTCTGGCTAACTATGAAGTCCAGCGTTCAAGTCCAAATAGATTGAAATAAGTAAGTAAGAACTTTATTAACGTGTCAATGTATTTAGCCCATGTGGGCTAATTGGGGACACTGTATTGACTCTACCTAAAAATTTTCCCTAATAGTGTTATAAGGTTCTCTCAAAAAAAAAAAAAAAAAAATTAAAATTGAAATATTGGCAAACAATGAAAGGAAATATGTAATTTGTGATGATCTTAAATTAGCATAAATTACTATTTTGCCGGCACGGACCAGAGGGCTGGGTACGGGTTTGAGGTGCGCAGTGTATAGTGGGATTTGAGTTTGTAATCGGTGACAGTTGGCGAGGTGAGACATTCTATGGCCAGCCTTTGCCGTGTTTAGGTTAAGTTTGGTTTTCTTTTAATAATATCATCAGTTGTAATCCACTGTTGTACGTTTATTTAGTTCTCTTATTGCTATTATATCGCTGTATAAAGCCTTAGGTTTATTATTCTACAGTACTGATGTTAACTAAGGATACCCTAAAACCCCGAGGGTTGCACCACTGCCTTGGTCGGGGGTACACGTTCCCAATTTTCTCCACTTGCTGGTTTTAGGGTTTTCGTGTCCGGCTTTGGTGCACTTAGCAATTGTCTTTTTATTCATAGCTTGTATTATATGCTGAGATGGAATAAACGGGACGATGGCTTGGCTGGCCAACGCACCCAATTTAATCACTGTCTAGTGTGTCCGGATGTGTAGTGGAGGCAAAATAAAAGAGTATATGTTGTCCTAGGAAACGCCTATGGAACATTCGCTATCGTGACCCGCGTCCTCCAAAAAGCCGAAGCCGGAGTTGACCATTCCCTTTGAAATGGGCTTAAATATGTATAGCATGAAGGGCAGATCCGTCGTTCTATTCATTTAATCTTTCTTTGGCGACTTTCTTGTTTCCTCTGCCGTCGTGATTTATCATGCATATGCTACAATTTCAGTTAAAGGGGTAAGAGTTCCGGATGATTTTGTTTTCATATCAAGTCCATCATCCTAACCAACCCGTGTACCTCCGCGTCCACACCCATGAGAAAACTAAGGAGAGATTATTTACCAGTCAGAAACGGCCTAAATAGTGTAACTAGTATCGTTCCTATAGGTAACGGAAACTCACCACGGGTAGCCGACCATCTTTGCCCACACAACTGCCCCACTTGGGTAAGGTGTGTACATCACGCCTAAGTTACCTTCTTGGCTATCGAATGTCTCTTGTGAAACACTACATGTATTGTAATCATCATCTGGACAAAATGATAACAAAGCAATAATCATTATTTGGACAGAAAAAAAAAAAAAATCAGTGTACGGGTAACGACGAATCACACGAATAGACCCTCACTCTGTGCGTTTGACCCATTATTGGAATAGATGTTATGTGTATCCGCTGGTGTCAGGCTGTAGCTGGTCATATATTTTTTTTTCGTTTTTGCTGTTTATAGTGATCATTAACATCCTAAATAACTAGGAAGAGAATTTAACCATACATTAGACATTGCCTCACTCAGTCATAATAGACCAATTTCGTTACATTAAAATTCAACCTAAAGACTTTGCGGGGTTTATTCCCCCGAGCCTCGTGCTGAGGTCTGTTATGATAGGATGAATTTTAATACATCGAAATTGGTCTATTGTTTCATGGGCATTGCCTCAGTCATATTTTCTTTCTGGCTGCGGCCCAGGGTGTATCCGGCTATTGACGTTCTTTTTTTATTCTACTGGAGATTTACAGTGAGAACAGTGCCTTACTTTTGTTCATTGAACAGACCCATCTTTCAGGTAACTCCTGTGGATCGACGTCATTTCGAAGGAATCTCCATTTTCCACAACTGGGGATACTACACTGGGCCCACGTTCCTTGTTTTTCTGTGTCTTGAGCCAGACCAAACTTCTTAGAATTCTGCAATACCACCCATAAAAAATCACTCTGAGAAAGCGCAATGCGCTATTTGGCAAAGGTAGATAATTAAAGAAAATAATAATAATAATAAAAAAAAAACCTGTGCGCTCAAACCTTTCTCGTTGTATCTTGTACATTGTCGGCGTCATTTCCCTTCCTGATCTTTTTAGGCTTTGCAAGCTTTCTCTTTCTCTTTGAGTTGTTCAACGTGGTTTGATTGTTCGAATTTGATTGTTGGGAATCATTTTGACTCTGAAATGGTTTAAAAGTTGACTGTGTTAAAAATTGTCCAAAACAGCAAACATCTGTCGAGGTCATCATCCAGGAAAGCAATGTTCCCTTTAACAAAGTCAGATCAAACAGCACTTCAAACTTTAGCTTTGTTCTTTTTTGACGTTTTTGTTTTTCATTTTGAGCATATTTGTGTTTGTTCGTTATGTTTTATTAAAATCATTTTGTTACATAAAAACCAACACCTAACAAAAAAAAAATGCACACACTGAAGAACTGGACGCCGTTACCTGCTGACTTGTGCCAGGATTGTTATGACTGTCTTGTGAAAAGTGATTGTCGTCAAAACTGGTTGGAACGCACTGAACATTTTCCTCACTGTCGCTTTGACTCTCACATACTGACAAACAATATCCTATACGAAGAAAAATGAATTTGCATCAATTTCACAAAGGACAGGTCAGTGGAAAAAACTGGAAACTGTGAGAAATGCGGAATATCATAGCGGAAAATTCTGGCCTCGGGACTCTGTTACGAAAAAATCATGCTTATACGGTATTGGTTTTAACAGTCAAAATAATAAAAACCCAATTTCGCATGATCAGTACAAACTGTTGCGGTATTAGGACATAATTGGGTATGAAAGCTGTTATTTCGCTGATCTTGTAGGTGCCCATAATATTTATTTATTTTTTTATTATTATTCATGACTACTTAGAGTAAAACATCATTGTAAGGTATTTCCCTGTTGAATGCATGAAATGGAAAAATATGCAAGTTAAGATTGTAACACTAACCTTTGGTTAAATGTTAGAATCTGGCTTGCCCATAACATCATGGGAATAATAAAATATAATAGATAAAATATGAACGAATAATGAAATAGAGAGAAATTGCCTTTTGCTCTGTCATCATGTTCTGTGTCACTTTCTTGCATTTTCAGCGAATCTGATAGCTCAGGATAGAGGTCTGGCACCAGTTCACTATATTCGATCTCCCACACTGCTTCTGGTACAGAACTTTCTGGCACAGGGCTAACCAAGGACTTTGAGCAGGAAAGCTCTGACGAATTGCTCTCCTGTAGAAAAGGGAAAATTTATGTCACATCTATCATATAAAGGCAAATGTCCATGTCAGGTAAAAAAGGTACAGTCTGCAAACGAACCAAAGGGCCTAATCAGGCTGGCGCTTATCTCCGGCTTCTGTGTAGCATGAAGCGACTGGGAGTATTTCTACTCCCCCCTTTATGGGATGCTAGCCCATCGCAGGTTTACCCCCAGCATTAAATTCGGCGGTACCCATTTATACACGTGGGTTGAGAGAGAGTAACGTGTCTTGCACAAGAACAAAACACAATTTTCCCGGCCAGGGCTCGAACTCGGACCGCTTTTGGAGGTGCCAGGTTCAAATCCTCATCCCTGCCACTAGATGGACTTGCCTTCGTTGTCCCGAATTTTGTTCTTCAACGTCTTGTAAATTGCCAACTGGTAAGCCTCCAGCCAGTTGCGATTTTTACCAAGTTTTCAGATCTATTTACAATATTCGCTTCATTCATAGTGTCCTCAATTAGCTAAGCAGTTCTAAATACCTTGCCACTCAATAATTGATTTACTTATTATTATTATTATTATTATTATTCATTTACTCGTTGCTTTAATCCCAGTTTATATAACTGTTGTTATACTTCTATATCATACCTTAGGTAATGTTTTCAACTTTTTCTTTGTTGTCAAGGTTTTCAGTTCTTTTTTAGCTTCCTTGTTTTTACGTTTTCCTGTGAGAAAGTAACATTTTGATTTTGAGGACAAATTTAGCTTACATGTTTTTGTACCTATTGAAAGTAACACAAACAGACTTCACATCCCTTCTACAGTCAAATCCATTGGTATTAAGCTTAAACTTATTTATTGCCAACCATAATTATTCAACCATCTCATATAAAAATAGCCAAAGCTCTCCCAAGATGAGCTTCAAAAACTGCCAATGAGGTTGAAACCTCGCTTAAAGACATTTCAGAGAGTCGATAGCGAGAAATTCGAGAAGCCTCGAAACTGCTGAGATACGCTTCAGGGAGGAATAATCTTATTTCAAGTAAGGCGAACCGAGGCACTTGAGTCGGTAAAAGTGTGGAATTTATTTGAGTTAATTTATTTCAAGTTTCCGTAAGAGGCTATCGAAATAACTCAGTAAAGCATCTTTTTCTGATGTTGTCTCAGTAGCAATTTTTGTCTGTCTACGACCGCGCTTGAAATGAAAAAACCGGCACTTGAGACATCTTCAAATGACCTACATATAAGCTTACCTAGAAACCTTTTTGCTTTTATAGGTTTACATCATAGAAATCATAAAAATATTTGCTCTACTTCAGCGTTATTTACCTAAGATGTTATATGATCATATAGGTGAGTCCTTACCTTTTGAAATCTTCCTAAATGCTGTCAGTTCACTAACGGACGGAGAAGTGGTCGCCATTTCGCATTTCTTCATCGAATTTTCCCGCCAATTTCGTTTGGCAGCCGCGGCAATAAAGAATCACGTGATACTCTTCAAAGGCAAAACTTATTTTAAAAAGTTCTTCGATTCGAGTTGTTTTTAACTCTGAATAGTTTAAAGACGCAAAGTTCTGTCTATTTCTCGTACAAGGCTTGGCGTCCATTGTGACGGCATAAGCAAAAAGCTTTCGTCATAATTAAATAATAATTGACAAGAACGAGCGCGCGCATCCAGCCAAAATAATGTAAGTGAAAAGGTTGTAAAAGTGGTTAGTCAGAGGGGAAAGCAAATGAAGAACCTTTTTTGCCCAAAATCGAGAAGGGGTAGAGTGAAGGGACAAAATATTAATCTGGGACGGTCTCGAGTGCTTATTATTTTCTGGGTAATACAGTATAAATAGGAATTGTTTGACATTCTCAAGTCGTAAAAGTTTAGGACAGAAAAAAAAATCTTGAATGGCGCATGGCGTTATAAGAATTCGGGTTGAAAACTGTTCATCAGGCATAAATTTCCGCTTCTTTTGATTTAGCGTAAATTGAACTGGAGAGTCCTCAAGCGTCCTCATTGGCCCGATGAGGATGAGTGAGTGAACTCGATACATAGTACAACGTCTACCATTTATAACACGAATTAATTTTATTGACTTTATTGTCATCTACACGGCTATAAATGAGTATTTCGTTGTGTTTTAACACCAAAAATACAATTAAAAACTAGCGATACAAACCAACGTTTCTGTGTCTTCATGACGCCATTGTCAAGTTATTGGAAAATAGGAAATACATAAGGGGCGTAGCCAGGATTTTTCAAAGGGGGCTCACACTGTCAAAGTGAGGGTATTCACCAGATTATGATGTCGTTTTCACCACCTGTTGTAGGTTGTTTGCTCAAAAAAGGCTAACAAAAGGGGGGGTCACGGGCACCCCAGGACCCCCCTAGCTACGTCCCTGTACATACACCTTTAATAACTCGCAGAATTTGCATTCCTTATTTTTCATTACCTCAGTCTACAATGGCGTCATGAAGATACCCAAACGTTGTGTTTTATCGTTAGCTTTTGCTTGTTTATGCATGCTAAATAGAGATATAAAACAGACATCTTCATCAAAACTTAAAAAACCCTAAATCTATCTACGAGCGTAAAAACAAAACCCGTTTTACTAATAGGACGAAATGCCATGGATAAAAGCAATAAATGTTCACACCTTCTACAGTATATCTACAACCATGGACAAATTGTGTTGGAAAATGAGCAAAAACATGAAACCATAACCGTAATACCTTAAGAATAAGTGTCAGCACCCTCATTTCCCCTTTCAATGTTGGAAAATGGTAAAATACAAAAATTGTGTTAGATGAAAGTGTTATGTCATCATTGCACGTACAGGAGTGGGGAAGGGGTGGGGGGGGGGGGTGCAAAATGCGTATAGAATGACGTTTTCTAATTATTATGACCAAGGCTGTAGATACCACTCGTAAAACTGACAGAAGTTGCCCCCAATACCGGGATGATTCCATTGTGTAACTGAACAGGCTCTTGGGCTTTCTGCTTTGAACAATAAGCCAGTCCAAAAAATATATAAACGAAAATGCGAATATAACTTCAAAAAGTCTGAAAGAGGTAAAAAATAAGTCATTGCCTTTAGACCGAATCTTTTCAATATTGGCTTTTGGGATGGACCAGATTTCGAAAATTTCATACCAATCCTCTAGAGTCGCTACAAGTGAGACAGGTTTTACTTTCTGGTTCTATTCTGTGTTGTCTAATCAGACTTAAACTATATCATGATACCCAGTATTTGCTACAGGAGGTACGTCTTAAATGCCATAATGGCTCAGCTTTAATACTATCTAATTTTCCTTACTTGAATAACTATATACCTCCACTACCCTTTTGACGTTTTTCTTCGAGTTCCTACAAGCTCTACGTAATGTTACTCAGTGGGATTTCTTTTTTTCTTTTTAATTAAGCTTTTTTTTTCTTTGTCGCATTTGTTTTTTGTTTGTTTGTTTATTTGTTTTCTTTTTTGAAAGGGGCATTTAACTCAGGCTTCGGTAGAAGCACTCCCTGTTACAGGATACTATAGCCACAATCATTAATTAAATCACCAAGGGGCCTGTTTCTCGAAAGTCCCGGTAACTTAACGGATCCGTAGCCAAATTTTAAGATATAAATCTCAGGAATAGTACTGCGGGTTTTAGCTCAAAAGCCGGTCAATTCTGTTTCGTTTCCTGACATTTTAGTGTGAATGTCAAAACTATTAATACCTAGATCTTGGATGTAAAAACGGCAAACAAAAACCAGCTTTTCGGGATCACTAGCTACCGGGACTTTCGAGAAAGGGGCCCCAGATGCTAGTCCATCACATATCACTATCTCTAACATTTTGTTAGTTATCCCAACCATACCCCAGTACCCACTGGCTCTCTTGGGTGGAGACAGGTACTGTGAGAGTTAAGTGCCTTACCCAGGAACACAACACAATGACCCGACCGGGCTCAAACCAAGATCTTTGGATCCAGAGTTTAAAGTACTGATCACTAAGCCATTGCGCCTCTCACTCGAAATGATTTCTGTGTAACTAACACTTTTTGAAAGCGTTCATACAACATGAAATCTGAAGTCTACTGTACTCATGCTGCTGCCTACTAATAAGTGTCTTAGGGCCTCAACACCGAGACTTTCCGCAAAAATTGCTATCGTTCAGTTGGAAGTCCTAAGACTGATCATAAAATGTTATCCGGCGACTGTATTGAACCAATCAACTATTGTGTGCAGCAAGTGTTTGACGACAAGTTTCCAAAACTTGAAAATTTAGTTATCGACAATAAAACTCAGTACTAGCGCGCTTGCATGATGCACACAACTTTCAAGCCAGTAAAGTGCATCGAACAAGAAACGTAAATTTGGTTCAACAACAGGTGATGTATGACTCCGTCCAATCAAAACATTCACCCACGACTGATTACAGCCCACCGGTTTCCTTTCCATTCACACAGACAGCTGGAGTGAATGGTAGTTACCTTTTTGCTTTCACCTCTTACCTAAAATTTCTAGTTCATAAATGCAGCAAGCTGACAACTGAGACCTTTCTTTTACTGCTTTTGGTTTTAGATTTGTTTCTTTTTTGTTTTTGTTTTTGTTTTTTGCTTTATTCATAACTTTTAATTTTGTTTACGTTTACGGGGTAATGTTCAACTGAACCCTAAGACATCACAAACACAAATATGTACGATTAGGGATAATAGCAAAAATTAATTCTTGTTTTTCGACAACTTCGACATTTGAAATCTTTATAGTATCAATAAATTTAGAAAACGGTCAAACAATTTGCGCTTATCTATCAAGTGATCTATCCCTAGCTATATAGCTATCAACTAGGCTAGCAGGCTAGCAACGTTTGTCCATCGAATGTCGCGAATTCTTTTCAAGTACTGTCGCACGTTTTTCTTAAATTTTGCTTCATTTATCGGTGTTAAACTTGCAATACAATACCAGAGTGTCAGTACACGACATGAATATATTTTTTTCTCTAAGCAAAATGCACCTATTATATAACCCGCAATTCAATGCGCCTTTTCCCTGTGTTGGAATGAAGTTACGTAAAGATTGGCCTTTATTAAGGATTGTCACAAACCTAAATCAAGAGTTGTTCTCTCAGGTATATTATCTAAAGTTATCATAATTGGCAAATTTCTACCTAAAACTAAGAAAACCTAGACTATGTGAAAGTTCTTAGAAACATATGAAAATAACTTCAAATATTGCAAAACACGTAACGTAACAGTGGTGCGTTACAGTACTTTACGATATGATACGTTACGTTACGCTATTGTACGGTACGGTACGGTACCGTATGACAGCAAAAGGTCCAGATCACAGGTATGTGATCAAGAACTCAGGATAAGACTGCCCGTTTTCAAAGATGACAAACAATGCTGGATTAGCTGTGTTATCGCAGCACGAATCGTGCAACACATTTGGCTTCGACGGATCCTTAGGTGGAGGTCGAGTCAGGGTACTGTCACCTCTAGCGTAAGAACCCACCACTACTCTAGCCAAGAACATTTGCTTACAACCTCGAGAAACGCCGTGATTTGAATAACGGTGTGAATAGTTGGCTTTACAAGCAAAATAACTTCCCTTTCCATAAGATGTGGCATGTTTTCCACACATTCGCCAGTCAAACCCTTGCTGGCAGATGGCCTTGGCAGTTTCGGGGTTTGTGCCATGGAAAAGTTGCCGCTCCTCAGGTTCTTTGCCAGATTTCTTAGCCATGCGGATTTTTCTTCTGCAAATTGCAAACGAAGAAAAAAGGACAGAGAAAGCACTTTATCACACTAACTATTAATACTGTATGTTAATGCAATAATGTTGCGTTAAGTTCCGGATCGATTCCGAAAGTAACGGTTTCATTGTTGTATGTGAATCTCCTCGAAAATAGCGGCGAGCCCTGCGAAAGTAGTTGCTCTGTGGAAGTAGTGGCAGGAGAAGGCTGCTAAGTCCCTTTCGAAAAGTTTCCTCGGAAGAAATACTTAACCGCCTTATGCACCTCTCTGTAAACAACTGAAAGAACATGTCCTGAAATATGAATATTTTTTTTCTGAACATAAGCTAATATGAAAGCCTGCAAACTGACCGGCCCTTGACCGACTTACTGTACGTATGGAATCCACAAATCCGGGTTCTGCACTCGCTCGATCCTGATGATTTCGTGACTTCCATCCATGGTCTCTTGAAATGTTTTCTCAGTCTTCTTGTATTCATCAGAAATGGTTTGCAAAACCACACAGGAGTAGTCTTTGCCTTCAGGAATGGGCGTCCAATGGGTTGGTACACTTTCTGATTCAGTGGAAGCTGAGCTTGTTGGAACGGCCATGACGGCTGCTCTCCGTCTGATTGAAAAACAAGAGATCATGATTATCATATTCTTTTGAGAAATAAACCATTTCTTATTTTGTCTGCTTATTTGTTTTCTTTTTTTGCAACCTACGCAACACTGCCGCCCTCCCTGGGAGAGTTTTAGTACCTGTTAGGGAGTTCAGGCTCAAAAGGTCCAATTCGAGAGCTTTTGCAGTACCTTTTAGGGTATTGTGCGGAAAAAAAATATGACAGGAGATATTTGATAATCAACTGTACGAGTAAAAGGTATTCGAAACAATCGTCTTTAATGCTATTAAAAATTATGCAAGTGTCAGTTAATGCGTTGTTTTAGAATTGGTACCTCTTAGGGGTGAAAAAAATTCAAGCCACGCCCACGAAAGAGGATCTTGGTATCTCTTAGGGGTTCTTTTCAAAATTTCCGTCGAGCACCCCTGTATATTTTAGATGGGACTTCCCTCGGGCACTGAATTTAATTACCTTTGAACAATGTCTTTCATGTTCTCTTTGGAAACAAACTCTGCAGGTCTTCTTCTAACGGGTCTTTTGGTTTTATGCACATTGTTCTGTTGACGCCATTCTTTAAAGTGCAAAGTGTAGTGGTGATGGCCTGCACTAAATGCATGAGTGTCCTTTCCTGCAAATGAATTGCAGCGATGATATGTTGGATGACTGACACATTCAAGAAAGAACAAACTCATCTGGCACTCCCTTCCATATACTATCGTTAAGGTCATGTCTTTACTCCTTAGTACGTAACTTATGGTGCCCTCGCTTAATTCTTACTTAACACATAGTCCATTCTGATTCTTACCTACCACATTCTTTTGTGTTTTACCTAGTAACCACAGTCCTTTTTGTTTTTGTTTCCTATTTATCAAATGGTGCCTGATACTTCTTTCTTGTAACTGATAGTCCCAGCTCTCATTTCTACCACACAGTCCCTTTTGCTTCCTAGCTGCTTTCACTGATCTTATCCACCACTTTCTTACCAGTACAGTTGTCGTACCTGCTACATAGTCTGTTTCAAAACACCGACTGCTTGTAGTGTTGACAGCATGTCCATCACCAGGAGTGTCATATGACTGCCACTTGCCAGTCTCATCTTGCCAATACCACTGCCATCTTGTGCTAAAAACATGGCCAGCTGCAGCAATTACTGATGATATGGTGGACAGTCTTCGAACCCTTGGAAACTTAGCATTTGAAGCTGATATAGCTAGAACAAAGATGAACTGGTTAGACATCGCCTCTGAGTGGAAACTACTGTCTACAGTTTGGGAGAGCTTCTTTAAGGGGACACTGAGTTTTTATCCTGGTGGACATAACATGAACATTATATTATTGTGCAGTTCCAGGAAATATCTGTATCCACCCAAAGAAGCTCACTGGAAATTTTAATGGGGAAGGGTTTTTTCTTTCTGGAACGACACATTACTAACTTTAGACAGGATAATAATGTCTCCCAAGACCTCCAATACAATTTTATTCAAGGAACGACAGGTAGAGTTTGTGGACACCCTCCTATAGAGAGGCAGTGGCCTACAGGTTAGCTTTACTCCAAGTTAAGTGGCTCAGGTTTGAGTGATGGCCCTAGGAAAGACATGTCACTCTCACAGTGCTTCTTCTCTCCACCTGGGAGTAAAAATGGGTATTGGCAAATTTACTGTTAGGGTTGGGGTAACCCTGCAACGGACTTTCATATCATACAAGGGGAGTAGATCTTCTTCTAGTCGCTTAACTTTCCCTCCCATCATGATCAGGAGGTTTTATATGGTCCTTAATAAGTATTTCCTTGGGAGGTCAATCATGATACATTTGTGCTAAGGAGGGACTTGCTTAATATGTATTCAGCTGGTCTTAAAACCACATGGATACTGGAAATAGGGCCAAGATATATAGCAGTCTCTATAATGCAACCCACTCACCCACCCTGAGTCCCCTCTTTGCTCTCAAATTTACCACGTAGCAGATACATACCAACAAGCGTTCCAGAGCCGAGTGGAACAGCAGTCATGTCTTGAAAACGGACATGGCAAAGAGAACCCTTAATTGTCACAGTTTCCGAAATGTCATTTCTGACATCACAGTAAGCACGCTCCAGTGTCATGTTCAGGTCAATTGAAAAGCTCTCCCATTTGTCATCACCCTGTACAGCAAATTCCCACAAATAAGGTAGTTCTGTGTGACGGTGGATGCAGCTGTTACCATAGTTACATTTGCCACGTAAGTGAAATCCACAAATTTCAGTATCCTTGCCAGTGTTATTATTTGCTTGAATGGAAGGAACACCAATAGCATTTGCTGATGAAGACATTAACTGTTCTGGCCTGTCACCATCAGAACTTGTGCACACAGTTCGCTTCCTTTCTCTTGTTTGGAGACGTTCCAGGACTTTAAGTTCACTAATGTTGCCCATATCATGTTCTTTTAAAATTCTTCTATTGTGTGAATAGGAGAAATCGTGTTCTCTCTTACACTTTTCACCAAATTTGCAATCACCATTAATGAAATGCTCACACACGTGTAGGTAGTGGCACTGTTCGCCTTTTTTGCAGGTTGCTTTGCTGTAGAATTTACAGATCTCTGGTAGAGAGTGAGTGGAAACTGATCTCTGCGATGGTGGTGGCATCGGAAAGTTACCACCAGTATTGCTCACTGGGCTCTGTACCAGACTTCTTCGCACAGGGGTAGCATCTCCTGCTAATCAAAAAACGAAGAGAAAGCATAGAAAGAGGTCAACAAAATGTAGAACAAATAGTTAATTAATGTTTAATTATCAATAAAATGATGTGCAAAATGAAGAGTCCCAGAAAATAATGAGGGGTGACAAATGGAAAAAAACCCTGGTGGGGGGAGGGGGGTGGGGGCTTCCATGTGTTTGGGGATGCTCACTGGAAAATTTGAATTACACCCCTTACACAGACCAATCTGGGTGTGGGTGTGGCTTTAAAAAGCTTTATTGACCGCTAAACTATACTACTGCTTTGAAATGGACAGAGAGCCAGAGTTGATGGTGTAAACCAGAACAGTTGACCTGCACCACGTTAAAACTTCTTTTATCATTTGTTCGTTACGGAACTGCGCCCATTGAAACACGTCGGCTGAAAAAAGTGGGGTACCCGAGATGCTTTGCTCACCCATAAAGCTTTGCCGCTGTTTTCAGTTCCCTTTGACTTCAAAACCAGAACTCCCAAAGGGAGTTAAATAATTCTCCCTCTCAGTCCATTCGAGACAATAGGAGCAATTAGTATTGTGAAAAAGTGTAAAAATGTTCTTTTCAATCATTGCTAGCTATGAACTAAGGAAACAAAGCAGGCTTATGCAAAACTATGCGAAAAATATTTCACTACAAAAGACACGACAATCGACTGCCGCGTGGAAATAAACACAAGCTGCGTGGAAATATACACGGTACTGAGAGAAGTTTAAAAAGCTGTTTTGATTTTGATGTTCAAGTAAAGAGTGAAGCGAGAGGGATGGATTTTTTCTGCAGTGGCCATCACTTAGAAAATCCCGCTGAGAAGGAAACCAGTGGTCACTTTGGTTTGCTGACACCATTTTGTCAAGTAGCTTTAAGTGCTGCATTTGCCAGTTTTTATCACGCTGTTTGGTAAATAACTGGATCTCACAAAAGGAGTTAGGCGAAAAGGATGAGTAAATTGTAAGTTTTTTTCTGTTATTTTGTATAGACTATTTTTGAAGAAAGAAATTAGGTCCACATTTGTTTGTGCTTTCTGTTGTTTGTTAATTTGGTGATATCGTACGTGCATTTGAACCGATGGATATGTTCGCCAAAAGCTCTAGACAAATTGAAAAGTTTATTTGTTTGCTCCAATTGACAATTATTATGGACTTGTTTACGCAAAGCTCTTGCGTTTGTTGAATTTAAATGATGACACCTAAGATGTATTTCTCAACAATAGTAGTTAAATCAAGATGGCCTTCCTAATTAGCACCTACTGTTATACGATGAATAGATTGAGGCTTCGCCAGCAAATTTTAGGAACAATGGTTTTGACATTGACATACACTTGGGATTTTAATGATTGACATCTGTCAGCATCTCTGCATCTAGTTGCACATGCCCTGTTAACTTTTTTGGAAGCTAATTTACATGTTCAATTGACGTGTTCCGTAATTCCGTAATGTCTTGTTAAGGTAATCTGCATGGTCTCTTTTATTCTTGGGAGAAGAAAATTCACAAATGGAATAAAAAGGCAGCATCATCATTGATAAAATATTTAGTCATTGATTAGTCAGTTAGGCCCACTCCATATGTCGCATTTCTGCCCTGTTGAATTCGATTCAACCAATTAAATTGGACAGAAATTTGATGTCTGAATCGGCTGCCGCATTTCTGCTGCATGTTCGAGTGGGCTTTGCACATTATCCGACAGAGATGCGACAGTCATTCAAACGTTGAATTTCTGCTGTGTTGAATCTAATTCCACATTATGTTAATGTATTGAGCATGCGTAAATTTGGTCCCACCAAAGAGAATGAAGAAACTTGGCCACTCTCGTCCCAACGCAACCTGAATATATTGCAAAACAAACTGCTGTATTGTCAGCCTTCTCCTTCTCGATCCATTGGCGGATAATTTTTCGCAAAATTTAAGTCCTTCGTACCTCAGTATCTCAGTCTGCCATATTGAATACTCTGCGTCTGAAACATTTTCCGCTGACTGACATACCCGACAGCATTAATTCTGAAAAAAAGTTCGAAACAAGTGTGACGTATGAAGTGACAGTCGCATTTCTGCCGCACTTAACTGAATTGAATTCAACACGGCAGAAATGCGACGTATGAACCGGGCCTTAACTAATTAACTTAATTAAAATTGTGATTTGGGAGGAAAGGGTACAAGATGAAAGAGAGAAGAGTACCAAAGCAAACAATGTTTGCCAACCCCCCCCCCCCCTCCCCCAATGATAGTCAAAGGGTTGATCAAAAACTGGGTTATTTTCGATAGAAAATGAAACATCAAATGAATCAACATGAATAAAACATGACATTGAAATTATCATCGATTCTCACCATCAGAACTGGCACTCAAAGTCCTCTTTCTTTCTCTCCCCTTCAGGCGCTGAAGCACTCTACGGACACCAATGCCATCCATATCATATTGTTTTAGAACTGTTCTATTATGCTCATCAGAAAAATCATGATCCCTCTTACATTTCGCGCCGAATTTACAATCACCATCAACAAAGTGCTCGCAGACATGCAGGTACGGGCAAAGCTGGCCGTTCTTGCACACCCCTTTATTGTAGAATTTGCAGATATCTGGTACAGACCGATTTGCTGCAGCTCGCTGGATTTCGCCTTCGTCCACGATTATTTTCAGAATTTTCTGCAGAAGGGAGGAACTAAGAAAATCAAGACGGAAGTGCCTCACCACATGGATCGTGTGCTCGTCGCGATAATCGTGCGATCTTTTACATTTATCACCAAATTTACAGCTTTCTTTGACAAAGAAAGGGCATAAATGTAACTGATCACATCGTCTATCAGTACATCCACCGGTTTCTCCAGCTTGAGGACAAAACTGTAGAGGTACATCCAACTTCACCATTACTTTCGATTTCCTTTGTCTGGTCTGGCTGACCATGAATAGTTGCGGAAACCTTTTCACGAACTCTAACGCGCCAAAATCTGAAACAACTTTACGGCTGCGTAGGGAAAGAAGTAATACTGCACGGCCCAGCTCCAGCTCCCCTCCACTTTCTAAGAGAAGCTTCACAAATTCTTCCAGTGCTGTTTTTGGTGTGCCCGCCTCCATTTCAGTTCTAAGGCTCAGCTTTGCTTTATGGGTTGTTTCAGAATTTAACATAATAGAAGCTAATAGAAAATACTTCCGGGATTTGAGCCAGCAAACGTCCCGTCCCGTCACGGGGTTGGGGAGCCATGAAAGACATGAAAACGCGTCATGTAACCATCACGTTATGTCACACCATTTTAGAGGCGTCGATAAAACGAGGATCGGACCGGATCACGGATCGGATCACGGACCAGATAACGGATCGGATCACGGATCGGATCAAAGAAAAAAACTTCAAAATTCAAAATTCAAAATTTTGTTGAGCAAATTACACGAGAGTGACTACTGTGAGCATAACGTTTTATTTAATTGTTATTCAGTTTGATATTCCTTTATTCTTTTATAATATCAAGCCAACTGGGAGCTGGTCACAGATGAATTTTTTTCAGGCTGTTGGGTTTTGATTGCGATGATCAATCATGTCTTCATCTCTTTTTCCGCAGTTCAACTATATGATATTTCGTATATTCACTTGCACTCTTCACCATCTACGGGTATATTACGAACTCACAATGTGACCAGCTCCCAGTTGGCTTGATGGCTCAGTTGATAGAGCGCTGCACCGGAATCGCAGAGGTCATGGGTTTGAGTCTCGTTCGGGCCTGAATTTTTTTTTCAGGCTTTAATTTCACAACTGCTCAAGTTGTGTGTATGATTGCGATAATCAATCATGTCTTCATATCTTTCTCCACAGTTCAGATAAATGATATTTCGTATATTTACTTGCATCAAAGGTAAACTGTCATAAAACGAGTCAGCATGGTAATAATACGACGAACGTATGAATCGAAGCACAAAAACTAAAAACCAAAAAAAATATTAAACACGTGATGATTTCAAACAATTTCCGTTTTTGAGACAAGTCTATACTTTCACAAGATGTGAGTTTGGAATACGACATTTCGCACTGGAATAAAATGAAACAAACCATTTGTATTTCAAGGAAATATAGCTGTTTTACAAAAAATTATAATAATAACATCGATAGTGTCAACGATAACGCAACCCGAGAATAAACAACATTTTAGGAGTTACGTCACGATTTTTAGAGTCATTTTTAGGGTCGTAAAGAGTTGCCTTTAAATAGAATAAAACCTTAAAATGATCGTGTTCTAGGATAGAAAACACTTAAGAGGCAAAAACAAATCAAAACGGAATGAGGATCGCTAAAGATTAACGAGGACTGCAAATGACGAACTTGAAAAACTAGGCTAGTTTTTTTCAAGATGCGCAAATCGCGACGTAGCTCCTTTAAAGCAAGTCATGTCCTTAAGCTTTCGTACGTAAGTTTTCTCATTAACTGTAACGCCAACTGTAACGCTCACATCTGACACGAAAATGTAGCCGAGAATTAGGTACTGACACTAACAACAATTTCAAGAACGAGAATGGGAGGTTTACGCAAGCTTCAAGCCAACTAACGTTCAAATATAACTACATCTGCCTGTTCATTACAATTTAAATTCGTCGTAAATTAGGCGCTTATGTGGCTTTTTAAATGACCTCTTGTCGTTCTCTGTAATAAACATGTCATTGTGTCAAATTGGGGATTCTTATTTTCATTTAACATATTTTAGTTTTCCACTTTCATTTTTTATTTATTATTATTATTTTTTTTCTTTAAAACTTTATTTTTTTCTGTGATCCGATCCGTAATCCGGTCCGTGATCCGATACGTGATCCGGTCCGGTCCGATCCAGATTTTGTCGACGCCGCCATTTTAGCCCTATCCCTTCTCCTGCGAAGGGGCTCCCAGTGAGCCCTGTCCCGCCCCGATCGCTTCGCTGATCTTCGTTCTCATGATTCTTCTGTTTCGCGCTCGCCGGAATTTTTTTCCAGGCACTAAGCTTCTCTTGATAAGAAATAACACGCAAACTGCGGTGATAAACATGGCAATAAAACGCATGTTAAAAAACAAAGTTCATTTACTTGACGTTTCGTATGTTTTTCGTATGTTTTGACGTTTTCGTAAGCTTCTCTTACGTATGCACTGACCTTTGCTTCTGCACGTCTTCCATAAACTCACAGCTCTTGTTCCGGACACTCACCTATCTCATGCTCTGGACATTTTTAGTACTTTTTAAATGATTTGAAGTCAATTACACAGAAATAACAACGTTAACGTTTTAAATTACACCGTAAAATATCCAACTCACAAGATTTTGGTCGGTGAAATGAAACGAAACTGACAAAACACATATACTATATCACATAATTGAGGTTTATTCCCCCTCATCCTATAACCTCTGACAGTAATCTGATATGATTTGTTTTACTGTGTCCCAGGGCCTGAACAAAATGAAAATTTCCAAGGCAAAATCAGGAAAATAAATTCATAATATGCTCCTAATTAGAATATTGAAAAAAAAAAATTCAAAATTTTCCACTGGACAGAGGCAATTGTCTCGGTTCATGTTACAAGCTATGGCCCAGTCTCCTGTTAAATTAAACTTTCACAAGGCAGAGAGATTGGACTGCATCGAAGAAAAGGCTGCCTCTTTAAGTTTTGCAAATTCAAAATGGTTGCAATACAATCAATTGCTCACTGGCACCCAATAAAACACCTTGCATACACTGCAGGCTGACTGAGATGGGTCCTTCCTGAGCAGGGAGGGATGGGTAAAAGGTATAAGGTAAAAGGTAAAGTCTGCATATGAGCCAAGTGGCTCATCAGGCCAGAGCTTATCCCGGTGTCTGTACCATGAAGTAGTATTTCTACTCCACCCTGGATGGGATGTTAGACCATCCCATGGTTACTCCCTGCATTAAATTCATCAGTACCCATTTATTCACCTGGGTGGAGAGAGGCACTGTGAGAGTAAAGTGTCTGGCCCAAGAACACAACACAATGACCCTGGCCAGGATTCGAACCAGAACCGCTCGATTTGGAGCCAAGCGAACTAACCGTGAGGCCACCGTGCCTCCACAATTTTAAGAAGCCTACTTTTAAGGTAATTCAAACCTTCGCGGGTGTCATCCAGTAAAAAATTCGTACGCGCGCTGTTTTGAATGAAACCCCCACAAACTATATATCAATAGAAAGGTTATAAAATGTAAAATTCGATAAAATTATATTCTTTTTTCCGACTGTTTTCCTAAGGCGGCAGAAGCCGTTAATGCTAAAACGACCGACTGAAATTCCGGCGAATTAATCGGGTATCAAATGCGATCGTTGATGCAAAATAACTGTCCAGTGTTAATCACAAAGCATCAATCTCTTAAAGCGCGTCAGCATTTTCTTTCATTTCTCTTGGTTATCTTTTTATAGATCTGTCAAGTTCCACTATCGAAAAATTCGCGTAACGTGTTGCGTTAGGCCCAGTTCCGACGTCGTGCTTCTGCCGTGCCGAACATAATTGCGATTTGGTTCGACTATGGCACGGCAGAAAAACAACTCTGATTCAGACGTCGTGCCAGAGTCGAACCAAATTCAGAATTTACTGATGCCTCGTAGCAATTCTCCTCCTAGCTCCCCGTGGGAACGCAATCCCGCCAAAATATATTGACATAATTTATGAATTTTGTTTGGCGCGACAGAAGTAAGACGTTTGAATCGCTACCGTACCATAGGCGTGTAGCACGGCAGAGCTTGTCGAACTTAATTGTTTGTCGATCTTAATTCAAAAGTTTGATTGAGACGCCGTACTTCTGCCGTACTTTTGTCGAACTTAATTCCTGAATTTAGTTCGGCACGGCAGAAGCGCGATGTCTAAACTGGGCCTTAGAGACCGCCACGAGAAAAGTCTCTGAGATAAAAGAATTCGCCGACACGTTTTTGTTCCTTATCTATCAGTGAATGTTCTGGCCAAATTTAGAGGAAAACCGTCTATTCTACATACCCTATTAATTCATTTAAAGAGGAGGGATTCTCTCGAAAAACTAATGCAAGTTTATAACATTTATAACATTTATAACATGTTACGCCTTCTCAGGGGGATATGTCAACTCGAAATGCCGCCAGCCAATGAAATAACAGAACCCCTAGCGTTCACAGTAAGGAAAGTTGAGCTTCGCGGTAAAGCGATAGTGTTACAGTCACGTTTTAGGCGCATACGTTTTAGGCCGGTGGTCAACAATAAAGGACAAAACGGAGAAAAGCGATGTGCAACAAAACAAAAAGAAACTGAGGAGCAATTGCCCTAGCGTGATTACAAAAAGGCATTCTTGACGGACATGAAATCTCAAATTGAAAGTATTTAATATAGGATCTCTGGATTAAGCCGTTTGCCGCGAAAACGTCGCTGAGTAGTCCATGCCGTTGGGGGATTACGACACCTTGACGGTTTATTAACTTTTCTTAAAAAACCTCTTTTTCCCAATAGCTCGCGCTCGTTTTGATATTTTATTTTCATTTTTTGGAAAATGTTACCTTGAATAATGGACTTTAATTTGGCTATAAAAAAAAAGTTTGGAAAAAGTAGCCCCGCGAGGGTTTAGAGTAACCTTAACTTTACTCTACATGGATTAGAAAATAATGAACACATAGTCAAGACTGAGACCAAGACATTTATTTCAGAGAACCATATTACAACATCATTACTAGGAGTAACAACGGTAAACCTGTTTGATTTAAAACTACCCATACATTTAGTATAGGTAAACCAATTACATGAACCTGGAAAAAAAAATGCAAATTGAAAGGTATTTTTAAAATGCTGCTTTCCTTCTTTAACCCTTTAACCCCCATCAGCTGTCAACATAAAAATCTCCTATCTAGTCTCTCAACATCACTTCTAATAGACCTAATGTTCTAGAAAATGATTCTTGATCCTGACAAGCTTTTCTTGGGGATCAAGGGTTTTATTCTCCTTATCTGGGGACTTGATTTTGTAACGAGAAATTAGATGCTCGGTGCTATTAGCAGTGACATTGGTAAGAGTGCTATTGAATGAGTAAAGAAGTCAGAAAAACAGCAGAAAACTATTCTGAGTTACTATCAGGTGTACAATGAATGAAACAACGGTTGTACCTCTATAAAGGTAAGTGGACCTCCAAATAAGCAGACACTCTTCATTTAAAGTCTGGTCCAAAGTTAGCATCTTTCATTTCCCTTAACAAAGAACCCTAATATCAGTGGACACCTCAATTAATTGAGGCAGCCTGTGAACACAGAAGTAATTTTCTGGGTTACGAAAGCCGGATATCCATCTGTGTTTGCAGGTTACTATCGAGGGGATGTAGAATTGTTAAAACCTCTATAAGCAAATACCAGCCTAAATTTACAGTGCAGTATTAAATTAATTGTAAAGCCATGATTGATGAAAGAGTCAATTGAAAATTGACAAGCCCACACAGTATTGAGAAGACAGATTACACACAACATCAAAGTTGTTCAAGAATTGAATTCAGGATATAGATAGCTACGTAGCAGCTAGTGCAGAAGTTTATTACACGGTGCAACCTTAGTGAAGGTCATGTGTGCTTCTTCTTAATAGAGGTTTCACTGTAATATATAGATTTAGTCAAGGCTAAAAGCGGAGCTCACGGGCAGGGTTGTTCAAAACCTGATTAAGCTAAACTAGGATAAGCGAGAATTTTCATCATGATTTGAGTTTTGTAACTTTGCGAGGAGGTTTTCTGTATATTTTTTGACATTCTGTTTTGAGTTTGAATAATCGCAAATACACAAAACAAAAGCAGTGAAAGGCATTTGTATACAAGAAAAATTTATTCTTTGGTCAACTTTTAATCCTGGGGTAGCATTAACCGGCTTCCGAACAACCCGGCCCTGTTTACAACAAGTTAACCTGACATGAGCCCGAGATCCAATTGAAAACCAGCACTTAGTCAGTGGTCAACTTCATAAAAAGATGTGACCTTGATGAACTCTAAACTTGAGCCCGCAATATGGTCATGTGATACCAGTCAGCGGGTACTTTGTTTTGACAGATGTCAATTGACCAGAACATAGATGTGCAATATCAAAGAAGGACGCTATAAACCATTGGCTGCATGTCTCTGTCAACCTATTAGCTGGAGTATGGCTACCATCTTGCATGACTCCGTTGCGGTCGCCGTCGTCGTGTGTACACGCCCATGAGCAATACCGCTAGCCATGATAACCATAAAAATCAATTCATCGGTTTCCTTTTCTTTCTTATATGAGTATGGGGCTCCGCTTGGGGGCCCTTTGGGCCGCCGGAGCTCCGCTATTATTGTTTTGAAGATCCTCACAGCAAAAAGAAGACAGAGGATAAAGAAAGTATATACAAATATCATGGACAAAAGCAGTTGAGACACTCCCCGAAAAAAACCTGTTTCGGTGAACGCGTGAGTTTTTCAATCTCCAATTCGCACATTTCGACCCCCTCTCCCCTTTTCAATGTTGTAACCATGTGACACTGTCCACGGAGCGTATTTCAACATTGAAAACGAGGAGCCTGAGGGGGGTTTGGCTATCAACAAAAAAGATGTTTTTTTTCAACTGAATTACGGAAGGACGCCGATAGAAAGCATTTGTTTTGCTCAAATGTGTCAACACTTTTGTCCATGATTGTAGCTATATACCTAAGCTAGCCACGCCGTAAATCAAACGTGTCGAATTCTTTTCAAGTATTGTCACACACCAGAGTTGAAATCCACAATATGCGTATCTTTTTTTGTCTGGAACATGCACCTATGAGCTTAACCTGCAACTCAGTGCACCTTTTCCCTGTATTGGAATGAAGTTACCAAAAGAGTTATTAATGATTGTCTAAAACCTAAACCAAGAGTTGTTCTCTCAGGTATATTATCTAATCTTGTCATAACAGACCTTTTTACCGATATGGAGGCTATCTTCAATAAATTAATTGTAACGTTTTTTTATGGGATGCTGAGGGGGGAAACCAAAATTCTAATCTGGTTTATTTGTGTTTTCATCTGGTTGATTACCCATGACACCTAAAGGCCCATTAACCGATTCATGCGTGCGCTCGCGCGCGTTGCTATGGAGGTGAAATTTCACTTCCGGTTACTTTTCTCAGCCTGAGCGTGGAAAACAAAAACAACTCAATAACTTGCAAAGTCGCTTACATTTTAGAAGTGTTTTCTTTCTGTTTCACGAGATACAAAGTCAAAAAAGTACAAGCAAAGACACAATAAGAGAAAAACAGAAAAACAAGAGCAAAGGAAAGAGAAAAACTGACTCTATGTGGCTTTGTGTGATCTTACCGAAGTCAATCTCGTTCCCAGAGTCTTCGTTCTCCTTGACCAGCGGTCGGAAAACGAGAGCTTTGGGAGCAACCATTTTGAAATAACCGAATTCTGCCCATCTGGTTTCACTGCGCAGTCTGCATCAATGGCGCACGCGAGGCGCACGCCTGAAATGGTTGCTCCCAGAGCTCTCTTTTTCCGACCGCTGGTCAAGGGGAACGAAGACTCTGGGAACGAGATTGCACCGGAGTGCACTGGTAGAGTAAATTGCGTAGGCGTTGATAAGGTGAACTTCCAATATACATCGGGTGCACTTCCAGTTTCTTTAAATATACTAAAGGAAACGCGGTTTTTCATTAAATCCAGCCTTTTTCAACGAGTTACGATTAAAGCCAACGTTGAAAGCATAGGACACATTCCTTTTTCGAAGTCACACTTTTTTCAGAAAATTACGAATTTTTTAATATTTTGGAATTCTCTCAAAATCTGACCTTTTAGAAATGAAACAAAATCTATGTATAGCGTAATGAGGATATAAATTGAAATATTAAATCAAAGAAAAAAATCCCGATAAAGTAATTTGCCTGGAAGCCTTTGCATTTTTTCAGTATTAGTCACATCATCAAGTGCCTGGCCTCATGACGTCATCACTGCTGTTCCTGATCATGCAAAAGTTAAGTTATTGTTAGACATGGCACCCAGTTCTTTCAAGGACGTTACTCGCGCGATGCGTGGAGAGGCCAAGCGACCTTCTCGCAACTATCTGAGACAAAATGGCACGAAAAGCCGGAGGTCATTTTATATGTTTTGATCTTCAAAAGACGTTTCATAGCAGAGATATTTTCTGCACTCGGCCGTCTTTTTGTTCGGCTGGGCTTTCATTAGCTTTGTGCTCGTTTGGCTGTTCATTCTTTTGCCATTTATTCGGTTTTAGGGAGTTAAATGAGTAAACCACAATGACAACGGCAACGTGTACAATGGCTGTGTAAGCGTGGGTTATAATTATTTGTTCATTTCTTTGCCGTTCTATACAAAACAGCAACGTGAAACAGTCACATTCTGCATATTCGAGGGAACGTGAACTACGACGGGCAATTTTTAAAATTTCTTTTTCGAATTTTGACGCTGTCTTACATATTTTGTTTGAGCTATTTCTGACAGTGATAGACAAATTGAGTGAACCTAAATTCTCGAGAGATTCGTAGGTTGAATATAAAGTCGATATTTAATCGACAAGTTGCCTTTGGCGTTGTTATGTCTAAACTGCCCTTTGCTGCTTGGGCGCGAACGTCTGTCTGCATTTTTGACCCTCTGTTTGTTCGGTTGCTCAGCGTGTTTGGGCGTTTGTTTGGTTTGCACTCGTTTCTCTAGTCATTTCTCTGCCGTTCATTCAGTTGTTGTTGTTGTTTGGGTAGGGGAGACATCCGTCTCTTATTGAAACTCCTATTTAAGTTTCGAAATATATCAAAACATAGCGAGGGCCAAAGCTCCCTTGCTTGTAGTTAAAATATCAAAGAAGACATTCCCCAGAGCGTGAGAGGTTTTCCTTCGCTTTCAAATGAAACGAAGCGAAACATAAACAGATCCTCCACGAAAACATCTACGGAACGCGCGAGTAACATCCGCAGAAGAACTGCTTACCATGTCTAAAAATAATTTAAGAGGGATTACCTTGGGTAGAAGTCCTATATGGGGGATTCACTCTCTTACCTTGATAATCTAATGCTCTGAACTAACTACTGTAATATGATATTTATTATGGTTATAAGAGAATCAATTTTCCTTGGCAACGGCTCGAAAAGATCAGTTAATGGGTCCTCAAAGAGGAAACTATACAAATTTATAGTATATGCAGCCCTGAAAACTGTAACCTTTCGCATGCTTGCCCCCTGGGAATCCCATATGCTTTAAATTAATCATGACACCTAGACTATGTGAAAGTTCTTAGGATTGAATGTACTGTTACAAGAGATTATCAAGGTAAGAGAGCGAATCCCGCCTAGAGGTCCTCTAACTAAGGCTGATTGGCTCAGTGATCTGAGAACCCAGTTGAAGGCGTTTGTGGGCGGAGTTTGTTTGCGAAGCAAGAGATTTTTCTTAGCTCTGTTTTCTCGATTAAATTTTTTGGCTTGAAGCGGACACTTTAAAGAATTACAACTCAAAGGGAATTTCTTCGATTGCACTCAAATTTGGACAGTAGCTAGATTAACATATAATAAACTAAATTGTTTCTGCGAATCGTTTATTTCGAAATATTTTTTCTCCGAGAGCGATTTTTGTACGATCACTTCACATTTTTTAAATCCTATTTCGAGCATG
Source organism: Orbicella franksi (assembly GCF_964199315.1). Taxonomy (NCBI): domain Eukaryota; kingdom Metazoa; phylum Cnidaria; class Anthozoa; order Scleractinia; family Merulinidae; genus Orbicella; species Orbicella franksi. The sequence goes on from NC_138147.1 coordinate 11,339,178, forward strand.
TTCTGTAACTTTTTACTACAATTGAACATGGCAAAACTCAGACACGCTTTTTTAGCGCTTTTTGTCCTTAAACCGGGGGAAGAATAAATTGGCGAAAAACAAATTCGCTTTGACTTGTAGCTTCCAAAAGGTGATTAGGGCGCTCGCATTTAGTGGTCCTGAAAAAATCGGCAATTCATTTCATTTCAAAATGTTTGGTATAGGTTGATAGCCAGCTCTATAAGCTTTAATTTCATATAGTGGTTTAGGAATCTACCGCTTAAACCGGACGCGCTACATCGCTTGGACGCGAGACACCTCTGAAGGTACACGGTAACCTTAAGAAGGATTACCTTAGTTAGAGGACCTATATAAGGGATTCACTCTCTTACCTTGATAATCTCTTGACTGTTACTAATCATTCGCGTTACTTCATGGAACTTGATAGTGACAAGTGCTTCGAGCATATGGAACAATGTGATATATAATTTGTTGAACAAAACCCACAATTTAAACGAAATCGATTCAATAAGTTCGTCGGTCGTTGTTTTCAAGGTCATAATTTGCATCATCGAGTAACGGTTCTGTGCACGCTTCTAGCTCATATCTTTCTTTCCTTCCCAACATTTTTTTTTAATTTTTCAACTTGAAGAGAATGCGTTAGTACAACTTTTAATTATTATTTGCCCACTCCGAATTCACTTGCCCATTCTCGTCCCCATAGCCCTTTTCGCTCCTCTTAGCCGGCGGGGCCTTGGCACGAGAATCGAAGGGCTCTGGAGACATAGGATTTTCGAATTTTTGATTGGCTGTTTGAAAACAAAGAAATCTTGGACGGAAGTCAGAATGTTCGAGCCGATTGCTGGCGCGGAAATATGAAACAGCTGTGACCAGCGGTGTTGAGCGGTGTTTAAAATGGAGGACATGGAGGACATGGAGGATTTGGGCCATATTGTTTAACTCACGGCTCAACACTTGTCGGTGTTGCAACAAAACGGTTTTTTTAGAAACCCCAGTTGATATATTCGGCAGGGAAAGCAGCAAAGAGCCGGAAATTTTAAAAGTGCTTGAGTTTTTAACTGGGTAAGAAATTAAGTGGCAGTCTCTCTAAAAGCGGTCCACTGCATCTATGGTCGGAAAAAAGTTTTCCCTCAAACTTCTCTCATTGAACTATCTTGGGTCATAAGTAAATGCAAAGACTTAAGTTTTTGCAAATACGTCAAAATAATTTTTGAGAGCTCAAAACAATCATAGCCGGAAAACGCCTAAATTTGAAAATGGTGACTTATTTATTCCCTTGTACCGTACCGTGATGAAATCGTTGGGAAATGATGTGGCGGCTCCAAAGTATTATGCAAATTTGGTTGCCTGTCAAACTTGGTCTATATAATCGGGAAACTCTTTCATGTTTTTGCATCTAGCTTTTCTTCTATTGACCAGGCCCAATTCAGACGTCGTGCTTCTGCCGTGCCGAACTAAATTTCAATTAGGTTCGACGGTAGCACGGCAGGAAAACAACTTTGATTCAGACGTCGTGACAGAGTCGAACCAAATTCAGGATATACTGATGCCTTGTAACAATTCTCCTCCTAACTCCCCGTGGGAACGCAGCCTCGCCAAAAGACATTAATATAATTTATGAATTTTGTTTAGCGCGGCAGAAGCACGACGTTTGAATCGCTGCCGCGCCAGAGTCGTGAAGCACGGCAAGGCTTGTCGAACTCCATTGCTTGCCGAACTTAATTCAAAAGTTTGATTCAGACGCTGTACTCCTACCGTGCTTTTGTCGAACTTAATTCCTGAATTTAGCTCGGCACGGCAAAAGCACGACGTCTGAACTGGGCCTGAGGATTCTTATACTTAAACATGTAAAATTCAGCTTTCGGTACGTGTGAAAGACTTCTACAATGAACTCTGAAATGGACAATTTGTGACCAATGCATTCAATTCAGTGAGCTTCTATTCTGTTTATTATCTTCTATTCGGCAACTGACAGTTGAAAGGCGACATGGCTTAACTTTGTAGGTTTTCGTGGATTAATATATCCGTTTCATTTATGAGCGAAGTTAAATATTTGGTAACTTGAAATAGTTTGCGCGGCAAGAATCAATATCAAAAAAATCAATTTTGGCTTTTTTTTATTACCCGTTGAAGCGACCGCCCAACAACAGGAATAGGCAATTTTATAACTAATTTTGGTGGCCTCGTTTAGCATCAATTTTGTAATTTAATTTTAGGGGCTTTTTTGGAAAGAAATTTCAGTGCTAGTTGTGTAGTGTTAGTTTTGGCTAAAGCCTAGCTTACATGATTAAATTTTACCACCGTGTTTGACAAATCAGATTAAACGGATACCTATCTCAAAACAAAATGTCGCGCTTTTTATCGCGCACGTGTACAGACCTTTGTGGGGTTCAATAGGAACATCGGGTATCATTAGCTTACTTCAATGCAGTGACTCCATAGAAAGTCACCTTGCTTCCATCCATTTGTCACGAGAGACCATAACAGAGGGACAGCTTATCTTGGTGAGGGCTGGCCTTTTTGATTTAGACGGGTCGCTTGTCGCGCAAATGTCCGTATGCGCCAAGCACAGGCACGCATATGGGAAGTTCTGGCGACCCAGAACAGCCTGTCAGTATCCAGTACATCGAGGGCGTCCTGGTAGGAGCCAGAAAAGGGCAAAGGGCCGATATTCAGTGAATCTTGAAATGGCTAAAGCCATCAAATGTATGGTGTTCTTGTTCAAGTCGATTCAGGTGCGTACAACAAATTGTAACTTTCTTACACACCTTTTGTTACATAACACAGGCGTTAAAACATTTCATCGTTTTTCTTTGCAAAATAGTTTACCTCAGTTTTAGATTTTTATATGGGACAGTTTTTCATCCAGACATTGACTTCGCAAAGTGAAAGTTCGAGCGGAGCAACAACGGCGGAGGCAGAATCCCTGAAAAGTACCTCACGAAAAGTACCTCTCAAAAGGCTAGGCAGTACCTGATACAGAAGTTTAACAACGGGCAAGACACTGGTCAGAAAGAAGATCCAGCCCAGGTTGCGAAGGATACACAGACTGCTTCCAGAATGGATGGAGAGAGAATGTTTGATAGAACGGAGCGGTTCTCGAAGTGTTAAATTCAAGGTTTCTTTTCGAGATTGTCTGCAAGCATAAAACAGGGAAGTCTGAAGCGAATAGAGTTGATGAGTGGAGGTGAACTAGATACAGACACAGAGGAGGAGGACGATTTAACAGAGGAGTACGCTTGCAAGTTAGTGTAGACGGGAAGCATTTGAGAGAAACAAGGAAAGCTGTCCTGGAGATAGTAGGCTTGACCCACCCAATCTTGTACGATATTTACGATCTGTGCACGTTTGCAAGAGAGGCGAGGCTACCAACTTTCAAGGTGAAGATGCTTAAAGAGATCTGTACACATTTCGACCTCCCATTTCAACCTAGAGATACCAAGGCAGATCTTGTTACAAAAGTGAAGGAAATGGTTTCAGAATGTAGTTGTAACACCCAACAGTAGTGACAGTGAAAGACGCTGGTATTTAAAAATAGTATGCAGCTGATCTGGGGACGAGACTAGGTATTAGTGGTACCTGTAAGCGTTTAGACCATATTCCCTGCGAGCAACGGCCCAGCAGCCTGTTTCTCGAAAGCACCGGAAACTTTTGGGGTCCGGAAAGCCATTTTTAGTTAATCAGTATTTAAAGACAGAGAGGTATATACGCCTGAAACTTCTTGTATGAAGGGAACTTCTCTTCATATTAGGAATATGTGAAAAAAAACAGCTCTGTAGTCGTAAGGTTTGAGATTTTGCTACGGCTTTTCGGGTGCGAAAACTTTTCGGGACCTTCGAGAAACGGGCCCCAGCCCCGGGGACATCGGCCTGTCGGATCCAAATTTAAGGAGCTTGCGCAGCGATTTTGGTTACCTTGCCTATGTATAAAATTGTAACATGACAGAAAATTGTCCTGGTCACGCGCATGCTCGAAACTTGTGGCTTCATATAAAATATGTTATATGTTATATGTTGTGTTATATGTATATCATCGAAACGACATGTTTTTAACGTCATTTCTCAAGAAAGCGATTGAAATGGATTTTACGACAGCTAAGACACTTTAAGGTTATTTGGTGTTTTATCCGGCTGTAATGTGTGGAAAGCAGTTTAAGAGGTAATAGGGGCACTGCTCCATAGAGAAAAGGTAAATTAGCTGCCCCTGAGTGGCATCTGAGTTCACATAGCTGTTAGGTCAGGACGCCCTCACCACAACACAACCCATTCTCATCCTTGTGTTGACTTTTTGATCATCCTGATTCTCGCTCTTCTGGATTATAGTAAAACATATGAGAGTGATCTGAGTAATTTGGTTACGAAAACGTTATTAAATATAGAAGTACTTAGTTAGGAGAACAATAATTGTCACCAAGTTGATGCTCATTTTGAAGTGTTTTCCAAATGCGTCGCAATCCCATTATAACCAAAGAGCAAGGAAGGTTTCAGTGTAAGATAATGAGTATTGCTAAAGCGAATACACACTGTGCGAACCTGTACACATTGGTTGACTTTGCAGTGTTTGGAGCAGATAAGGAGGTAAAATCTTTGTGGCTTGTGCAACGCAGCTGAGATTACGAAGGTCACGATGTTGTCGATTTGAATTACAGCGTTCTGTAAAGATTTGATATAAATTTTCAACTTTTAACATCGGCTAAATAGTACGTTTTACTTTACAAACATCAGTGGAAAATGGAAAGAAAGAATAAAAACACTAGAAAAGTTTTGCAAACTGACAGGTCTATAAACAGGACTAGTAGAAGTAATGGACCGTGACTAAATTTGCAAATATTCCGGCCACGTTTTCCAGACTTTTCCACATAGCGTCTAAGGATCACTGCTAATAAGTCAGCAATGCTACCTATTTAAACCGTTTCTGAGTTTTAGTTTTTGTCGGATCCCTGTATCTTAAACGTGGCATGATTAATTAAAACAACATGAGAGCGTTTTGAATGAAAACAATCTGAATTAGCGTGACAACTAATTTGCATGATGAAGTGTGAGATTCGCACAAAGCACAGAAAGTTCGAAGTCGCTGTGGGAAAGGAAGATAAAAAGCGCAAGGTATTTTTATATTTATATGCTTCCTAACCCTTGTTTAACAGAATTCAGTTAGATTTTTGAGCGGCCGGGTCTGGACTTGGGAAATAAACGCCAGCGAAGACAAGCTACTTTCGCAGGTTTTCAGAAATTGATATAACGAGCGGTAAAAGATAAATTTTCAGGATCCCCCAAAACAAAATATATGAAAAGTAACGTGCATTTCTTACCCTTGAAGGATCACTTAATGTAGGGATAATAACAATTTTTTTGTTACGTATGGTGGTCTTTGAGCAGCGAGCTCCTCAATTTAGGAAATTTTCGTTCTTGGAACGCTCAAATTTAGGCGTTTCCCGGCTATGATTGTTTTGAGCTCTAAAAAAAATATATTTGGACGTATTTGCAAAAACTTAAGTCTTTGCATTTACTTATGACACAAGATAGTTCACTGAGAAAAGTTTGAGGGAAAACTTTTTTCCGACCAGAAATGCAGTGGACCGCTTTTGGAGAGACTGCCACTTAAGTTTGGCGATGGTTCGAACCACGTACAGAAAGGTGAAGAATATTAAAGAATTCCGTTCATTGTTGCTGGCACCACTTTCTTCGCAGGAATTGTCCATCGTAGGGTCTTGTGTGAAAAGAGTTTGTGGCTCGCAACAGGTTGGAGAATCACCTTCGTCGAGTCAGCACTCGACGAAGAGTGAACCGCGGAAGTGTCGAAAGTGGTCGGAGGTGTCTTTTCCCTGAGGCAGCTTGAGGGCGATCAACGTCACAACAAAAATCCCCCTCAGTTTAGACCTATTGCTTCCAAAAATAACACGACTGCACTACAGCGCCTCTCACAATTTTAAAAAATTGGAACCTTTTATAAATGCGGACTTAGGGTTGGTGTTTCAGAAAATATGTCTAAAATATATTACTGTTTGTACGTGAAGGAAAACGGTGTGTAAATGATTTTGTTTCCTGGCGAATAATTGTTAGCATATTTTTTGCTTTGGCATCAATGGAAGGGACCATGGGAAGGCCAATGAGTGATTTCCACTTTTCTTTGCTGGCCCCACTCTCCAAATGGGGAAGTGGAACGGATGATAATGATGATGAGTGGATAATGTTTCAGCTACATACTGATGCAAAAAAGTTAGGATGTGTTCCTTTTGCAGTCATGTATAATTAAATGATTTAGGTGAAATCAGGGTTTGAAAAACCAGGTCTCAGCAAGGCATCAATTTCAAAACAAGTCTGTCACTGCATAAAACTATACACACTCAATTCTCAACTCTGATATATGTGCAATTGAAAACAGACATTAAGATATTCTTTTTGTGTTTACCACCTGACAACTGATCACTGAGAGACTTCCAATCAACCCCTAAAAATGAAGAGACCTCTTTACCAACATTGAGGGCAGAAAAATATACCCATTTCTTCAAGTCTCATATGAAAAATTTGGAGCAATTTGGGTTTTACTAAATAAATGAGACTTCATTTTTTCATTTCACGGGTACTTAAAAAATTAGTAACTGAGGAAATGTAAACATTAATAGTCTTATAAATAAAGTTTAAAAGTTTACAGTGGATTAGAAATTATACAATGTGTTCATCACTTACCAAATGGGGACTAAGCAATGAAATTTTCACTTTTCAAGAATAAGTGGTCAATCTATAATTTCTCCTTTATACTGTAGTAGTAATACATTTTCAAGTAGACAGGCCAAGTTAAGAAAATTATCAACCTAGGGATACTGTTTTGAGGTCACATTTTCTAATTATATTGTCAATGTACAATGTTCACAATAACAGTATGTAAATTGGAGTAAATCACTGTTGGGGGCATCCTCTCTCTCGTAACTTGTAGTTTTGCTATGTACAGGAGAAGCAGCACTTTGATTTTGTCATCACTAGTGTGTGGTCATGTTGAACACGTGTAGAAAATGTTCTGCCTATTGGGGTTCACTGCAATGATTTCTGGATCCTGACCATTCCAAGGGAACTTTGTATAACATGTATAACATAATAACAGCAATAATATGTATGACATTTTGTTTGCTCAGTTATTGTTGCAGTCATTGCAACTACAGGCACCATTGCAAATTTGGCACCTAGCATAACTAGTTGGGCATATGCAGGCCAAAAACTCTTCTTGTAAATACAACGTATGCAAATGTTTGCTGATTTAACAATGATTATAATTAGAATTTCCACATTTTGCACTAATATATACTAGTATATCAAATTGTCATAGACTAAATTTTACAGTTTGAAAGCCACTCATACAGGATTAGGATTGTCTGAGTGCATCAATACAATAGAAATGATGTTCACACAAACAATGCCACCATTCACTGTAATAATTTGCAACCTAATCAGAGAATTCCACTCTCAATTAGTGAAGGTGAGGCAAGACTAAATAAAGAAGCCAAATTACATTTCTTGTACACAAAAAGTCATCTACAAGAAGACATGTTGACTATTTCAAAAAAGGTACAAAATTTTATTTGTCACATTCTTTGTCCCCAAAGCATACTTACTGAGCAAATTCGTTCTCTTACAAAGCCCTATATCACACTGTAGTACATGGGAATAACTCAAGACAGATATTAAATACTTGCTATTCTACAACGAGATATGCTTCATCAGTTACGACAGCTCTCATATTGCGTCTCACATCTTCACAATCCAATAAGTTCCTTAATTTTCCAACAAATGCGTCCGGGAGGTCATAAATTATTGGATACTTCGTTTGCTGGATATCTTCAATTTCAACCTCGCTCAATGTCTCAGTATTCCGAACCATTAGACAGCTGACCTGCAAATCGTTTTGCTTCACGGTCTGATCTCGCATTTAAAGGTGAAACAACGAAAATAAAGGATTCAGCCAGCATGCCAGGAGTCAAAAACAAAGGGTAATAACTGAAAAATCAATGACTTGCCAAAGCAGGTAAAAAATTAGTGTCTTTCTTCAAAACAACAATGTCCCTTATCGCCTCTTTCTGTTCAGCACGGAAGGAAACATTCTCTAAATTGATACCACTCAAAGATTCCTCGAATCCTGGCTCGACGGCGCCATTGACAATCCCATACAGTATGTAGACATTACGACTGCATACATGAAGACCGAAAGTCCTAGAATCTAGGACCGGAAAATCCATGGAAAATCCTATGTCTCCAGAGCCCTTCGATTCTCGTGCCAAGGCCCCGCCGGCTATGAGGAGCGAAAAGGGCTATGGGGACGAGAATGTCACTTGCCTAATTCACATTATAATATGAAAACAAACATGGCGGCTATCGTGAATAAGCTCTATTTGCTCATAGAACAAAAGCCAATGGAATGCCGCACTTCTGAAAATGACGCCAACCATTGGGACGAGATTGAATACAAGACACATGCAAGTAATTCTTTACACTTCATCGTGGTTAGGAGTGGAAAATCTAATGCATGCTTGCTAATATTTCACGTGCAAATTTGAAGATTTCCTCCACACTGATCTGCAAAATTCAAGTGGATATCCAGACCACCATTCGGTCTTGTTGTTTAGGCTTGACGCTTTTATCTGACAACGTTAATTGAAATAGCTGTACATCAAACGTATTTTATATAATAACCCAAGTTATTCTCGGATTTTGATTGGTTCTCACCTATGATCTATTAGAGGACAGACGCACGATTGACGTCATCAATTCAAAGTTTTTTCCCTCTGTGTTTTAAAATGGCGGAAAGTTTTGAGAATTTAGATAATATTTTACATGACTGGGCAAAAGATAAGGTACAAGAAAGTCTTGTCCAGGCATTGAACAGGTACCAGAAGCATAGTCTAGCAGGAAGAAGAAAGATAAAGCCGTTTCTGTTTCAGACAATGACTCAGAAAAAATACTCGAGCAGTCTCAGTCGGCAGTCGAGCGAGACTAAACTAAACACAAAATTAGTCTTGGTAAGCCGAGAACCATTGCTTTGTCTCGAATTTAACAAACCCAATAAACAAAATGTTGATGAGATTAATTTATTTAAAACATTGAACTTTTCCCAGTCTAAAAATAATTGTTGACACAGTGATTGTCTGGAATGGAACATCAAAACCACTTCTTAAAATCAGTTAAAATAAACACATAACCTTGCTTTCCGATGCGAATGTTCCAGTCCGTTTCAGGGCACAGCAGCGAGCAAAGTATAGCTCACTACAGCTCACGGCCAACTGTATCGCAGCTAAAAGCTGTCTCCGACACTATTTCAAACTGATTTGAGAATCACCAACCACAGAGGACACAAATTTCCACCATCACTAACGCTCCTTTCATTCAAAACTCGAATCGAATGACCTCCAGGTTAACCGCAGCCGCAAGTTTTCCGAGCGCAGTTTTTCAACTCCTGCAATATTCGAGGCAACATCCAAGCTTTTCGGCTCACAGGGCTGCTCTGGTGACAAAAACTGACTTGACTTATTCAGCGTTTTCTTTGAGATTTGTAGATTTCGCAGTTCAATTCTGCTTTCGCTGTAAGTTTTCATTCCACGAGAAGCGACGCGTGAGTCAAGTTTGACAGTGGCGTGATTTTCCCGGACCAATCACAATTCTTTGCTACGCATAGCAACCAACGAGATTGCTTCAATTTGTACAGACAATAGATTACGTCAAATGGCTTTTTTCGTGTTCGCCAAAGTGGGCAAAGGCCGGCTTTCGAGTTATGTTGAAAGATTTTGAAATAAAAAAAGCTTTATCGGTAGTAGTTTGTTTCGTTATTAAATAAAACAAATAGATTGCATGTTGCCGTGCGTCTGTTCAGTAATAGATCACAGAAGACGTCATCTGTGATCTATTACTGAACAGACGCACGGCAACATGCAATCTATTTGTTAACTAGATTTTTCAAAACCTTACTTGACAAGTATCTCTCCACGCATATGTTAACCGTTATACCATGCCATAGAAAATACTCGACGGTATTACACTCAACCTTCGTATCGTCCGCAGCGCGTAGCTCGTATTGATTGTGCTGGCCACTGTATTTTCTATGGCATGGTATAAAATATAGTTACGGCTGGAGGCTTGATATTGATATTCTACGGTTTTGGGAATTGCGGGACAAAAAAGACTAAAAAATTAGACAGAATACTCTTATATCGTCCTGTGTTGTTTATTGCCTGGAACTGGTTCTTTAACATCCTTTTGTTATTGGTAGTTGCTCTTTCTGTGGAAAATATTCCTCGTCAGCAAGGCAATGTACCGATACATAAGCCATAGTCAGGCAGGGTGCAACGACAATTTAGCTTATCGCAGAGGCCAGCCATCAAAAGAGCTGAAGAAACGCAATACTAAAGGTAATTCAGGTTTCTTAATTAAATTAGGAATCTTCCCATGACATGTTTATCCAGTTCATTTAGGTTTAGCTTTGTTCCATTTAACTTACTCTTTCTATCAAAGAGTGAATTTTGATCAAAATTTCCTTTTCAGTTGAGCTATAATGACGGGAACTCACTTTACTCATGCGGTGAAAAACAAAATTAAAGCGCAATGCCTAAAGTTGCATGGCCGTGCGAAGTAACGGCAAAAAATGACGGAAGCATTCATTTGTTACCACAACGAGATCATTTCCAGCAATGTTTTCTCTTGGCTCGGCTGTAGCGCTCTTGTCCAGAAGATATTTCGGCCTGACCCATCCACCCATAAGCTTGTTGAAGGGCAACAAAAATCAGCCAAAACAGATATACATCTGAACTGTTCCTTACGAACAGTCAAAGAACGAAAACAAACTTGCATCATTTAAGAGACGTATCTCAAGCCGTCCTTTTCGCATCAGAAGTGTACGTAGCAGCTCTCGTAAGCTGCCATTCTTTTACTATTGCAGCAGCTGTTATTGTTTAAGGCCAGGGACATTGTTTCTGTTGTTTGTTTTATTGTTCTCTCAAAGGCTATCAAGCCATTTATGTCAAAACTTACGAGAGCTGCCTCCTGGTCCTTTCACATTGAGGTCCACCCAAGCGTAATTACTTTTACAAGTTGCTTTGGTTTTCTATCTCATTTGACTTATGTCCGTGTTCTAAATCTTCGTTCAAGGCCGGCTCGAAAATACTAGTTCTCTTCAATTTCCACCTCCTAAATGGTCCTCCTGACTGCTTTGTCTAATACTGAAGATAACGCTTAGTTTATTCTTTCAATATTTTATTAACACGGGCTTGGCGGACAGAATAAGAAATAATTTAGAAGAGAATATCGTTGGAGGAGCATCGTCTGCCATATTGTTTCCTTAAGTGAATGGCAAATTGATTCGATCAACCTTTTTTATAGACATGGGACCATTATTGGACTCGCTAACGCCTCGGAGACGTATCATCGTCTATCTAGTCGATATAATCTTATAATTGTCCACGTTCTTGAGTCATAAATCGTCGAATAGTTTCTGTGTCCTTTCGGTTGCCAGGCAGCAACACGATAAAAATTCCGCATTTGATGGTTTTTGGGTTGGTCAGCCATAAATTTGGACTTGCCCCGGCTATGAAAGGTTAGTATAGTTGCTTATTTACACTCTTTTTTTTTGTTATAGCAATATTGTTTTTCCGACCGAGGCTGAATATTCTTATTTTTCTGCCGATTTTAGGCTAAAAATATTCTTGTGAATATTCTTAGATTATAAGCCATTATAGCGTAGGACATTTCTGTGTTCGAGTGTATTTGGTGTCTGGATAGTGGTAAAGTAGGTTTAGAGCCAACATTTGTCTATTTATTTTAAGCATTCAATGACTGACCCTAAGGGAAACAGCTTTGTTATCCCTGGACCCTCAATTAAACTCTCTGTTTCCGTTGGGGCCAGTCATTAAGTGTTCTGTTAAACTCTCCAATTCAAGATAAAAACAGAATGCAAAAAAAATATATGCTTGACGCCGCGTGGCACACAAATTTACCGTGGTTTCAAGGCGTGCGCCCTGATCACGCGCAAGTCGAAAATTCAAGTTGTTGTTTCCCTAGGGAGTTAGTGAGTTTTGACCCATGACACGTGATTCGTTCACCTCAAATCAGAAAACGTATTTGAGTTTGGAGGTAGAACAAATTTATTTGTTCATTTATTTATTTTTTGGCTTTCTGTGTGTAGACCGCATTAAAAGTCAGTCATATAAGATTTGCAAAGAATATCTTTTCTCTTTCAACCTTCTCATAGGCGTGGGCGGCATGTATTCCTATTACATATGACTGATACATATCAATGCATCATTGCAACGAGCGCGCATCTCTTTACTATTTCCATTGGCAGGTCGACGCGAAGCCCACCTTTACTGCCTAGATTGCTTTGGAGAATGGGAGAGTGCACTGAATACTCAAGAAAGTTGTGACAAAAACATCGTTTCCGAGGATTGCGAGGAAGAAAACTGGGTGTGTGGGGTGGAAGGTTTCCAGACAGAAGACGGTTTTGAATTTAATTGTGGATGTTAGACCAAAGAGGAATATAAAGAATTCGCAGCTGAAAGTGCAGCCAGCACTAAAAGAACTTCTGTTGTAGCAATGTGTGATACCACCAATTGTAGTCCTGATGAACTGTCTGTAACTGGTGGCAATTAAGGGCAAGAATTTGTTTGGTAAGTGCCTGTTATAACAGAGGAAGTAAAATTGCTGAACGTTAAACATTTTTTTCCGTTTATTTAGCTTGAATCTTCTAACTTTATTATAAGGTACGAAAACGCGAGGCCCTTTTAGAACTGTTACTAATCTTCAGTTGTTCAACAATCATTGCATGAGAGTAAAACACAAAATGATATCACTAGAAATTCAAACAATGTACACAAAATACGTTACACGACACATGACAATGTAAGCATATTACAACCACTAAATTCGGAAAACATTCGCTTCTAGGTGTTCTCTAAGAAATACTTATTCTTTTCACTTTTGAATGTTTAATTTGAATATTCTTATTTTCTGAAATGACTTAACTGTTGTTATTTCCTGAATTTATTATTAATTTGTGATAACTTCTAAGATTCTCAAAACCGCCCTATAAATTAATATGTTCAAGTCTATAAGATAAAATAGTAGTTTCGAATATTGCGGATTCATTTTTAAAATTATGTTTGCAAAAGCCTTTACGGATACACAATGATACGACTCTGATGCTATATAATCAGACGAAAAGCATTTTCCTACAAACTCAATGTTGGCCAGTTAGCTTTGTACACTAAAAAAGCTAATAGTATTTAGCAGTCACGTAATAACAAATCAAAAGAGTCTTCCCATCAGTATTGATAGATGCACTGAACAATCTAAAAGGTAAAACAAAGCAACACTGTTAGCTCCTATTTAGTGCAACGTTTAATCACTTTATTAACTTTCTCTCAAGCTTTTGATAATTTGATTTCCTTGCACAAAACAAAGAAAAGCGTCAAGGCGACCACAAACGCACAACGCAAGTATTGTAGTATTTTACATGATAGGTTTGCACTTTTGAAACACGTTTTATGTATCGTGTAAATTAATTCGGTCATCTCAGATTTTCAAGAAGTGCCAAAGTATTGTGATTGGTGCGTGACAAAGGAAACTGCACCAAGTCGAAACTTCAATAATATTACTTAATTTCCGATTGTATCATCTCGACATTTAACAAACGCTTAAATACCTTTACATATATTGAAGTTCATCTAATCGCCTTTAGCAAAGTCCAAGGTAACATCATCACCGATGAGTACAAATGGAGCCCAGTGCTTCACTTCGCTAAATTTCTCAGACTCTCTCAGACACGCCATGGCGCGGTTCAGAGATTCACCGGCGCTTCTTCCTTCTGCTAGGTGAAGGTAGAAACTCTTCATGAACTCCAGAGTGGCTTCGTCGTCAATTGCCCACAGGGACACAAGAACAGAACGAGCACCGGCACCCAAGAAAGCTCGTGCAATTCCAACCACACCCTCAGCCTTAATCTCACCATGGCCACTATGGCAACAACTAAGCACAACCAGCCCTGCTCGCATTTGAACTCTCATCACATCACTCATTCTTAGCAAGAAGTCTTCTTCAACAAGGATGTGGGATGCTCGCATAGGGCTTGGTGCCAGAGCAATTTCTCCTGTTTCCATTCTACCATGTGCTGCAATGTGCACCAAAGCAACTGAGGGGAGTTTTCTCAACACTTGGGCTTTTGTTGCCTCTTTTCCAGTGAGGGGAATAGTGTTGAGTATTTTCCCAATCATCTGTACTTCCATCTTTGCAAATGGCAGCTCTTCTAGCTTTAACCCATAATAACGAACTTGCTCTAAGCATGGATCACCCACAAGCAGCGCCCCAGACTTCTTGTGGTAATCTGGTAAACAATCTCTGATCAGTTTCAAACTATTCAATGACGGAATGACCCGGATTCTGAAAGACTCGCTTAAGTACTTTGAATTAGAATCCATGAATGCAGCATAAGGAGCCAAGCATAATGGACCTTCGGGAACAAATATCAGTTCATTGCCATTAATCAAGTCTTTGATGGGGCTAATGATAACGTCATACAGTGTTCTTAAAGGATTGGTATCTGAGTGTGTTTGAGTGTGTTGATCCCTCTTCTTTAACAGGTGTCCCCCGCTTTTCCTATCCAATGAACGATCTTCGCATTTCACACCACTACTGACACCAATTTTCTCACGAGCATTGTGAATTAAAGACTCCAACACTCTGCTCGCATTTTCCTTCGAATTATTATCACTGATTTGTTTTCTTCTTAATTGAACATCCTTTCCATTTTGAATAATCCAGAAAATTATTTCTCTTTCGTGAACTGCCATAAAGACTGTATCTGAAGGAAGGCAATTTAATGTGTCGCAAGTCATTTTTTCCCCAGTATGTGGTGTTTTAGTTTCGTACTTTGAATTCATAAGATCTCTTAGAGCTTGTGCACGTCCTTGCTCAGCAGCAAACAAAGCCTCAACTACGTCACCTTGTTTTAAAATCAGGCGCCATAATCTGGTATAAACCACATTATTAACATCGCGGTAGCTAATTGTCCACTCATCTTTACCTTGCAGATTCTGCCTAAGATCATTGAACAATCGCACGCTAGAATGATAACAATCAAGGGCTTTCTTCAGAGAACATTGATATTCAAAGCAAATACCAAGATTACCATAGGAACGTACTTCTCCAGCTCTCTCTCCCACTTCTTTGGCAATTTTTAGATGACGTTCATGGTACTCGATGGCTTTTTTGAAATCTCCCAGACTGTGATAAGCATTGCCAAGATTAGCATAGGAGCTTCCTTCTCCAGCCCTGTCTCCCACGTCTTGGGCAATTTTTAGATGACGTTCATGGTACTCGATGGCTTTTTTGAAATCTCCCAGACTGTGATAAGCATTGCCAAGATTACCATAGGAGCTTCCTTCTCCAGCCCTGTCTCCCACTTCTTTGGCAATTTTTAGATCTAGTTCATGGTACTCGATGGCTTTTTTGAAATCTCCCAGACGGCGATAAGCATTGCCAAGATTAGCATACGACCTTCCTTCTCCAGCCCTGTCTCCCACTTCTTCGGCAATTTTTAGATGACGTTCATGGTACTCGATGGCTTTTTTGAAATCTCCCAGACTGTCATAAGCATTGCCAAGATTACCATAGGAGCTTCCTTCTCCAGCCCTGTCTCCCACTTCTTTGGCAATTTTTAGATGACGTTCATGGTACTCGATGGCTTTTTTGAAATCTCCCAGACTGTGATAAGCATTGCCAAGATTACTATACGAGCTTCCTTCTCCAGCCCTGTCTCCCACTTCTTTGGCAATTTTTAGGTGACGTTCATGGTACTCGATGGCTTTTTTGAAATCTCCCAGACTGTGATAAGCATTGCCAAGATTACCATAGGAGCTTCCTTCTCCAGCCCTGTCTCCCACTTCTTTGGCAATTTTTAGACGACGTTCATGGTACTCGATGGCTTTTTTGAAATCTCCCAGACTGTCATAAGCATTGCCAAGATTACCATAGGAGCTTCCTTCCCCAGCCCAGTCTCCCACTTCTTTGGCAATTTTTAGATGACGTTCATGGTACTCGATGGCTTTTTTGAAATCTCCCAGACTGTCATAAGCATTGCCAAGATTAGCATAGGAGCTTCCTTCTCCAGCCCTGTCTCCCACGTCTTGGGCAATTTTTAGATGACGTTCATGGTACTCGATGGCTTTTTTGAAATCTCCCAGACTGTGATAAGCATTGCCAAGATTACCATAGGAGCTTCCTTCTCCAGCCCTGTCTCCCACTTCTTTGGCAATTTTTAGATCTAGTTCATGGTACTCGATGGCTTTTTTGAAATCTCCCAGACTGTCATAAGCATTGCCAAGATTACCATAGGAGCTTCCTTCCCCAGCCCAGTCTCCCACTTCTTTGGCAATTTTTAGATCTAGTTCATGGTACTCGATGGCTTTTTTGAAATCTCCCAGACTGTGATAAGCATTGCCAAGATTAGCATAGGAGCTTCCTTCTCCAGCCCTGTCTCCCACGTCTTGGGCAATTTTTAGATGACGTTCATGGTACTCGATGGCTTTTTTGAAATCTCCCAGACTGTCATAAGCATTGCCAAGATTACCATACGACCTTCCTCCTCCAGCCCTGTCTCCCACTTCTTTGGCAATTTTTAGATGACGTTCATGGTACTCGATGGCTTTTTTGAAATCTCCCAGACTATCATAAGCATTACCAAGATTAGCATAGGAGCTTCCTTCTCCAGCCCTGTCTCCCACTTCTTTGGCAATTTTTAGATCAAGTTCATGGTACTCGATGGCTTTTTTGAAATCTCCCAGACTGTGATAAGCATTGCCAAGATTACCATAGGAGCTTCCTTGTCCAGCCCTGTGTCCCAGTTTTTTGGCAATTTTTAGACCTAGTTCATGGTACTCGATGGCTTTGTTGAAATCTCCCAGATGGTAATAGGCGTTGGCAAGATTACCATAGGAGCTTCGTTCGCCAGGCCTGTCTCCCACTTCTTTGGCAACGTTGATGTAACAGGTTCCTTCTTCTGTGTTAGTTTTCATATCTTTGGTAGTATTCGGTGAAGTGGTGGTATTTTTCTATGAGACAAAAACTTGTGTCAGTTAATGACGAAAGCATGAGTATTTACCCAAAAAGTGTACAAAGTGCTAAATTCGGGATTTATATAGCTGAAACTATCCATACCGTTCCAAAACAACGCTTTGGTGGTTAAACAGGTCTAGCCTGAACCAATGAACCGGTGATAGTCTTCGGAATCTTTATTTCGTGTGATAGTATGGGCAATGAACGGAAGAACTTTACTAAGAAAGTGGATAATCTTAAGACAAAACTTGCAGCTTGGCGTTTGCGAAAACGTTCTCTGTTTGGGAGTGTCTCAAATTGTTTACTCAGCTTCCATGGATGACACTCCAAACAAAAATGCATCTCTAACCCAATCGCTACCTTTCCCATTCTCATGGAAAAACAAAGCAGATAAAAACAACAGAGAAGTTTTATATCAGGATTATGGCGATGGTGGTTTGCGGTTGAAATTAAGTCCCAGCACTTAAAGTGGCCGCTTAACTGATGACGAAGATGATACTTGGTCAGCAATTCCAAAATTTTATTTTATAAAATATGGGGTTTTTTTAACACGTTTTTTACCACAATTGCGTTGAAATGGGTGTCTTTACGCTGCATGATGTAATTGACGCCCACGGTAGTTTTTTACCAATTGAACCGTTCCAACAGCGTTATGGAATTAATTGTAATTTTTTCAAATATTTGCAAGTAATCTCTGCGTTCCCGAGCGCCTTACGGCAAAACGCCAAGGAACGTGCTGAGCCTAATGTCAACTTTTTATTCGGCAGCACGTTATTTCAATTATCCTCGGTCTTAACCATCAACTTCTTGAAACTTAGTTGTAAAGACTATTATTGGCTTTTTCTCAATGAACGGAAGCCTCAGGCCACTGGTCCAATAAAATGGGACCGCAACTTTGGTCCGACGGCTTTGCCATGGAACCAAATCTTTAATAGAGTGAAGGTTATTTGTAGAGAGAATCAACTGAGAGAATTTTACTTTAAACTAATTGATCGCATTGTCGTTACGAAGAAAGAGCTTAGTCTCTATGGAATTGCAGACAATAATAGATGTTTCTACTGTGGTGAGCCTGACTCAGTTCTTGAAACATTTCAAAACTGTAGTACAACAACTTCTTTTCACAATCGGCTGTTGAACTAGTTCAATGAGATGCATAACAACTCAATATTCCCGGCAAACTACGTATCACTGCTTGGTATGGCGTGTGGGAAGGGTAATAACAATGTTACAAAATTTAATCTATGTTTATTATATGCTAAATATTATCTACATTATCACAAGGTAAATGAGAGGAATCTTGACTGGATTGAATTTACTACAAAAGTAAATTACAAGTTAAGAATAGAGAATCAAGTTTCTGGTATTCTTTTATGATGCTTCTTCGCATTTTGTCCTGTTAATGCTTTTAAAAGGCATTAGATTGATAAAAGGACATGCCATTTTAAAGATAAGGGTAATTTGCAATTTGAAAAATACATGTATTGCCGTTACGAATGTAAAGCTCCTTAAAATAATTGTTAAAACTAAATAGGGTGAAGAAGTTGTCTTGTACTGCAAGTCGTGTTTATAGCTCTGTTGTATTGTAAGTAGTGTACGTAGCTTTTGTTATTGTTTTAGTGTAAAGTAGTAGCAAAAGTATCTTAACGTGTAAGCAAACATAATAAAATAAACCCATAAAAAAACCAAAGTATATTAATTTTGCCCTTGGATTGCGATGACTTTGTTTGAAGTCTAATGTTAGAATTACAAAAATGTAATTATGCTGACAATTATTCCAGGGCGCTGCCAATCAATATACCCTTCTTCTGTATAAGAGTGGCTGGTTATAATATTAATAATCTTAATGTTTTACTTCCTTAGCATAGAGGAGAGACGTCAAAATGCCTTCGTTTTGCTGAATGCGGCCTTTGTATAGTTAACAATATAGTTACATAAAGAAAGAAAAAATTGTAAATAGTAAACACAAGGTAAGATAATATATACATGTACTCGTTAGAAGATAAAATCAAAAGATAAAACCACCCCTCTCCCCTAATCACTGATGAACTGGCCCTTAACCCGAAGCGCACCATTTTTTCTATCAATAAAATGGGGGCCAGAGGTGGTCTCAATTTTTAATTTAAATTGTCCAACATTGTAAGTGTTGAAGTAGTTTGATTAGCAATGGTCGCTCCCAGTAGAAACCATGCCTTGTCGCATTTCCAAACAGCGAGAAGAGAGGTGAAAATGTGATGCGGAGCGGAGTGTTGCCGAAGATATTCATACATCTTCATACACGTTCTCGCTGGCAAATTGACGTAAAGATGAGCACGCACGTATCGCGGAATTGATAACTGCCGTAGTTTCCATTCTCTATCTCCTCGATACAGTAAAAAAAGATTACGGACGATGTTTATTCATATGCTTATGCTTTCAGCAGCGCGTTTTCATTTGACGTAAGCACAAGCATAAGTTTTCCTTTTTGCGTTTCCATTTGACAATCACATCATGAGCTCGAGATTTCTATGACTTGCTAGATGACGAGGGCTCAGCTCCACTCAGCTATCACGCCTACAAATCGAGAGCGAATAATCTAATTGTTTGAGTATAAATCTACAAGTTGTTAAAAATTTTATCTAAGTTCTTTTCACGGACACTTCGAAAAGATAAAGAAGCGGCCGCCATTTTGTTAACAACCGCAGGCTACAAGGGTACTCGCACTCTACAATTAGATTATGAGCTCGAGATTTTTTATGAGGTAATAGTTGATGAGGCCTTCGGCCTCGTCAAATATCACCTCATAGAAATCGAGAGCGAATAATCTAATTTTTTTAGTAGAATTCCGACTGAAAGAAACGCAAATAACGGTTCTAATTATTTTTCTACGTATTATTGAACTTTACGTTTCAACGAAATCAAAAGTTCAAAAACTTCGGAAAAACGTCCACAATAGTATATGAGTAGCTCAGCCAATCAGATTGCAGCATCTGCATTAGTATAATAGTAGAATTCTACTAAAATAAAATAGATATTAAGTAGCGTAGTCAATAAAGAGAACAGCATTAGTGACAGAATGCTTGTATATATAGAGGAAACGAATACAAACAAAAAGAAGAGAAGAAAAGAAGTTTTCTATTTCGTCTTATTTTAATTCTCGAACCGTAAATTATCTTTGCTCAAGTCATTGTTACGTTAACAGCTCGTGCTAGCTCTTTGCTTCTAATTAAGCAATCGACCACTCTTTCTATTGGTTTACTGGCGCAATAAACTACGCGGGATGTTGGGAGAACACGAGAAAAGTTTGTAAATCACTCGCTTAACCGCTCGTGATTTACATACTTTTCGAGTGTTCCCCCAACGTCCCAAGTGGTTTATTGCGCCGGTGAACCCAAAGAAAGTGGTCTATTGCTTTTATGAAATAACTATGGAAAAAGTCTGTCAATGAGGAGAAAATTTATTGTACTTTCGCAATCAAGTTGCTTATTGTCATCAAATTCGTGACATGACGCGACAAACCAATCACAGCGACTGAAAGAATGAAAGCACAGACTCCGCCCCGGATACGAAATCCGCAGAGGAAAGCGACGAAAACAATTCACGCTAAGAAAGTTTTAAGAAAGGAAAGGAAAAGGTTATCGGTGAAAGGCAAAAAGCATATTAATTAACTCAAAGGAACCGGTGGACTCGGTCATCACGAAAGTGAAAGGCTGTACGAAAAGTGTGCAAATAGTCCAAACTTCATGTGCTGCGAACTGATTCAACGCAATTTTAAACGATAACTTTCCAAAGTTTTGCGAATGGAATAAAGGTTAGTAACAGAAACGCTGTCTCCGAAATTTATTCAGAATATATTTACTTATGCTGGAGGCTATGAAGTCCGTGTTTCTCTCTGTATTTTGCTAAATGAAAACTATTGCTTGAAAGCTAAGCTTGTGGAAGTCAAATTCATTTATCGTGTTATGGATGCATCCATTGAGTTTAAACTCAAAATTTCTGATAGAAAGAAATCTTTTCCCTGCTTTTTTGACAACCCAAATTGATCAGTCAAGCCCAGATGTCCTCCACAGACCGTGGAAAGCGCCGAAATAGGGGTTTAAAACGTCCGTAATCTTAATCTCAAGCGTAACCGAAGTCGGCGTAAAAGTTTTGCCGTGGAAAAAAAGATAAAGCTTTATATGACCAACTTCTGGTCCTGTTTTTCCCTGCAAATTTCCGTGTATATGTTGAATGAAAAGATATTCGTGTTGTTGATATCTCAGCCAGCGAAAGGCAAAACTGTTTATTACATTTGTTATCGCTAGAGTTCCGAGTTGTCTAGTTCCCGCGTAGAGCTGCCATAGATCGAAAACCGTTGTTTACCGGTACAATAGAATATAGGTTTAGCAACTCTATTGACTAATCAGAGCGTGCTTAGTATCTCAGTTATTTTATAATGAGTAATAGAAGTATATCTCATTGCACGTTTCCGTACAAGGGGTTTCTTGTACAACATTATTACTTATTATTACGGCATTATTTAATCTCCCCTTTAAAGCCGAGAATATAGCTCCCTCTAGCATTACTTACCAGGCGCTTCACGGAGAGAGTTTCGGGATTGCTCTTTGCTTCTTGTAATTTAACTCGATCTCCAACACACCTGGCTCGTAAATCTAGTAATGTCTTGTTAGTCTTGTCAATCTGCTTAGGGTTAAGGCACATGACATAATTAAAATATAACGGGTCAAGTGACTGAATATTCCGCCAGCTTGGGGAATATCCGAGTGATGTTCCCCAATTTTCAAGACTGCGCGTATTACGAAAAATATTTGAAGGATAATAAACACAATAGCCTACATTTGGCGCGACAATATGCTCGGATATTTGTCAAAGGACATTATATAATAGCTTCTCGGAGCAGATAATGTCCGTGGAAAAATATTCGAGCATACTTTCGCGTCCAATGGAGACAGTTGTTAGATATACTAAGAAATTCGTTTAATAACTTCTATTTATGTTCATATTATTTATTGCGTTCGACGAAGGAGAACGCATAGTATTCCCAGGGGATTTAAAATGTCCCGCGGTTATCGATCGCGGTCGATGCCATATGATTTCAGGGTTTGGACGTCATCTTGGAGTGGCTGGCTGGCTGGCTGGCTGGCTGCGTGGCAAAAATGGCCTCGATCTCATGTGAGACTTTTTCGGCCGCCGGGAACTGGTAATGGCGCGTTGCGTGTCAAATCTACAAATCAAAGGTCTTGTTCTCATTCATATTAAACATGGACAAATTATTGCTTTGAGATTTAAAATAGAAAGGAAAAATACAAATCAATGTTCACGTGGCTTCAGAATGGAAGATCAACGAGTACAGAGTCCTCAAACCATAACGATCGGTTGTACGTTTTCAAGTAAGTTAAGTTCTGAATATCGATCGCGGAGTTAAAGCAGTTTCCCGGACTTTAGAAAACAAAAATAGTAATATACATTATTGTATGGCCAGCTCTGTGAGCGGGCAAGATGAATCAAATCCTGCGCTGTGATTGGCTACCCGAGTGGGCAAGATGGAGCTATCTTGCCCGCTCGGGACTACCCGCCGTGTCCCGCAAGAAAAATTTCCCCGAAAGCCACATAGTAAATCCTTTATTGACCAAGCTTGTTCGGTCAAGATAACTGGATATTGACCTCGTTCTTTTTTTTGCGAGGTTATGGACCTCGACTCTGTCTCAGTCCATAAAGACGCAAAAAAGAACTTGGCCAATATCCAGCTATCTTGACCTCACACTTGGTCAATAACCCATATGTATTACTTCGAAGTCGAATTTACCTTTTGGAACAATTGCTAACGCCACGGCCGATAAAATGAATGCAACAGTCGGAGACGTCGTCGGCAAAAGCTCAAGCTTTCGCTTTAGTGTGAAGAATTAATTTGAACATGCTGCTGTGCAGTGACGCGCGTTAGCGAAAATTTTGAACATTTTTTGCTTTTACATAGGTTTCTTCACCTCGGGTGAATAAAAATTCATTGTTATTGAGCTTGCTTTTGCATTTCTTTTCAATTGGTTCCGTGTATTTATGAATTTATGAATTTAGGATTTAAAAGTGAACAGAAACTTGTTGCACGCTGGATTGCTGCATATTTAATTTACGGCGACCTCCACGCGGTTTGTTTAGTTTATTCGGTTTCATTCAAATATATTTTTTGGAGTCTTATACAGCTATCACAGAACTGCTGAGAAAAGAACTAAGTGGCCACTAATTTAATACGGTTGAAATACGATTGATCTGAAAAATTGGCTTGTTTTTGTCGCGTTTTTGATTTACAACTTTCATCTTTCATTCGCAGCGCTGTAATGTTTCGTCATGCGGCGAAGAAATTATTTCATTTCTTGGTTTCAAATTGGTTTTTACTCGTGTCTTTCGCTTTTATTTTCCTTTGTTTTCTCAAATGTTGGCCGTTATATATAATGCAATAATGGAAACTTTTCGTTTTGTCCTCTGAAGTCAATGAGTTAAAACTTATTTCCCCTATTCAGTTTTCTCGGCTTCTGTTGGGCATTTTGTCGCACGGCAATGAAGTAATATAATTTCTTGTTTTCTTATCAGTTTTACACATCAGGTCGAGTTCTTTTTGTTGATATTTTTTTTAATATTTTAGCTCTTTATTTATTCAACTTTAAATAAGCGACGTCGACTTGAAACCTGATCTTGTGTGTGTGTGGTAGTTTTACATACCAGTTTATGAACAGTGTGCCAAACACCTCATTTATCATGAATTTGTGTAAGTATTACAATTAAGTGTTCTTTTGGTGTAGAAGTGAACACTATTATTCAAAATATGTGTTCGTCATGAAAATCAACAAAAATAAATCGGGTTTCAAGAGTAATATTTATTCTGAAGACAGTATCCAAAGGTTTTAACTGTATTGACTCGAACGCACTCAGCTAATCCATGATTATTACTAGTATTATTTATATCAAGAGGGCACGGTAACGAATCCTACAATCTGAGTGATTTTTTAGCGTGGTCCGGATTTTCCTATCTCTAACTTTGGTCTCGGTAACGTTCTCATATCGGGTGTTATCGTCGTGTTGATCAATTTTCGTGAGTGAACTAACTGTAATCGTGTATCTTTGCCCTTTTGTACACTTCGATCGACGATTTATCAACACAAGGCAGTGGCGGATCTAGTCCCCGGATCTAGTCTAGTACTTTTGTTACAATTACACGCTTTAATCTTTAAGTTGTTCAATGAGTTGCCAAGCAACTGAGCGTATAAAAATTGGCTTTCAAACTGTATATTATTTCCTAAAACTATTCTTCCTTTAAGTCGGAGATGGCTACTCGTTTCTCCTGATGAGAATTTCAATCAAGTAGCCCCTTGAAGTAACAACTCAAACTCCCAAGATTGTACAATGGAGAAGGGGTTTGATAGAAGCCTCCTTAGATTTTTGCAATTACAATTTACTTTGAAATCATTGTGACTTTTGTAAATAGCCTGAAGCTACCATAACCACAGCTAGAGGGCTTCTTGACGGCCTATTATGCTTGGCGGGATTTTAGCGGCATTTACATATAAGGCAGACAGAACACAACTTTTTCTAATGTACCCCTTAACAACATTCGCTAAAATCGCTGTAGGCGGGTAACATAATAGTTCCTTTTACAGCTGGCAAAGAACACGAATAATTGATGTTATAAAGGATACTACCAATCCCTTCTCACACCACGATATGGCGTCTCCATAACACTCTAGGTGCTCACAAGCACTTGCACCTACGATAAATAATTT
Source organism: Orbicella franksi (assembly GCF_964199315.1). NCBI lineage: Eukaryota > Metazoa > Cnidaria > Anthozoa > Scleractinia > Merulinidae > Orbicella > Orbicella franksi. The sequence continues at coordinate 11,364,007 of NC_138147.1, forward strand.
AATATCAGGTCAAAAATACTATCTACAATGCGCAGGTGGAAACATCCAAGACCTGATTTATTCCTGTTAAAAGCCATATTCGTCATTTGGTATTGGAGTCGAAATAGCTTCAAATGAAGGCTCATGCGAGGGAATATCGTTGAAAAGATATTAATGTCATTTGCATTTGAAGAGTTCGATACGATAGCTGTCGACTTAGCAAATTGAAGCACGTTTTTCATGCGTCTGTCCTGCTATTGATCATGAATTTCGTCATAACATTGTCAAAATACCTGTGGATCCACGAGGTGATAGCCGAGTGGATCCGCAGACTGGCTACTTTGACAATGTTATGACGAAATTTATTGTCAATGACAAGACAGACACATGAAAAACTGGCGTCAATTTGTTCTTTTACAATAATAAATTGTCAAATTCCGCTCAGCCGCTCTTGCTCCTCGCGTCAACATCGCATAAGTTATAAATTCAGGCGTCTCTTTGCATCTTGACAAAGAAAATTAGCCAACGAGCGCGCGATAAGTTCTGCAGTTATTGTAAAATTCATGTTATAAATCAGTTGAGTCAAGGATTTTACCTGTTTCTATGGCCTTAATCAAAGTTGGTTCCAAATTGACGGCAGCCGTTACATCATTCAGGGCCTCGTGGAAATTCCCTGAGTAATAGAATTGAAAAAAACATTTCATGCACAGAAGACGAAGAAGTAGCGAAAAAGTAAAAGCGATAAGAGGTCACGAGATTGTAGAGATATGCAATGTGCGTGTCTTCTTTCAATGCTCAGACCCCTCTCAACTTAGTGGCACGCAACGGATCTGTTCCGATCCTTGAAATACGGATGACTCCCGATAACTCAAACCTCCTTGGGGGCACGTTATGGGGAGTCATTGGGGGATGGGAACAAACGACCGGGTAGTAGGGAATAAAACTGTTGCGTTTTAATCAGGTTTGATACTGAGAAAGAGTAAAACTTGAACGATTCTTCGCCAACACAGCAGAGTAAATTAGATCTGAGAGTAATAAAACATGACAAGCTAAACCGCAGACCAAGAAGGTTTTGGATTACCATGGCGTGAAGCGAGCTGAATTGCAACCTTTGTCAAAGGTCGTCTTAGATTGATAGTAGGGACATTCCAAATACAATTAACATATTTTTTATGCAGCAACATCACTCAGCATCTCTCTTGACTTGACAATTAAGTATTTATTTCTAAGGACTAATAGTTTTCTCCGGAAAGTTAGTTTCCCAATATAATCTGTTCAAATGATAGTTTCTGTTATAATCATTGAAAGGCTGAACGCAAAGAAAGCAACAACTTCTTTTGATTGTTGGATAAATTTGAAACTGACAAGATCAAAATCTTACCGAAATGGTAATACGCTGTTGCCCTGTTGCTGTACAGCTTGGCACTCAGCGGGAAATCCTTACAGTTCACATGAATTCCTTCTGTGTAGAAGTATATCGCGTTACAAACTTCTTTTCTTGCGAATTCTTTGTCACCTTCCTCCTGATAGACTTCTGCAATCGCTGAAAAAGCAAAACAGATTTGATTAGCAACTTATTTTGTTCGGCTAAGCATTGTTTAATTTGTTTCCATTACATCGTCCATTTTCTTGCAGAGTGAGACAGGCCTTATGCGCCACTTTGGCGCAAGGGGTTAGGTGAACGTGAGGAGAACACAGCTATGCACAGCTAACATTATATATTACTAGATTTTATATCCGACCCTGACTTAACCCTGAAAAACACGTCTGAATAAAATAACTTTTAAATCTTTTAAGTTCTTTTCTGTGAAACGGTCTGGGAGTTGTCACTTTGTTGCAGTAGTAAACATTTTAAACTAAATATCAAATCTGTAAGTGTTTTATCAAAAAAGGCTGGTTTACACTAGCGCAAAAGCATAAGCCGACATGCGCAGACGCAGTAACATGTTGATAATTAGCGACTTTTGTTTGGGAAAAGACGCTAATAATCATCATCTTGATGCATCTGCGTATGTCGGCTTATGCTTGTGGGAATGCGCTAGTGTAAACCAACCTTAAGTCCACCCCAGTCTTGTTACACTACTACGTAGTGGAAGATAAAAGCGGTCAACGTGAACAGTTGTTTTCATCTCGGTGAAGCTTTACATGTAAACCAAACGGTTAATGATTTACTCTTTTGTTAAAAGGAAAAACAAGATATGAAATCGCTGATTAACGATCTGATGTGGTCAGCTTTTGGGTCGAATTAAAATACAGTTTAAGTGGTACTATGATCAAATTTTTGCCCCTTGAATTTTTAGGTTAATCATAGAATTCTACGAAAGATTAAAAATACCGTTTACCGTATGCAGATATCTGCATTGGTTCTGGTGATATTTAAGTTTGAAAATGTGTTAACTACGCAAATGAGAGGACTGATGACGTCATACACTCAACCAAATATTACATCAAGTATATAAATAGAGCTATCTCGGTCCAATTGCAGCAAAAACCATTGAAACTTGGTAAGCTATTAGTTCTACATGCAACACACCTATGACTATAATAATTTCAGTTCCCACTGAAACCCACTCTTTTCCAGTCCCCTCCAGCCTAATTTCAATATTTTAGTCATTTTTAGCTCGAAAAACGTTAAATGAGGCCATGAACTCCACCTAAGATATTCATATGCCTGCTAGATCATATTGATCAGGTACAATTGGCAAATATCAATACAGAACGCTACAGATGGCCAGAAAAGCCTTCAATATCAGGGAGACCTGGAACCAGTATGTTGCCATGGTAACAAATATGTTAGGTTCATATTGTGGAGCACCTGTATTAGAATCATACTGCCAAGAATCAAACATTACTGATTAAACCTAGCTGAGATATCTTTGTTCATCGCATTTGATCAAAATATGGTTGAGTTTATGACGTCATCACTTAGCCAATTTGATATCTTAAAAACTTGAATGTCTCTGGAACGAAAAGAGATATTTGAAAATAGTAAACAGCGTTTTTCTTCTCGCAAAGACTACTTGTCTAAGTTTTAAAAATAGCTTAAATAGGAAGGATGCGATTTTCTTCATAGTACGACTTAAATGCTTAATTGTACCTTTTTGGTACGCTTCAGCTTCGGCGATATGGCAGCCCGTTTGATCTCGTCAATAACTAATCAAAAAAATATTATTATTTTTTGTTATCCAAGGGTTCCCCCGGCGATCCAACCGCTGACCGCGGGGCTTGGTTCGTTGGCCATTGGCCATTTCCGCATCTCCCATAATACACCTTATTTGCCCCCCAAATTTCTCCGTAACCTTTGCTTCCCATTTCTCCTGGGTATTACAGTCGTCCCAAGAGAAAGTGAAGACAATACTTATGCAAAATTTTGGGGGGCAAACAAGGTGTATTAAGGGGGATGTGGAAATGGCGAATGGCTCAAAATCCCACCAAAACTTACCCAACAGGTTCGATTTGGTGTAAAACTACTAATGTATTATATAATAAACTAATCGGCATTTATTTTCTTACCTCTTAGAGTATCATCATCAAAATCAAGTTTTTCATCAGAAGGGCCTGGGCCTGGAGCTGGGCCTTGGGCTATGACTGATAATACGTCGGGAAAAGAAACTTCACTTTTTTATTGAAAAACTCTTTTATAGAGCGGTTTTCATTTGAGTGTTGAAAAGTAATTGGTTTTGTATAACTATACCCTACACGATTGGCTGAAGAAACTTGTGCCACTTTTACAGCCAATCAGAAGAGAAACCAAAACCAATCCTTATTCGTTCGCACACGTTTTCCCGCGCTTTGCTTCAGTTACATGTTTTTACTTAGTTTTGATTGGTTCACTGGATTGTCTGTGACCTTTGTAATTGGCTAGAGTGATTACTTTGGTTTAGGTTTAGTAACGATACTCAATTGAAAGCTGCTCTATTTCATAACTACCAGCAATAACTTAAAACGCAATTAACATTAATGACAATTACTAACAAATAACGTTGCAAAGCAGCAAAATAGTTCTGTAAAAAAAGGTCTGGGGTCTGTCTTTTGTCTTGTTTCGCCTTATTACATCTTAAGCAGTTTTTCTCTTTTACCGTTTCCAGGTATTAAGGGCATCCAAGCCTCATAAATTACAGTGGATGATATTAGATTTCCACAGTCTGCATTGTAGACCTTGTTCACTACAAGATAACATTGCGCTTCAAGTTCCACGACTATTTTAAAACCAGTTAGTTTGCTTTGAAATATTTCATACGTTTACACCAGCCGCACACTGAAACTGATGATAAATACTCCATTTCTTGTCAAATGTATATCCAGGTTTTGCCTTCTTACCTGCTAAAACATCTTCATCAAAATTCACCTTTGCTTCACGTGACTTGATTTCACTTTCCGCCATGACTAAAATACAAAGGAAAACAAATATTCGTATTCTTTTTGTTCACATTATCCAATCTAGCCATATCAGTCTTTTTCTAAACCTCACTACCAAACACCATTTACGAACATGACTGTCTTGAACTTGCTTAAAGTCAAACAATCCCGTTTCAATAATCTTTCATGACAGCAGCCCGCCAGACTCGGTCAATTACAAAGATGTTAATTTGCTTCTTAAGAGCGTGTACAAAGGAAACAATTCTAGAGCGCTGATTTCTACAATAGTAAAAATAGGTCAGGCGATAGGGGTGCACCTAGTATTTAAAACAATGATGTGCCTCGTGACCATACGAAAGTACGACCGTAGTACACGTGACAGAACGTTCTATAAGAGAACGATGAAAGTTTCCAACAGAGCCGTCAAAAAATTGTATTTAGCCTTTGGCAGAAAGGCCAAGTTTTGAATGTAACGGCTGCCTGACTTGCATAGAAGTCACAAGTAAGAGTTACTTAACTAAGCCGGTCGTTTTCAAACACAAAACCGAAATAGAAGATACTTTTACCTTGATTCATAACATTTACATCGGCACGGACAATAAGGCGTAAAAGAGGTGAGATTAAAGAAAGAAGTCAAAACTTATTTCTTCGAACACGCAGAAAGTTTGCCCCCCCCCCCCCAAAAAAAAAAATTCAGTAAACATGGTTGACTAAACGTTTTGCATATGCGTTCTTAATGTCGGCAAAGGAGACTGCAATTCTGCACTTTCGCTGTCGTCCGTTGTTTACATTTTTTATCTCGACAGAGGGTTCAAATCAGAGAGCTGAGCAATTACTTTGCATTAACTAATTAACATTTCAAGAGTGCGACCGAATTTAAAATACAGATGATGAGTACAAAAGAGTCAACGAAGATTATGAATAATCATATAGAATACCTACCTCAGGCCTTCACCTGGGCTAAACAGAAAACTATAATTCAGATGACTGGGTAGTCTATGGAGAAAAGTTTACAGCAATTACTGCACAATCGTTGAGAAACATTGAAAAAGCTTGAGTTTCTGCATCTTCGAAACTTACGGAAAACTTACGTTACCATGCATTGTAAAACGAATGAATGTGAAACCAAAAGTTGAAGGACAAACAATCAAAAAGACGTTTTTCTCTCATTCCATGAAAGATCAGCACATCTGGCTCTGGCTTAGTGAAAGAGCATTGAACTATACTCTCTCTCTCAGTTCTCAGTCACCAGCGAGTGACGTCATCTACAAAATACACATTAACACCGCTTTAAGTCGGATACAACATAGCTCCACTAAAATAACTTAACTTGCCTACTTCCCCTTTGAAAAACACACAGTCACCCTTTGAAAAATGAATACGAAACAACTGAATACTCGGGTGTAAAGTCGAGGCCGGAAAACACGTTTGATACGGGAAGTTGAATGACCTTCAATAAACTTCAGTGATATCAAGTGATTAGTGTCGAAATTTCTGGATATTTTATACAGATGACTGAGTTACGTTGAGAGAAAACACATACGACAGCAGCATTTTGAAATATTAAGCAAAACTTGAATACCTCATTCCTCACGAGAAACCAGATCTAAAATATAGACAATGCATGTGGATTCAAAATGCGTCAACAAAGATTATGCATCTGTAATGTATCGAATACGTACCTCAGCTCAGACCTTCACCTCAGCTGATCAGACAGAAAACTATCATTCAGATGACTCGGTAACCTGTGGAGAAAAGTTTGCAGCAATTACTGCACGGGTCGTTTAAAAACATTGGGAAAGCTTGTCTGAGTTTCTGAATCTTCGAAACTACTTCGAAACTTAGGTTACCATGCATTGTAAAACGACTGAATGTGCAACCAAAAGTTGAAGTACAAATAATCAAATAGAGGTTTTCCCCTCATTCCATGACACATCAGCACATCTGGTTTTGGCTTAGTGAAAGAGCACTGAGGTATACTCTCTTCGCAGGGGCACCCAACGGATCGTTTCGGTAAATTATCTGTTCGGAAGGCCTTTAATCTCCTCTGATTTTCTGAAGAGAATTGTCACCTCCAACTTTCGTGATATGAGAAATTTAATGTCTGTTGTTTTCGGGGAATGGACAAAAAAACCCTAATAAATTCCAGAATACTCAAGTTCCCCTAGAATAACCGAAAAAATAAAATTTTTTTAGCGCAACCTAAAATTAACACACAGAGCTTTAAAAGTACCCCAGATAGCCTAAAGCAGCGTTTAAAAGCATTTGAGAGAAAACGGTCGTTGGGTGCCCCTGTCTTCGAACCGAAAAACATTGTTATCTTCAAACCGTTGTTAATTAAGCTCTTCTGTCAACTATCGTTGATTATTCTCGTGTTTTGATGATATTCCTTTGAGCTTCAAATGCATCGATCTTAAAACAACAATCAAGGAAAATAAATTTTTTTGGCTTTCTCAGTGAGTCAAACTGGAATATTACCGCATTTGCTTTTTGAGTCTTTAATTCGAATACACGCCGCATCATGATGCGTTTAGTCGAGACTGGCGTTTATTAATATTTCTGCTCTAAAATGCGGCCTTTATTCGAGTGCGGCATTTAATCGAATAAATACGGTATTTAACTAAAATAATTAATTAAACACGGTAACTAAATAAACACCATATGACTGTCAGCCATGTTAATTTGTGACACATCCTGTCTAGTTCTCCTTGTTCTGCTTTCCTCACCCTGCTCAGAAGAGCTGTAAAGACAGCTTCCTCGCAGGCTGCTTCGCGAATATTACAAAAAAACCCACAACAGCAGATGTCTATCACAGTTTACTGTTCTCGTTCAGACCTTTTCTGTTTCACTCTTGATTACTTTTAAGGATTAATATCGTGACAATGAGCAATTCTCAGTCACCAGCGAGTAACGTCATCTACAAAATACACATTAACACCGCTAAAAGTCGGATGCGACATAGCTCCACTAAAATCACTCAACTTGCCTCCTTCCCCTTTGAAAAACACACAGTCGCCCTTTTAAAAATGATTACGAAACAATTGAATACTCGGGTATAAAGTCGAGGCCGGAAAGCACGTTTGATACGGGAAGTTGAATGACCTTCAATAAACTTCAGTGATATCAAGTAATCAGTGTCTCAATTCTGATATTTTATACATGTTACTGAGTAACGTTGAGAAAAAAGACATACAACAGTAGCATTTTGAAATATTAAGCAAAATTTGAATACTTCATTCCCCACGAAAAACCAGATGTAAAATACAGACAATGCATATGGATTCAAAATACGTCAACAAAAATAGCCTGCGAACAGGCTCCCAATGGGGCAACCCGAAAACACTGACCCCCGGTCCGCGGATCCCCACTACGGGCTGGGTCCGCGGACTACCTATGGACCGGTCCGCGGACTACCCCTAAGGATCTCCTCTACAGACCACCCCCCAAAATAGAATAAAAATAAGAAATAAGTACTTCACCAATGGGTTGTCTTACAGATTGGGTCGGCGAAATTTTGAGTATTACACTGTGCAAATGTAATGAACACCCCACTCACTCTCCAGGTCCCCCACCAAAAAAAAAAGCTTACAAGCTGTTTTCAGCGTAAGGAGATGCCGATGGCAAAAAGAAGGAAAATTGCTACCCTCCATTCGTGGTTCAATCTCGCCATGGAAGATGTGTTGTTAGGTCGTTCGAGCTTGCTTGTATCTGTAGCCTAGAACGAGCTCACGAATACACAGGAGACTGGGCTGATCAAAATGGTGGAGGGGAAGGAATACAAATTTCGAGGCTTCCCGGAGGCTTCCTGGAGGCCCGGGCCTGGAGGCGTTTACGGTCTTTCATATGCAGTATGGCTACATCAAAAGAAATGGCAACGTATAATGATATAACTTGCACCCGAGGCTGAAACCAAGAATGTCACATTTGCAAAATCTAACGTTCGAAATTTCGGCTACCCGATCTTTTAGACCAACCTCGCTCCCAGGGTCTCTCATCTTACCGCCCCCAGGGTCTCTCTTCGCTCGCTTCAGGGGGCGGTAAGATGAGAGACCCTGGGAACGAGGTTGCTTTTAGACAACCCACAACTGAAATATTTACTTCTTATTTTTATATTATTTTGGGGGTGGTCCACAGAGGGGGTCCGTACGGGTAGTCCATGGACCGGTCCATAGGTAGTCACTACCCGGTCCGTAGTGGGGTCCGCGGACCGGGGGTCAGTGCGGTATTCACACTTATGCAAATTTTGCATTAAAGTGAAAAAGTACTATATAAAAAAAATTGTGCGAAGACCTTTATTCTGTAATGCAAAATGTGATAACATTATAGTTTCATACATATAAAAAATTTAGTGCGAGGAAGTCTTCGTCCTGTCCAGTTCTCTGTAAAAGTATAGTTTTGTCGCCCTGTCCAGTTCTCTGTAAAAATATGGTTTTGATACACATAAAAAATTTAATGCGAAGAAGTCTTCCCCCATGCCCATTCTCTGTAATAGCATTTCAGTTTTCATACATATCAAAGATTTAGTGCGAAGAAGTCTTCGCCCTGTCCAGTTCTCTATAATAAAAAAAGTATATTTTATACATGTGAAAAATTTAGTGCGAAGAAATTTTCGCTCTGTCCAGTTCTCTGTGATGAAAATATAGCTTTAATACATATAAAAAAATTAGTGCGAAGAAGTCTTCGCCATGTCCAGTTCTCTGTAATATAAAAATATTTTTTATACATACAAAAAATTTAATGCGAAGAAGTATCGCCATGTCCAGTTTTCTGTGATAAAAATACAGTTTTAATACATATAAAAAATTTAGTGCGAAGAAGTCTTCGCCCTGTCCAGTTGTCTGCGAAATAAATATAGTTTGATGCATATAAAAAATTTAGTGCGAAGAAATCTTCGCTCTGTCCAGTTCTCTGTGATAAAGATACAGTTTTAATACATATAAAGAATTTAGTGCGAAAAAGTCTTCGCTCTGCCCCGCTGTCTGTAATTGGGTTGGACTCCCCCTTACATATTTTTCATAAACACGCTTATATTGTGTAGACAACTGTCAAAATGTTTTGAAAGCCAGATGAAGCTAATCCGGGTGAATAATGTCACATTACCTTCGCCAGTATCTGGGCATGAACAATTTGGTGCAAAAACGGTTTTCCCGCAGTAGTCAACAATTATTCACCGAAGTGGAAGTGAATAGTCCACCACTTTCACCGACACAGTTGAATAATTGTTTTAGTATGTAGAGCACACAAGTTGAAAAATCAGCCGATAAAATTGGCTCCTCAGTAAGCGAAGCGGAACTGCAAGCCATTTTGTTTTTTCTACGTTTGCTCATATTTGCTCGTAGGTGAATAGTACTTACTACTCACCTCCGAGCTTGCCGATCAGAATCCGCGGAAAGCACTATTCACCTGTGTGGTATATACTAATACTATATAAAGTTCTTATTATATTAGGTGTGCAAACCCTCCTTGCTTTGCTGCATGAATGATACAGCAATCACTGTTAATGTTTCTTTGTGCAAATCAGTGCATTTCACAGTTCAGAAGACATGCACTTTCAGAAGCTTAGAGAAATATTATGTCATCAGAAGGTATTTCTTCCACTGCAACTTGTATGTTGTGCGAACTGTCAAAGCCATCGAAAGTTATCGTACAAGTTCCTTCTTTAACTTCTTTTATTACTCCGATGTACCACTTTGTGGTTCCTTCGTCATGTTCCTCGATTTCCACATTAACTCGTCGATTTAGCAAGTCTGGCCGCTCCTTATCTTTGTCTCCTACCGGACAACAAAAAAGTAAAAGAAAACATCGATTACACTCTAACTTGAATTTTCATCTTTAAACCATGAAGTGACAAGAGCCATTGATTCAATGGAGTTGATTCGAGAGTGTTTGCTGTTTGTAGAGGTTATCAAACCATTTCCAGGGCAATTTAGAACTAATAAATAAATAAATAAATAAATAAATGAATAAATAAAGAAATAAATAAGCACAAGTAAACCACGACTGCACCATTACCATTGCCTCCCATAGATTCGGGTAATTGATGTGTATCCACTATAATAAGCTGATTTTCTGTAGCCAAAATACTAAATGAAACAGGTGTTTGGGTGTAAATCGCAAAACCAGGTGCATTATCAGCGAGTTGGCACAAGGCGGTTTCTAGGGCAGCCGCACTCTCCGGGTAACCGTAGTCGCTTGTAAGCCCCAGAAGTCTTTCCTCTAACTTGTATTGAAAAGTTAGCATGTCATACCCTTGTAACAGAGTTAAAACTTCGTCTACGGCCATAAACTTTCCTTTGTCACGAAACTGATTGATATATTCCGGAGCTGTTTTCATAGTGTTTTTCGCTATACTTTTGACTTTCGCAATGTCAATCTCATCGCTACTGACTAGTTTTTTGAGATTGTCTAAGATCAAAAGCGATAAAAAGACGCAGGAGTTCGTGCCATCCCTAGTTTCCAATGTCTGGTCAATTGCTAATCGAAGCTGAGGTGTAACGTCTCCAGTTTTTTTAATCGAATCTGCGGCTATTTCACTCAATACTTCCATGGCTGTCCCCTGATGTAATTCCAAATTAATTAGTTCTTGCGGATGTTCAAATTTCGGTGCAGTAAATGAACTTTTCTCGACGGTAATGTTTTCTGACAACGATGGAACAATCACTCTACAGATCTCTTTTATAGAATTTAACAAAAGTTGGCCGTTAGGTCTTTTATCTGGATCTTGTGACCAAGCTTTCAAAATGGCAGAAGTCCACAGTTCGTACTGTTCTTTACTTAGTCCATCGACGCTTAAAGGCAAAGTCGGTCTTACTCCCCTAGCTGCAGCTTCCACTAACACAGAATTTGGGGCAAGTCGCCATCAAACGGATGAATTCGTTTTGGAAGAGTGAGTTCGACAAGGAACATAGAAAAAGCATAAATGTCACTTGCAACGTTCGGCTTCTGAGTTGGGTCTGTTCTCTCGGGCGCCAAAAACGCTGTCGTTGCTCTACAGACCCCTTTCTTATTCGGAGAGCTTTGTAGGCTGGAAACCTGAGTACTCGTGAATTGCATAAACTCAAAAAGACATTCTCCGAAATCGCCCAATTTCACTAGCCATTTGTCCTTTTCATTCCCGCCTCCCAAAAAAACATTACCGGCTTTGATGTCAGCGTGAATAATCAGCACGAAACACTACGTTGTTATCCTAGACATGACGTGAACACTACATTATTGTGCAGTTCCAGGAAATATCTGTATCCACCCCAAGGAAGCTCACTGCAAATTTTAAAAGGGATGGGGACTTCTGAATGAAAAACAAAGGGCCGATTATTTAAACGAAGTCTCATTGTTGAGGGCTAAGCCGCTGTTTAGATGTTGTCTCGATAAACAAGGGCTAAACGATGTTTAAAATTCATTATTGAAATGCTACTGACCCGTGTTTTCTCGAGTCAATGGCTAAACCATGTCTCACTAGGAAATGCAGTGTCTGCGAGGTTATTTTGCATGCAAATTTCTAAATAGTGGTTACGTCTCTGCAACATGGCTTCTAAAACATGTCGCACTACAAATTTCAGCGAACGAGAAAAATGTTTTTGAGACAATTCATTTCCTAGTGAGACATGGTTTAGCCATTGACTCAAGAAAACACGGTTCAGTCGGCGAATTGGGTAGGGACTTTTCAGAACTGAAGTGGAAAGCAAAGTCTATGACAGTAAAACGTTGGCAAAAAAGGCAAAGGGACATTGGGACATTGTTGCTACAGCAACAATGTCAAATGGAACATCTTCATCTTCAATGTCTTAATCAAAGTCTTGTTCTCGATGCATTAGGGCGAAATTCATGCAACACTGCGGTGGCCACAATAATGACAAGGGTATTCTCCAAGGCGGTGCGCAGTCCCAAGTGCAGACCAGGAAAACGTCGTTTTAGCAATCCAAAGCATCTCTCAATAACACACCAAGTACGCCTATGTGCAGTATTGTAGCGCACATCTCCTGCATTCTTTGGCTTGAGGATTGGTGTCATTAAGTATGCCCTACAAGCGCATCCACTGTCACCCACAAGTATGCCATCAAGAGTATCATTCCTTAATGTGTCTGCGATGTTGCTGTTCTCAAAAATGAGTGAGTTGTGAGTAGACCCAGGCCAGCGGGTTACGTTAGTAATAAAGGCATCGCTATCACAAACGGCTTGGACGTTAATGGAGTAAAACTGCTTTCTGTTAACAAATGCCATAGCATTTTCTTTATTTGGACATATGATCCCGATGTGGGTAAAATCGATGGCTCCGATCACTCCTGGAAAGTGCGCAACGACATAAAACTTTCTCTTGGTATCACCCAGGTTCTCTGGGAATGACAGGAGTTTAGCCCTTGAAACCTTGTGGATGACTGTGCATGCAGCAAATACAGAAACACCAAATAAATGGCCAATAGCCCTCTGGAAAGTTCCTGTCACATTGAATCTTAAAGCACTCAGCACTTGCTGCATTGGTGTAAGCCGCAGACCTCTCCTTGATCTTTAATTTATCAAAGATTTTTACGAGCTTACTGACCGAGTGCTTTCTAAGGCGAAAACACAATCGAAAGTCTTCGTCGTCGTGTTCCTGTAATGGGTTAAATCTATCCCTAAGGTGCCGAATTTGTCGAACATGTATATTATGTCAATTAGCATAGTTTCTTAACTGTCTGTAGCACAGAGGTCTCCCATTTCAAAATTGCTGACCATGAAAATATCGTTAAACAGCGTTTAAACCTACCTTTGATCAGGTCTAACTTACTATTGTTCCTTAGTCGGTGTTTAAACGCTATCTAAACACTGTTATGGAAAAACAACATTTAAATAATCGGTACTCATGGTTTAAACATGGGTTAGACGATGACTTTCATAAACTTCGTCCAAACTTCGTTTAAATAATTGGCCCAAAAAATCTTTAGTAGGTAAATATGGAAGGGTTCTTTCTGGAACAACACATTACTAGCTTTAGACAGGATAATAATGTGTGCCAGGTTCTCCAACACAATTTTTCCAAAAGTCTTCAAGAGGCCTACTTGGCGAGCAAAGTCGAGTGTGGATACTTTTACATTAAAACTAAACATGGAATTCATCAGTCTTTTTTTAACTAGAATAAGGAGAAACACTTTTCAAAACAGAAGAAAGAAGCGTCTAAAGAGGCTGCCATGTCAGATTTCGGCAGTTCAATTCGCTGGTAATTCCACAGCAATCAACTTGTGTGTCAGAAGAGGACAATGACGAAACATTCGCACGCAATTTGTGCTTGCAAGAATGCGCAGAGCGTGAAAAATCGCCTAGCCTATTGTTTAGGAGAAGAAAACAATCAACAAAGGCGAAGATTTCTGTGTGAGAAATTGCAAGACGCTAGGGGTAAACATAACAAGCAAAATACGAGGCCGCGGATGAGATTACCACATACATTGTTACTGCTCAAGTCAAGGGTAGACAAAGTAGAAGTATTGAATTTGGTATGAAAAAGATATTTTCGACAAAATGGGTCCCTGAAGGCCTACAGTAACCTTAACTCTGAATTGAGTGGCCCAGGTTTGAGCAGTGGCCTTGCCCCTGCCCTAAGCATTTCCTTAGGAGAAGGTCAGCCATTCATTTGTGCTAAGGAGGGACTTGCTTAATATGTTTTCAGCTGGTCTTAAAACCACATGAACTGAATACTGAAGATAGCATCAAAATATATCATAGCAATCTCACTTGCAGTCTCTAATGATGCAATCCACTCAACCACTTTGCATCTCCGCTTTGCTTTCAAATTTACCATGCAGCATATACATACCAGCAAGTGAGACGAGTGGAACAGCAGTCATGTCTTGAAAACGGACATGGTAAAGAGAACCCTTTATCGTCACAGTTTCTGAGATGTCATTTTTGACATCAAAGCAAGCACGCTCCAGCGTCATTTTCAGGTCACTTGAAAAGCTCTCCCATCTGTCATCACCCTGTGCGGTAAATTCCCACAAACAAGGTAGCTCTGTGTGACGGTGGAAGCAGCTGTTACCAAAGTTACATCTGCCACGTAAGTTAAATCCACAAATTACAGTATCCTTGTCAGTGTTATTATTTGCTTGAATGGAAGAAACACCAGTAGCATTTGCTACCGTAGACATTAACTGTTCAAGTCTGTCACTATCAGAACTTGTGCTCACAGTTCGCTTCCTTTCTCTTGTCTGGAGACGTTCCAGGACTGTAAGTTCACTAATGCCTCCCATACCATGTTCTTTTAAAATTATTTTATTTTGTGAATTGGAAAAATCGGGTTCTCTATCACACCTTTCACCAAATTTACAAGCACCATTAATGAAATGCTTACACACATGCAGGAAGTGGCACTGTTCACCTCTTTCGCAAGTTGCTTTGCTGTTGTAAAATTTATAGATCTCTGGTGGAGAGTGATTAGAACCTGACCTCTGTATCGATGGTGGTGGCATTGGAAAGTTACCACCAGTATTGCTTACTGGGCTCTGTACCAGATTTCTTCGCAAAGGGGTAGTATCTTCTGCTAATTTTTTTTTAAAAAAGAGAAAACACACAGAGAGGTTGTTATGGATAGCAGACGTGAATGCTTAAGTTTCTGGAAGCTTCTAGAATGTCAAGTCACGCAATGTTTGAGCCAGAACCCTCTACTGTCACGCTATGGAACAGTTTAGAGCATTGTACTAGATGATGTAATTATGATGTAATGCTATATAAATAGAAGCTCCAAGAACGTTCTAGAATATTAATTAAATGTGTATGGAGAATCAGTTAGATAGTAGTAGGTGTGGTAGTTCTCGGCAGAGACCGAGTGGGAAGGCTATAGAGAGCTATTGTTGTTGGAAAAACTATTGAGGAAACTTCTTTCAAGGTCAAGTGGATCGAAAGGAGATTTCTTTGGAGACATCGAGATATATCGTGAGTTCGTGTCAGTGGTGGCTAAAATTTTAGCATTAGGCTTAACTTAGTTTGACAGCAGATTGTATTGTTCAGAAATTGCTCCTTTGTAACGAAGATTATTATTATATAATTATTATAACGAAGATTATTATTATATTACGTATTGTTAAATAAATAAGTTGGTTCGTTGAAGAGCTTCGTAGTATATCTTTGTGTCGGTCGAGCGATACCGTAACAGGGTTAACACAATGCCGAATACATTTTCAAATAATTATAAATTATCAATAAAATGATTTACAAATTAGCAGTCCCAGAGAATATTGAGGGGTGACAGATGGAAAAACCCTGGTGAGAAGAGAGGGTGGGGGGGGGGGGGGAGGGGAAGGTCTCCCGTGTGAAAAGTTTGGGGCTGCTCACTGAAAAAATTTTGATTAAACCCTTACACAGACCAATCTGGGTGTGGCTTGAGCTTTAGGGTGGGCCATAGCCTAGCCGTAGTTTTTTGTACACCTTCGATTACTGTCACATGAAAACCACTCTCGATGCCATCGCTATGACGTCGAGTGTTTTACTGGAAAATACCGGTACCACTCGTGAAATTCATACGAAACTACATCCGGGACACGGGTGCCATATTTTGCATGTTTTTTACCAGTGAAGATAGCGATGACGTCATTTCGCAGTTTTCACGGTTGTCTGTGCAAACAGTCAGTTTGTCTTGATAATAAGATGAAAATTACGCGATGGCTTAAAGATATGAATTGTATTGCCTCGTGTTAAAAACAATATTTTACTCACTCGCTGCGCTTGTTCGTAAAACATTGATTTTTTCACTCAGAAATAAAACTAATATCTTTGCGCCGGAGCGTAATGTTTTTAATGTTCTACCCCAGCGTAGCAATCACATACAAACAGGTATTCGTAAGATCGCTCAACGTTTTCTGTAGTGATCACAACGATCACTGCAGCCAACTTACCGATCATACAGAAACCAGGCTTAAAGCAGCAAGCAAGTTACCAGGAGATCCGAAATTCCTTTAACAGAATGCTTCAACAGTTCTTCGCCACAAATTCATGTTTCACAAATCAGTAAACTATGAGACTCTTCATATGAGTCCTGTAACTGGGCTGACTTGGTTATCGGGACGAATTTTGTTGTCTGTTCATATGGAAAATTTAAGCCCGGTCTGCCGGGATAAAATCCAAGAAACACAACCAAAATGGTGGAACATAAACTCGTATCGTTCGCGGCCATCGTAGCTTTGTGGACTCTTGTAACTCTACTAATAAAGCTAATTCGCATACTCCTTAAGTGGAAATACATACAAGACAAAAATTATGCCATTTTGGCTGCTATGTTGCGAAAGCGAAGCTATTTTGTCTAGAAAGTTTCGTCCCAGTTACCCGGGCTGGAGTGTTCATATGGGAAAATTTTCATCCCGGTTACGGAGATCTCGGTCGCAAAAACCGAGATCTCGGTAACCGAGCCAGCCCGGCTTCTCATATGAACCCACCGACATTTTTACGAAGGAAAGTGTGGCAAGGCGAGATCTCGGAAACCGAGCCACCCCGGAGCCAGCCCGGTTGACCGGGCTCATATGAAGAGGCCCCATGTTACCTTATTGGTTGAAGAAGATTACTGCAGGCTGGAAAAGGCGAAGTTTCGGTTCAGTATCATGATACAACGCCGGCAGTGAAATTCTCTCCACAGATGAATTATCTCTGCGTCTGTGTCTCTATTGACATTTTCTTTTGTCGTCTACTTCAGTAAACGTAATCATTTCTGACTTAAGGTTCATTTCAACGCAATTAATTTGCTAGTCACAGTAGCCAGCTGCGGTGCCGAAATTTGACCCTGAACTTACTTTACTTTAAATTTGACATATTCAAGGAAAATGGCATCGTGCGACACAATTATCTCGGACCTTCCCCTTAAATTAAATAGTTCAGAGCCAGAATTCTAAGAAATATAGACCAAATTAACGGACAATATACGAGGAATATTTCAGGACAAACTCCTATCTCGCTTTCTTTCCTCGCGAGTTTCATTCAACCCACGCGCAGAACACAACGACACCGTCTTTGGCTACGCATAGATAAAACTGAAACGTCGATTTCAGGCAATCGACTCAGATAATTAGGAAAAACAAGAACGAATTATTATAAATATTGAAATAAGCAGTGAATAATAAGACAACAATGTCATTTTTGCTTGGAGGATGCGAAATGATTACAACCAGCTCAGTGAATATTTCACAATTAAAATCCTACCAAAACAGTTTCACTGACGGACTCCCAAACAACCACTGCCATTCGATCACATCACATTTGAAACTTGTTAAAAAACACAAACTAATTCATTAAGTAACTTATTCGTTATTCTTATGGTTATAATTGAAAGGCGCGTACCCAAATTGGACACTCCCTAACTCATGTCTTGCTTAAGAATGCAATTAAAATTGACCACTACCAATTCCTTTGAGTCGCCTGGTTTTAAAAACACACTTTGAAAACATGGGCTTTCAGTTTTGAGGATGGGCCTACTTTACTTCTAACTTCTCTATAAAATATCCTATAGGTATAGATAACACTATGGGAGTAGATAACAGCGCTTTAACTCTGTACAACAGGCTGTTAACAAAACCCTTTTCTCTATAAACCTCAATGGAAGAAGGAGTACAAGTCGCCTACAGGTACATTTATTATTCAATCCTTTGTCAATTGTTTTGCTTTAGTATCTGCTGACTAATGACCGTTTTATTATATTTCCTTTTTTCATGAACAATATTATATGTCCAATTCACATGCAAACGTTTCCAATAATTTTTTTTGGAATAAAAACACCCACAGACTGGTTTTTATAAGCGCACAAACACAAATATAAGTCGAATATGCTGATGCGATAGACTTGTTTTAATCGGCGCCCTTTGTTAGGAAATTTCCCAAACAAAAGGTGCGAATTATCAACAGTTTACTCACTGTATACGTTATAATCTTCTCATGGGCCAAAGTTCCTAACTTACAGACAAAATTACCTCGATGATGATTATCGACGAGTTTCGGTGTTCTGCAGTCTACCACCGCCATCATCATCGTCATCATCATCATGATCATTGTCATCATCATCATCTTTTATTTGCCACATCATCAACACAAGCATATACAATAATAACAAAAAAGAATTGACGGGGCGAGGAGACTTCTATATTGGAAGCCACGTCAGTTGTTAATATAGTAGTTTTAAGTTTTGTGTCCACGGCATGACCAATTCAGCATTACTTACAGAGTGAACTACCTCTACAGGCTGAATCACATCTTCAGGCTGAATTACCTCGTCGTTGATCATCGGCGAACTTTTGGATCCTTCCTTATAGAGAAAGAGTTATCGGGTAGTAGCTTTTCTCTCGACTCGCGATTTAATTTTGTTTGCTACACAAGCAGTCGGTATTACTTCGCCGAAGATCTTCGGCGAGTTTTAATGCTCTTTCTTATTTTGTGCGCTCCAGTTTCTTATCGTATACTTCTGGACACCTCGCTTTAGGGAACATTGCTCGGAAATAAGGAATGCCGTTTCATATCTACGCTAATGATTCTCCGATCGATTTTTCAATACGCCAGAGTTGGTTAACTGGATGTCCTCTAACAAATTAAAGTTGAAATCTGATGAAACATCATAATTTCCTCCCAGGCCCTAGTAGTTCGGCCGCTTAATATCTGCGATGACCAGATCAGAGCTTCGATTTCGGCTAGAAATATTAGTGTGAGTTTTGATTCTGATAGGAATTTTGAGTAGCATAAGTGTTACATCTTTCTTTCACATTGTTACGAGTATCGTTGAAGAGCAGGGTTGTTTCCAGACAGAACTCAGGATCGCTGGTAACAGCAACAAACTAATTTATTTCCGTAAGGTAACTTCACGAGTTTACAGCACTAAGCTTCTTCAAATTTGAATTGATCTCTCTCACAGAAGGAACGCTCGCTCTAATATACATGAGGCTTAAAGTTCTAGAAACTTCTATTTGGAGCTAAATTAAGTTGTTTGACACAGTTTCTAATCTGAGTAATTACATAAAGATCAGAATGTTCTGGAATGTTCTTATTCAAATTGGTCACGGCTGAATGACTTCCGGTTCTAGATTGTTCTAGAAATTGACTTAGACAATTTTTCGTAACACACATTCGCAATGTATCTCGTATAAGAAAGTACTTAACCACGGAGTGTATCATGTTTTAGTTCATGCTTTCGTCACGTTTAGGTTGGATGGCAGGAACGCGTTATTGCACCGACTTCTAAAATAACTTTTGCAAAACCTCAAGCTGCTATAAACTGTGCTGCTCGTCTAATGTTGGGTAAAAATAAGTATGATGATGTCACTCCAGGGTCGATCGGGCTTCATTAACTCCCATTTAGCAAGCGTATTGTTTTTAAGTTTCTACTATTGACATATGAGGTGCTTAATAGGCCTGCACAAATGTATATAACTGATCTGTTGAATAGCTATGTCCCATTTTGGTCAGGACTGGAAAATCTAATGCATCCTAGCTAATATTTCACATGCAAATTTGTAGGTTTCCTCTAACTGTATACAGGGAAAAACTAACGATAGACAAACCCGACGTTTCGGCGACATCTTGGCGCCATTGTCAAGGGAAACTAATTAAATATGCGATTTCAAGAGTAACTAAGAGTTCAGAGTTTCTAATTTGCATAAGTTAGACAAAGACTTTAGCGCGAACTGAGTCTGATTGTACATTTAAACACGGTCGTAATTGTTTAATGAGTAACATCTCATTAATGAGACAATCAAACTTGTTGTGGCATTTTTTCAACACGCTAAAACAATTGCGAAGGTCATCCGGAATCCTGCCTGCGTGTCTATTATCATAGTGATTGCGTACTGACGAGGTCTTGCTTCTATGTCCATCAACGCGTACGAACAGATGGCCACGGGTGTAACCGACATAACCAGCATCGCACTGGTCACACTTGAAGTTATACACAACGCATTGTTGATCAATGAGCTGAGGCTTAGGTTCGCTTGTCGGGAACTCCTGGGCAATCTTGCGGCTCGTAAACACCGGTTGAACACTAGTCTGCAGCTTCACACTGAGATCTTTCAACTGTGTCTTGACGATATTAGCAGACTCCTGGTCTTTAAAGGGTATGACAACCCGAGTAGTGTTTTCTGTCGTAGATCTGGACCGTAACGAGGGCTGGTCAGCGACCTTTAAATTTAGGAAGGTTTTGACAGTGGAGTCAACAAGCTGCTTGGGATATTTCAGTTTAGAGAAAACAGACTTCAGTCGTTCGCACTCCTCAGTGAAGTAGGACCATGACGAAGACAGGCGATGTGCGCGATCGAGCATAGTTGTCAATAGTCCGCGCTTGTACCTATTATCGACATGACTGTGGTAATGGAGAAGCAGACCACTGTTTGTTGGCTTCACAAACACTTTAGTTTCAATACGAGGCGCTCTGTTTAGGAGTTGAGTACCGAGAAAGGGAAGCATTCCATCATTTTCGACCTCCATAGTGAAGTTGATGGCGGGGTGAGCGTGGTTGAGGGTGTTAAGAAAGTCCCTAGCTGTAGACAAATCGGGCATCACAGTGAATGTGTCGTCAACATATCGACGATAGTAAGGTGGCAGCTTGCCCTCAACATCTAATTTCTCTTCAATAGACGACATGAATACGTTGGCTAGCAAGGGCCCAAGGGGGGACCCCATCGCTACTCCGTCGATCTGTTCATACAGGGATCCATTAAATTGGAAAAGCTGCCCCTTGGTGGCCACACCCAAAAGATCAATAAGGTCTTGCTTTGAAATGTTCAAATCATACTCGGAATTAAACCAGTTGTTTCTAAAGGCTCTGTCTGCGAGAATCGTAATGGTTTCATCCAAAGGTACATTCGTTAACAAGGAGGGCACATCATTCGGATAGTAGATGTATATGTTCCGACTTATCCATTACAACGACTATCCGAAGCTTCTGTCAATGACACCAGCAAATTTCGTCCCATTCCTTCTGAACGAGCAAAAACCCGAGGCAGACCACCCAAGCAGTATCATCCGCTTTTAGCAAAGGAGGCTCTTGTATAATCTATCATCACAAGGATCCTCCCTCACGCTGTGGCCCAGTCTCTTCGTCCGACCGGTTCTAGACTGGCACACCTGTACGGGTTACCGAAAACACACAAGGAGAAACTAGCCATGCGACTAATACGTATAATTATGCTCTGGCGAAATGGTTGGACAACAAGCTCAAACCGTTGTCGTTAAATCAGTACACAGTCACGGACATTTTCGATTTTGTGAACGAACTACCGCGAGACCTCAACATAACACCTGGTGACTTGCTGGTGTCCTATGATGTGTCCTCCTTGTTAACGAATGTACCTTTGGATGAAACCATTACGATTCTCGCAGACAGAGCCTTTAGAAACAACTGGTTTAATTCCGAGTATGATTTGAACATTTCAAAGCAAGACCTTATTGATCTTTTGGGTGTGGCCACCAAGGGGCAGCTTTTCCAATTTAATGGATCCCTGTATGAACAGATCGACGGAGTAGCGATGGGGTCCCCCCTTGGGCCCTTGCTAGCCAACGTATTCATGTCGTCTATTGAAGAGAAATTAGATGTTGAGGGCAAGCTGCCACCTTACTATCGTCGATATGTTGACGACACATTCACTGTGATGCCCGATTTGTCTACAGCTAGGGACTTTCTTAACACCCTCAACCACGCTCACCCCGCCATCAACTTCACTATGGAGGTCGAAAATGATGGAATGCTTCCCTTTCTCGGTACTCAACTCCTAAACAGAGCGCCTCGTATTGAAACTAAAGTGTTTGTGAAGCCAACAAACAGTGGTCTGCTTCTCCATTACCACAGTCATGTCGATAATAGGTACAAGCGCGGACTATTGACAACTATGCTCGATCGCGCACATCGCCTGTCTTCGTCATGGTCCTACTTCACTGAGGAGTGCGAACGACTGAAGTCTGTTTTCTCTAAACTGAAATATCCCAAGCAGCTTGTTGACTCCACTGTCAAAACCTTCCTAAATTTAAAGGTCGCTGACCAGCCCTCGTTACGGTCCAGATCTACGACAGAAAACACTACTCGGGTTGTCATACCCTTTAAAGACCAGGAGTCTGCTAATATCGTCAAGACACAGTTGAAAGATCTCAGTGTGAAGCTGCAGACTAGTGTTCAACCGGTGTTTACGAGCCGCAAGATTGCCCAGGAGTTCCCGACAAGCGAACCTAAGCCTCAGCTCATTGATCAACAATGCGTTGTGTATAACTTCAAGTGTGACCAGTGCGATGCTGGTTATGTCGGTTACACCCGTGGCCATCTGTTCGTACGCGTTGATGGACATAGAAGCAAGACCTCGTCAGTACGCAATCACTATGATAATAGACACGCAGGCAGGATTCCGGATGACCTTCGCAATTGTTTTAGCGTGTTGAAAAAATGCCACAACAAGTTTGATTGTCTCATTAATGAGATGTTACTCATTAAACAATTACGACCGTGTTTAAATGTACAATCAGACTCAGTTCGCGCTAAAGTCTTTGTCTAACTTATGCAAATTAGAAACTCTGAACTCTTAGTTACTCTTGAAATCGCATATTTAATTAGTTTCCCTTGACAATGGCGCCAAGATGTCGCCGAAACGTCGGGTTTGTCTATCGTTAGTTTTTGCCTGTATATGTTTATCTAAATCATTGTTGATTAGGATTCCTCTAACTGAAATGCAAAATTCAAGTGGATACCCAGACCACCATTCGGTCTTATCGTGTAGGCTTGACGCTTTTACCCGACAACGTGAATTGAAATAGCTGTATATCAAAGGTATTTTAAACCTCTCAAAACCTTACTTGACAAGTATCTCTCCATGCATATTTCAAGCTTTATACCATGCCATAGAAAATACTCGACGGTATTACACTCAACCTTCGTATCGTCCGTAGCGCGTAGGTCGCATTTATTGTGCTGGTTCTGTATTTTCTATGGCGTGGTATAAAATACAGTTATGCCTGAAGGCTCGATATTGATATTTTACGGTTTTGGGAATTGAGGGACAAAAAACACTTTAAAAAATTAGATAGAATACTGTTATATCGTTGTATCTTGTTTATTGCCTGGAACTGGTTCTTTAACACCCTTTTGTTATTGGTAGTTGCACTTTCTATGGAAAATATTCATCATCAGCATGGCATGTACCGATACATAAGCCATAGTCAGGCAAGGTGCAACGACAATTTAGCTTATCGCAGAGGCCAGCCAAGAAAAGAGCTGAAGAAACACAATACTAACGGTAATTGAGGCCGCGAGAATTTCTTAATCAAATTAGGAATCTTCCCATAACGGCTTTATCCAGTTCATTTAGGTTTAGCTTTGTTCCATTTAACTTACTCTTTCTGTCAAAGAGTCAATTTTAATCAAGATTTCCTTTTCAGTTGAGGTATAATGACGGAAACTCACTTTTACTCATGCGGTGAAAAAAAATTTAAAGCACAATGTCTGAAGTTGAATGGCCGTGCGAAGTAACGGCAAAAAATGACGGAAGGATTCATTTGTTACCACAACGAGATCACTTCTAGCAATGTTTTCTCTTGGCTCGGCAGTAGCGCTCTTGTTTAGAAGATATTTTGGCCTTACCCATCCACCCATAAGCTTATTGAAGGGCAAGAAAAATCAACCAAAACAGATATACATCTGAACCGCTGTTCCTTACGAACAGTTAAAGAACGAAAACAAACTTGTATCATTTAAGAGACGTATCTCAAGTCGTCCTTTTCGCATCAGAAGTGTACGTAGTAGCTCTCGTAAGCTACCATTCTTTTATTATTGCAGCAGCTGTTGTTTCTGACCCTGTTTGTTTTATTGACTACTATAGGGGGTACTGGTTCTGTGACACCTTGTAACACAGCATGTTACAACAAGATTGCGAGACTCATCCGTAAAACCTCGCTCGAAAAATCTCGCTCGGCTTTACGGATGAGTCTCTCCATCTTGTTGTTACATGCTGTGTTTACAAGGTGTGCACAGAACCAGTACCCCCTATAGTAGTGTCGCAGTCGCAGTCGCAGTGTGTCACAGAACCAGTACCCTTTTTTTCCACAAAGCCGGGTCGCAGTCGCAGTCGCAGTGTGTCACAAAGCCGGGTAGCCGAAGTAGTAGTTTCGACAACCATTTTTTGCGCGGTTGTTGAAGAAGCGCGGTTGTCGAAAGTGCACCCAATTTTTTCGTCAACCATTTTTGATATACAAAGTGTTACAGAAATATTTCCTATTGGAGAATTATCTGCACATGTATATACGCCGCCATGGCTGCTGAAAGATATTCGTCAGATGTTCTGCAGATGTTCTACGGCTCAATACCGAGGAGGGAAAACATAAACCTACCAGAACCGTTAAATAACGATGTAGAGCCTTTATTAGACGGGTTTGAATTAAACCAAAACAATTTTGGTGAATGGCTTCGTGAGTGGAGAATGAGAACATCCGAAGAAAACCCAAAGAATAAAGATCTCTATATGTTCGAAAGAGAAAATAGAGAAGAGATCGTCAATCTGATTGAAAAAGAAATTCTGGAGTTGAAAAACGTCAAAGCAAGTTTCCAGATGCAAGTAAAGTTTTCAATAGAAAGAAACGGCGAAACGCAAGAAATGATGCATTTTTTCCAAAACGACGAGCGGCAAGTTTTCAACCGGAATAGCGAGAACCCGATAAAAGAAAAATTTGATAAATTCATTGAGATAACGAAAGGAGAAGTGGAACAATGGAGTGCTGCTGGATCAGGATGGTATGTCGAAAGCATAGAGCTCGTTTACGTGAAAATTGCGCGCTACGATCCGCTGGGGGTAGGAACCTATTTGCCTCTCCCAGCGAACCTGGCAAAAAAGAAGGCAATAATCAACGTGAAAAACAGAGAAAACGAGTGTCTGAAATGGGCTCTCAGAGCCGCCTTATTCCCTGCGCCAAAAGGAAAGAACCCCAACAGACCAAGCAGCTATCCGGCCAATGACGGAATCAACTACGAAGGAATCGACTTCCCAACGCCGGTAAAGCAGCTAAACAAGCTCGAGGCGCAAAACAGAAACCTCGCAATAAACGTATTTGGCTGGGAAGACGGCCATGTTACGATCCACAGGGTAAGCGGCAGAAGAGAAGAAAAGAGCGTGAAGCAGGTAAACCTGATGCTGATTGAGGAAGGGATGAACCAGCACTATTGTTGTGTAAAGCGGGTGAGCGCTCTGCTGTTCGACAAGTCGTTGAACAACAAAACACACTATTGCATGATGTGCTTGTCGCGTTTCACAAAAGCTCACACGCTCGTGGAGCACAAAAAACATTGCAACGGTGTGAACGGCAGGCCGACAAGGGTCGTGATGCCAGAGGAGGGGAAAAACACGCTTTCTTTCCAAAACTATAAAAAGCAGATGAAGACGCCCTTCGTGATTTATGCGGACTTCGAGACATTGGTCAGAGAGATTCCTGGCTGTGTGCGCGGGCCAGAGAGAGCAAAGCTACACAGAGAACACCGAGTGGCACGAGGCATGCAGGTATTCATACATAGTTGTGAGATGCGACGGTGAAATTACAGGGTCAAATGTTTACAGGGGAGAAAGCGCGGTGGAAAAGTTTTTCGAAGACATTCTGGAAGAAGAGGTGAATATAAGAGAAAGAATGGCCGAACCAAAGCCGATTGTGATGACGTGGAAAGACTGGGCAAGTTTCAGAAACGCAGCCGATTGCCACGTTTGTAACAAAACTTTGATAAAAGACGAATTCTTGGATTCTTTACCCGTTTGGAACGTTGAAGAAGCGGGTGAAAAAGGCGGTGAAAAATGCAGCTACTGGGGGCAAGGTCACAAAAAATGTTTTTACAAGGCACAGAAAGAGAAAAAATGGGGGGTGCAAAAGTTGAAAGGATTGATTGACGAGAAAGACAAGTCAGAAGCAAAATCGCAAGAAAATTGCAAGTATTGCGGAAAGCCATTACTTCAAAAAAACTACAGAGACGCGGTAAAAGACCATTGCCACATAACGGGCAGGTACCGCGGAGCCGCGCACAGCAAGTGTAACAATCTATTGCGAATATATCCCAAAACCGAGCAAATACCAATCGTATTCCATAACCTGAGGGGTTACGACGCGCACCACTTGATGCAAGCGATGTCGCAGCTGCAGAAAGATGTGAAATGCGTTGCTAACAACATGGAGAAATACATCACATTTTCGGTTGGAGGTCTGCGTTTCATCGACAGCTTGAACTTTTTGCAAGGAAGCCTTCATTCACTTGTAAGCGCAACACCGAAGGAGTCATTGAAAATAACATCAACCATTTCAAAAGGTAACGACCTGCTTTACAAAAAAGGGATCTACCCTTACGAGTACATGGACTCACATGGAAGATTCGGCGAGACAAGGCTTCCGGACAAAGAGAAGTTTTACAGCAAGCTGAACGACGAGCACATAACAGACGAAGAGTACGCGCACGCGCAGGCTGTCTGGGAGGCTTTTGAATGCAAAACGCTGGGCGATTATCACGATCTTTACGTGAGAACGGATGTCGCTCTGCTGGCTGATGTTTTGGAGAACTTTCGAAACCTCTGCCAAGAGCAGTACGGGTTAGATCCGGCGCAATATTTCACGTCGCCAGGACTATCCTGGGACGCGCTCTTGAAAAAGACGGGGGTCGAGCTCGAGCTCTTCACAGACTACGAAAAGCATCTATTCGTGGAAATGGGGATGCGGGGTGGAATCTCCATGGTAAGCAAGAGGTACGCCAAAGCAAACAACCCCCAAGTGCCAGACTATGACCCCAGCAAGCCAAAAAAATACATCATGTATCTCGACGAAAACAATCTTTACGGATGGGCGATGAGCAAGCCCCTCCCGAAAAGAGATTTCAAATGGAAGCGCGACATGCCCACAGAGGAGGAGATCCTGAAGAAAAAAGAGAGCGCGAAGAATGGGTGGATTCCCGAGGTCGATCTCGAATACCCTCCAGAACTGCATGAGGAGCACAACAGCTACCCACCGGCGCCGGAGAAAAAGGTCGTGAAAAAGGAGTGGATGTCGGTCTACCAAAAGAGGCTGATGGAAGACCTGGAGCTGAAAACCCAGGACAGCAAAAAGTTGCTGCTGACGCTTCAGGACAAAAAGGACTACGTCGTGCATTACAGGAACTTGCACTTTTATCTGAAGCAGGGAATGAAACTGAAGCTCGTCCACAGGGTGCTGGAGTTCGAACAAGAATGCTGGATGGAGCCGTATATCCGGATGAACACAGAGTTTAGGAAAAAAGCGAAGAGCGACTTTGAAAAGAAGTTTTACAAGCTCATGAACAACTCGGTTTTCGGCAAAACCATGGAAAACCTGCGGAAGCGCGTTGACATCAAGATTGTGCGCAACGATGAGACGAACAAAATAAGGAAACTGGTTGCCAGCCCTCTGTTCGCAAGGCACATTTTCTTTTCAAACGTCCTGGTCGGAATCGGGGATGACGATCCTTGACAACAGCAAGATTCTGATGTACGACTTCTTCTTCAACGAGCTGAAAAAGCAATACGGCTCAAGGTGCGAGCTCTTGTACACAGACACCGACAGCCTTCTTCTCGAGATTGAAACAGAAGTCGTCTACGAAGACATGAAAAACAGCATAGACCTGTACGACACGAGCGACTACCCGAAGGAGCATCCACTCCACTCAAACACAAACAAATAGGTCTTAGGCAAAATGAAAGACGAATGTGCCGGAACCCCCATAGCAGAGTGCGTGTGTCTGAGACCGAAAATGTACTCCATCCTGAAGGCGGACGAAAAAAATTTCGAAAAAGCGAAGGGCGTAAAAAAGAGCGTTGTCAAGAAACAAATAATGCATGAACAGTACAAGGAAACGCTTTTTGGTGCGAAGCAGCTATGGCATGGAATGAACATTCTTCGAAGCGAGGGACACGAAATCTACGGCATGCATCAAAACAAAATTTCGCTTTCGCCATCTGATTCAAAGCGATGGATAGGTGACGATGGCATCCATACAAAAGCTTACGGGTACACCAACATGGAAATATTGCCTACATTCACAGATGATGAACTTAGAGAGTTGGAAGCCGAAGTTTCAAAGTTGCTCTGGGGGTAACTGTGTGTTTGGAGGGACAACGAGAAGTTCTTCACGCACGAAGCCGCGCTTGGGACCGTCGTGCAAATAGTAGAGAACGGGTTGATCCGGTTTGGTGAAAGATCTTTCAATGCTGTAAACTTTCAAAGACCAGATTGGGTCTGTACTCTTTTTACACCGCCTTCAAGCTCACCGGGCTGGTAGAGATAACGAACTTGGACAAGGGCGGGGAGTATTTTTTCGTTTTTCCCAACAGGCTTCGAATAAGGTGTCGACGGCCTTCCATAAACAGATTTTTCTTTGATGGCAACGGCGGGTTTCTTGCCGATAAGGCTTGTGACCTCTTTGTTCAGAGCCGAAACAACTTCTGGAAGTCTTTTCACCCAGGAAATGGACCGCTGCCTCTCAGGGAGTAGCATTTCAACGGCGTACTGGTGCCCGAACAAGCGCTCAGCCGGGGTACGGTTGAAACGTTCAACAATGGCCTGGTCGAGGTGAATGTCAACGCGCCCGTGCCGGATATATGTTTTGTGCTTTTCCATCTCTTTTGTGACAGCGCCCATGAATTCGCGCCCGGGGTCAACCTGCAGCATTTGAGGCCATTTCAGAGGCGCGCGCTTGTAAATCTTCTGAAAGGCCTGGGCGACCTCATAAGAATTTTTCGAAGTCAAGGGTTCGGCCTCTTTGTAGCGGCTGGCCACGTCGACAACGGTCAGCGCGTATTTGAAAACTTTGCGCTCGCGGGGCAGTTTGTCGTGCGGCAGAAAAAGAAGGTCCGCCTGGTGGACCGCGTTGGGTGTTGGAACGTCGAATTTAGGTCGAGGAATTCGCCTCGGCGCGGGGAGGAATATCTGCGAGAGCGCTTGCTTGATCAGCCACTTTTTTGCGGCTTCTTCAGGTACCTTGGCGGCTTTGACTAATTTTTTGATCGCGGCGATACCTTTCCAGTAGCCCCCTGGGCCGTAGTATATCTTTGCGAGTTTAGCGTCCATAGCGCTACTATAAGTAAGGCGTAAAAAAGTTTAAAGTAACCGGAAGGCCGCGTAACCCAGAGCGAGCGCCCCGGCGCCCACGAACATGAGTTCACCATTTTTCTGCTGCTCGCTTTGCTGATAGAAATCTGAGAACTTGGGCTCTTTGGGGGGTATCATTCGTTCGTTAGGATGCGCCTGGTTGTAGAGTTTGAAGGCATAGTCGGTGTTGGTGAAGTTCTGCTTGGCCTCCGCCTTTATTTGCGCGTTGGTCGCAATTCCGTCGAGAAGATGGGTGCGGTCGCGCGTGTATTTGGCGTAAGCCGCTTGGTACGCCTCAAGAGCTTTGTCATGGCGCTTTTTTTCTTCAAGCGCAGCTTTGTCGCCCCCGCCAAGCGCCCTCGCCAGATAATTGCGTCCGATAAAAGCCGTGGCGTTCAACACAGCCCCACCAACCATAATCGCTATGCTCGCCATGGTTCTATATTGCAGAGTCTTTTTTTTAAATCATTAATTTCAGACGCTGGCGGGGAGGATTTTTTGGTCCTCGAGGTACTTTTTGAGCGCAATGCTACCTGCCATGACGGCGGTGAACTGCACGCAATTCATTGCGCTGCTGCTGGGATCAGAAGTGAAATTCTCTTTCACAACCTTTTTTGCGGTCCAGCCGATGCCAGCGGCCAAGCCAGTGAGAGTAGCGGCGTCCATGATGGTCTTAACAAGCTTGTTGTCTGGCATGATAGCGGTTGATATAAGGAAAATAACAAAAGTTTAAAACAAAATTAATCTGTCTTTCCCACGGCTTCTTCCATTCTTTCTAGCATTCTTCTTGCAATTTCTCTTTTTATTATTATTTCTTCTTCATCTTCTTCTTCTTCTTCTTCTGCGGCATTATCAATAAATGGTTCTCCCAAAAGATCAATGGTTGTTTCAGCAACCTTGCCGCTGATGTTGAAATATAGGAACCAGATACCAATAATCGCAGCTGAATTGACGATAATATGGGGAAAGTCAACTCTGAACATGTTGAATATTCTCCACTCGGAAAGTTTAAATCATTTTTTTAATCCTTTTGGCTGTGTCGCTCGAGCAGGTTCTGGCTCAACACGCGCGGGCTCAGGGGCGGGCTCAGGCGTTTTTTTGGCGAACGCGACTTTGAGCTCTTCCCGTTTTTAATAAATTCCGACCAGTGAAACGATTAAGCTGCCAACAGCAAGCCATTGGGTGGTGCTGAGACTGCTATTCTTTTCTCCGCTACACTTTGGGCTTTCGCCTTCTGTAATCGGGGCTGGCTCGGGAGCAGATGTGGCGGCTTTCGCCTTGTTGTTCGCCATATAAGCCTCGGCCGCTTTCTTCTGTTGTTCCCGTGCCAGCCGCGTTCTTTCAGCAACCATTTTTCCAGCAGCCACACGCTTGGGATTTTTTACGAGCTGCGTTGTCGTTGTTGCAGTCGGAGTTGTCGCTTGCTGTGTGACATCGACGGCAGGTGCTGTCTGGGTCTCGACCTTAGGTGTGCTCTCGGATTGTTCGGTAGACATTCTGAAACAAATGCGTATGCGGAGCAAATATAATAATGTTTATAAATTACTCTGCGGGCGTTCTGCAATCACTCAGCGGGCGTTGAGGATTGCTGTTGAGGAATTTCTTCCAATTTCTGTTCGTCCTTTCTCTCCAAATGTGAGTTGAAATCAATATGTTTTGTGGTGATCAGCGCCGCCTTGGCCGCAGCAAGAAACGGGCCGCACTTGAAAGCAAGGTTGCCGGCCAGATTGGAGAGCTCTTTGTTTATGATGTATTCGTTTCTGAGCTCTTTTAGGTAAGCGTCGATGTCTTTGATGTTGACGGACATTCCGACCACTTTGGATACAAGAAAAATAAAGCTGTCGATCAAACTTTCTGTCGTCTTTGAGCCCACGTATGTCTCGTAGCGTTTGGTGTATTTCTCGACCTCTTTGTCGCTCAGGCGCTTCACCTGCTCGTGGGTTAACTCACGCCGATGTCGTCTTTTGCTTTGCCTGTGGATACCAGCACGGCCAGCTGCTCACGAAGAGCAGGAATGTCAGGTCCTGGGGCGGTTGGAACTATCCCACCTGCTGGACCACTCGGCGGCTCGGGCTCGGTTTGAAGTAGGTTCATAACTTCTGCTAACGCGGCCTCTTCTTCAGCCATTGTGCAAGGCTATATATTCAACTTTCATTTTTTTATTCAAAATAACTTTACCCCGTAGGGGTGGCGAAGCGAGAACACGAGATAAGAGAACTTTCGTTCTTTCAGCTTTGAAACCAGACCTTTGTACTCATCCTGAGAGAGTTCGCCAGCGTAATCATCAAAAATGGCTTTCGTGGTCCTGGCCGAGGGGGTGTAAAAGAGAACGATCGTCGCCACGTTCTCCCGGAAGGAAGATGTTATGCCGGTCATCTTCTGGGTCAGCACCCAAACGCTGATCCCCATATGCCGGGCAGAAAAGGCGAGATTCACCAGCTCGCTTGTTCGCCCTTTCACATCTTTGGAGGCTGCGCAGTCATCGAGGATTATGAGCGTGTTGGAGCCCTCGAAAAGCCATCTCACTAGCTTCAACCACTTTTCCACGTCCTGCTGCTCGCACATTATCACATCCATTCTTGGATCATTTTCACCAATTCTGTGGTAGGTCTTGTTGTGCGCGAATGTCGGGCAGATGAGCACAATGTTGTCGAACTTGAAGCGGAAAGTGCCGTAGATCTGGTCCACCATAAACCTTTATTTACCTGAATTGGTCGGTCCCACGATGAGAGCGTTGAAGGGTATCTTGCTTGGGTCCATGTTCATATTCAATTCTGCACAGATTCTAGTTGTCTGTCCATAATGTTGAACTGGGAGTCGGCGATGACGAATACGTGGCAGTTCACGTTGCCTGAGCTTTCGGCTTTCCTCTCGATTTCCAGCTGGACACCGTCTGTACTGTTCACAAGGCGCTTGCCACTTCCGTGCATTTCTTGGTCCGCCATGGAGCACGTATCTATCAGAAGCCCGAAATTGTCCCCGATATAAAACTTTGTCGCATTCATGTGCTCGGTTTTATCTTTTTCCTTCACAAAGAAGCGTTGGGCCTCTTCCCACATGTCCTTGCCTTCGACGCCGTTGTTGTAAATCATGTTGGGCGAGCCGTTGATCGTGACGCTGACTTTCGTCAGATCCGGGAAGACGTATTTTTCTGAATCTCTGGCGCCATGACCATACGGCTCAATGAACAGTAGCAGGATGGCTTTTAGCGACCTTTTTTGGGCGTCGAATTTGATGTTGATCCTCGTGTCGGTGTCTTTTTTGAAGATCACCACTTCAGAACGCATCACGTGGTCATAGGCGAACTCTTTGGCGCTAGAGTAAACGCTGTACGCCTCGTCTGCCAGAGTCTTGCTACGGATCATTTCGTACTCGAGCTGGATGTTCGTCAGCTTGTATTTCAGCTGGGTTGTATCGGAGCCTTTGACAACATGTTCAGCTTCAGCAAGGGTTACTTCGAATACGAGGTCGTTGTAAAGGGCTTGGGGGTAGAAAACGCCGTGGTCAGTAAGGATCTGATGGTCAAGCCTGATCCGGTACTTTTTTCCGTAAACCTCGTTCAGCTTGTTTTCAGCGTCGACGCCCGAGGTTCTCTTGTCTCCCGCGCCTGAGCGGATCTTGCATAGATCCTCGCTCTGAATCCTTTCGAGAATCATGCCGTCTCGCTTTTCCTGCGAAAGGAAAAGGTCATCAAAGATTTTGTAGAGGCCATATCCAACCGCGTCTTGCAGGATAGTGCCTCCAAACTTCACGAGCAGCCTGTCAACGAGCGCCCGCGTAACGTTCTGGACAAGGAAGTTGTTGGCGTGCCCCCCAGAAATGTCGATGTCAAAGGCAAGCGCTAGCGAGCCCGGCACCAGAACCTCGTTCACGTTCAGCTTGGGCACTGAAACATACAGCGTATCGCCGAGTTTGGCTTCAGTGCGGGAAAAGGTGATTCGCTTGACCGCGCGCTCGGCCTGCATGGCGTGTAATGTCTTTTTTGTGTACGTTGGGCGAAGGTTCCCTGGCACTGACATTATATAATACGCCGGCGATTATTTTCTAATTTAAAAAATAACAGAATTGGAATATATTGCTGGTACCTTTGCACGCTCTTGGCCAGGTCGGGCTGTCTGGTGGCGTCTTCCACCAGAAAGAGAGACTCGCTCTGGGCTTCTTTCGCCCGGCCGCCAGAACCGAGAATGCTGCTGCGGACGTTGACTTGCGCGCCTAGGACGCAGTAAACGAAAGCCTCGATTGACTGGTTGATTCTCGACAAGCCCGCCTGCGTCAAACCGGATGCTGTGTTTGGCGCGAACCAGTCCGCTTGAGCATAAGAAGCGGCATCAGGTTCGATGAAAGAAAGCAGATTTCCTTTGCTTGCCGCACCGCCTTCATCACTGAATTTATAGAACCCTCCTGGATAAGCGGTTCCTGTTTTCAAGGGCCCTTGCCCTGTCACGCCAATGAATACACTTCCCAAACCATGGTTTTTCCCTCGTGTGAAGTGGAAATCGCCCGAGGGGACAATGCCGAACTCGTCACATATCTTTTTGTACGAAGCAACGCCATAATGATTATTCGTTTGGCTGAACGTCGGGTCTCCGGGCAAAGCGCCTATGCTCTGAATACTTCCTAGCTGGTACAAAATGCGCCTGACCGTGAAATACACGTGGAAGATATAAAAAGCTCTTATCTGCGGAGAGAGATTTATCCCGTTGTCAAAGATTTCGCGAGAAATTCCACACCCTTGTGTCGCGCAGAAAACCGCGAAGTTGAGCTGTTGCGGCCAATATTTCATGCCAGGCCCTCCTAACCAGTGTTTTGATTCGGTTCCAGAAGTGTGCCTGAGTTTGGTTTTTTGAAATATTTCTCTGAATTTTGTCGTGAAATATTGGTCAGGCGTGACGTAGATTTTGATTTCTTCGTTGAATATTTTCTTTAAGCTTGGTCCTTTACCCTCGAGAGGTACCGCAGGGATTGCCAAAGAAACTTTTGAACCAAGTGGCGACAGTTGATAAGGAAAAGCCCCGCTGTCTCCCAAACCTAGCGCTTGTTTCATCTCCGCGCTCCAATATTTTCTGTCTGGGCCGAAGACGCTTTGTAACGAGCCTTCGCTTTCTTTGAAAAACACCTCTGCGGTTGCGTTGTTTTTCTCGTCGATGCTTTCTTGCGAAACGAACCGGCTTTTGTCCGCTTTTGGAAAGTGGTTTAAAAAATTTGTCCACGCCTTTTTCTTCGCGGCATCCGCTTTTTTCACAAACTCAGGATCTTTCCACAAATTCGCCATCTTATTTGGATACAATTTTGTTTGTTAAATATAAAATGGTTGTTCTCACTATGGTCACACAACAGAACGGAGAGACTATCTATTTTGAAGAGCCGATACCGAGAGTCCATTTCATGAAAGTTATATCTTGTAGTTTATTCAACAGCTGGGACACTTTGAAAAAGGAAGGTTCAGCCACCTTGGGAGATAAAGACAAAGATAATGCTAAAGCTTTGTCAGTTAGTAAATTACTCCCAGGGCATTACAGTTTAGAAAGAATGGCAAAAGAAATGGAAGGTCTGTTCGGAAAATGTAACTATAAGTTGGAAACAGCAATAAATCAACCTATTGGCCAGCTTGTAATCAGAAATTCGGGGGGGAAACCGATTGAACTTGATCGCGATTTAGCCAATTTGTTTGGTATTGGGCGAAAGTTGAATCATATAACCCGCGTAAAAAGGCTTACATCTCCAACAACATATTTCATTCATTGTGATTTGCTCGACAAAGAACAGAATCTTTTCAATGGCAAAAGGTCAGATGTCTTAGCCATGTTTGATGTGAAAGGGAAGCCTTTTGAAAATGTAAGCTACCAAGGTTCTCCGCAACAGGTTTTGCGTGACTGCTCTACGGACACTTTTATAAAAAGCATCACTATTAGCGTCAAAGATGAAAGCGGCAAACTTTTTGATTTCAAGGGCTTCCCGCTTCTTTTTGAATTAGAGTTAAATTAAATTTCTTTATATACAATGTCTTCAGTAAATCTGTTACCTCCAAGCGCGCCGCCTGCCGAGCCTCTCTATCCAGTACTTGCGGCGCCTTCTGAGAATTTCCGCTTGCAAAAGATCAACGAGATTTCCAACACTTTGGACCGTGAGGTCAGCCACTATCGCCTCGTTGCTAAAAAATACAAACGGACTAGAAAGTTCGTTAATTGGAGTGCCGCCGGCTCCAGTGTTCTCTCGGCAGCTTTTTCCAGCGCAAGTTTTGGCTCCGCCCTGTCTGTGGTTGGCCGGCCGGCAACAGTTCCTCTTGGCGGCGCTGGGGGGGGTGCTTCGCTCTTGTTTCTTCGGGGCTGATAATCGCCAACAAAAAACTCGATTCGAAAATAAAAAAAAACATCAAGAGATTACCACGCTAGCCGTTGCCAAGCGGGATACAATCAACAGACTGCTCTCCAAAGCTTTGAACAACAACAAAGTGTCTTCCCACGAGTTTGACACCATCCTTTCCGAGTTTCAGCAGTATAACGCACTCAAGGACCAAGTCCGAGCAAAGATGCTTCGCCAACCGTCAAAGAGAGAGCTTGATGCTGTTGATGTTCAGAAAATGGAGAAAGACATCCGCGGCAGACTTGAAGCGGAACTGATAAAAAAAATAACAGACACACCCGCTTCGAACTGAGTTTTAGAAACAGACGGTTTTGTTTACATATTATAAAAACATGATTGTCTGCTTCCACTTGTTTGCGTTTCTCTCCCACGAATATTTCATGCCTGAGTGGCACAAAGATGCTCGCGATATTACGCGTGAGGTCGTTGCTGCTATGCTTGATGCTGATGAGGTTTTTCGGTAGGATACGTCTCCTTTTTATGCTAACGCTCCCTGCAAAAAAAGAACCACTCATGCCAATTGTAACCATCCCATGAGCATGCTACCAAAAAATTCTTGTACTCAGGGATGGCTTCTATGAGAGGTATCAACTCTATCGGCGGGCCTGTTTTGTTGCTTCAATTGGAAAAGCTTTCTAACTCCAGGTCAAAAAACAAAGATGTTTGTTTTATGATCACTACATATACTGCAATGAAACCGTAAAAAGCCCATGCTGGATCAGGAATTCCCCAACTTTCTGGCATTTCCCACGAATCTTCATCAAAACGGCAATTTTCCGCATAATCAAGCCAATCTTCAGCTTTTTTTATGTTTTCAAATATTGGAGATCTGTCTGTACAATCTCTCATATGAACCCTAACTTCACCTGTAAGAACGTTAACTATTAAGTAAGTGAAATTGTAATTAATTGAGAAAGGCTTTTTAAAACTAAAAGTTCTTTTGGCTTCTCTGATTATTGTTTTTGTTAAGTTCTTTTCAAGACCATTGAGAAATATGTGTTTGATAGCATCTCGAAATATAAAAGTTTCGGTATCAGCACCACTTTCTAAGATTTCTTCGCTTGCATCAAAAAACACTTGTTGCGGATTGCACATTAATGGATGGACGCAGGCTCGTTTTGCTTCCCTGTATGGCATGAATCGTACTTCATCAACTTTTCTATAATGGCTTTGAGGGTTGGGCATGTTTTTTTCTTCCTGACTTTGCTCGGATTGAAAACTTTCTTGCAAACTTTCAGAACTTACAGATGAAGTTGCAGAAGTTGCAGATGAAGCCATGGCGGCGTATATACATGTGCAGATAATTCTCCAATAGGAAATATTTCTGTAACACTTTGTATATCAAAAATGGTTGACGAAAAAATTGGGTGCACTTTCGACAACCGCGCTTCTTCAACAACCGCGCAAAAAATGGTTGTCGAAACTACTACTTCGGCTACCCGGCTTTGTGACACACTGCGACTGCGACTGCGACCCGGCTTTGTGGAAAAAAAGGGTACTGGTTCTGTGACACACTGCGACTGCTACTGCGACACTACTATAGGGGGTACTGGTTCTGTGCACACCTTGTAAACACAGCATGTAACAACAAGATGGAGAGACTCATCCGTAAAACCGAGCGAGATTTTTCGAGCGAGGTTTTACGGATGAGTCTCGCAATCTTGTTGTAACATGCTGTGTTACAAGGTGTCACAGAACCAGTACCCCCTATAGTAGTTATTGTTCTCTCAAAGGCTATCAAGCCATTTATGTGAAAAGTTATGAGAGCTGCTTCCTGGCCCTTTCACATTGAAGTCCACCCAAGCGTAATTACTTGTACAAGTTTTTTGGTTTTCTACCTCATTTGACTTACGTCCGTGTTTTAAATCTTCGTTCAAGGCCGGCTCGAAAATACTAGTTCTCTTCAATTTCCGTCTCCAAAATGGTCCTCCTCACTGCTTTGTCTAATACTGAAGATAATGCTTAGTTTATTCTTTCAATATTTTATTAACACGGGCTTGGAGGACAGAATAAGAAGTAATTTAGTGGCGCAGAGAATATCGTTAGAGGAGCATCGTCTGCCATATTGTTTCCTTAAGTGAATGGCAAATAGATTCGATCAACCTCTTTTATAGACGTGGGACAATTATTGGACTCGCTAACACCTCGGAGACGCATCATCGTCTATCTAGTCGATATAATCTTATAATTGTCCACGTTCTTGGGTCATAAATCGTCGAATAGTTTCTGTGTCCTTTCGGTTGCCAGGCAGCAACATGATGAAAATTCCGCATTTGATGGTTTTTGGGTTGGTCAGCCATAAATTTGGACTTGTCCCGGCTATTAAAGGTTAGTATAGTTGCTTATTTACGCTCTTTTTGTTATAAGAATATTGTTTTTTCGGCCCAGGCTGAATATTCTTACTTTTCTGCCGATTTTAGGCTAAAAATATTTTTGTAAATATTCTTAGATTATAAGCCATTATAGCGTAAGACATTTGTGTGTTCGAGTGTATTTGGTGTCCGGGTGGTGCTAAAGTAGGTTTAGAGCCAGCTTGCTATTATGACCTATTTTTTTTCTATTTATCTATTTATTTTAAGCATTCAATGACTGACCCTAGGGGAAACAGCTTTGTTATCCCTGGATCCTCAATTAAACTCATTGTTTCCGTTGGGGCCAGTCATTAAGTGTTTTGTTAAACTTTCAGACTCAAGATAAAACCAGACTGCAAAAAAATTATGCTTGACGCCGCGTGGCACACAAATTTACCGTGGTTTCAAGGCGTACGCCCTGATCACGTGCAAGTCGAAAATTCAAGTTGTTGTTTCCCTGGGGAGTTAGTGAGTTTTGACCCATGATACGTGATTCGTTCACCTCAAATCAGAAAACGTATTTGAGTTGGGAGGTAGAACAAATTTATTTGTTCATTTATTTATTTTTTGACTTTCTGTGTGTAGATCGCATTAAAAGTTGATCATATAAGATTTGCAAAGAATATATTTTCCCTTTCATCCTTCTCATAGGCAGGGGCGGCATGTATTGCTATTACATATGACTGATACATATTAATGCATCATTGCAACGAGCGCGCATCTCTTTACTATTTCCATTGGCACGTCGACACGAAGCCCACATTTACTGCCTGGATTGCTTTGGAGAAGGGGAGCGTGTACAGAATACTCAAGAAAGTTGTGACAAAAACATCGTTTCCCAGGATTGCGGGGAAGAAAAATGGGTGCGTGGAGTGGAAAGTTTCCAGACAGAGGACGGTTTTGAATTTAATTGTGGATGTTAGACCAAAGAGGAATATAAAGAATACGCAGCAGAAGGTGAACCCACCGCTAAAGGAACTTGTGCTGTAGCAATGTGTAATACCACCACTTGTAGTCCTGATGAACTGCCTGTAACTGGTGGCAATTTTAAGGGCAAATAATTGTTTGGAAAGTACCTGTTATGACAGAGGAAGTAAAATTGCTGAACGCTAAACAATTTTTTCCGTTTATTGAGCTTGAATCTTCTAACTTTATTATAAGGTACGAAAACGTGAGGCCCTTTAGAACTGTTACTTATCTTCAGTAGTTCCACAATCATTGCATGAGAGTAAAACACAAAATGATATCAATAGAAATTCAAACAACGTGCACAAAATACGTTACACGACACATGACAATGTAACCATGTTACAACCACTAAATTCCGAAAACATTCGCTTCTAGGCGTTCTCTAAGAAATACTTATTCTTTTCACTTTTGAATATTTAATTTGAATACTCTTATTTTCTGAAATGACTAAAATGTTGTTATTTCCTGAATTTACTATTAATTTGTGATAACTTCTAAGATTCTCAAAACCGTCCTATAAACTAATATGTTCAAGTCTGTAAGATAAAATAGTAGACTCGAATATTGCGGGATTCATTTTTAAAATTAAGTTTGCAAAAGCCTTTACGATACACAATGATACGACTCAGATGCGGTATAATCAGAAGAAAAGCATTTTCCTGCAAACTCAATGTTGGCCAGTTAGCTATGTACACTAAAAAAGCTAATAGTATTTAGCAGTCTCGTAATAACAAATCAAAAGAGTCCTCCCATCAGTATTGATAGATGCACTGAAACACGTAAAAGGTAAGACAAAGCAACACTGTTAGCTTCTATTGATTGGAACCTTGGATCACTTTATTAACCTTCTCTGAAGCTATTGATAATTTCATTTCTTTGCAGGAACAAAGAAGAGCGTCATGGCGACCACAAACGTGCAACGCAAGTATTGTAGTATTTTACATAATAAGTTTGTACTTTTGAAACACGTTTTACGTATCGTGTAAATTAATTCGGTCATCTCCTATTTTCAAGAAGTGCCAAAGTATTGTGATTTGTACGTGACAAAGGAAACTGCACCAAGTCGAAACTTCAATAATATTACTTAATTTCCGATTGTATCATCTCGACATTTAACAAACGCTTAATTACCTTTAGATATATTGAAGTTAATCTAATCGCCCTTAACAAAGTCCAAGGTAACATCATCACCGACGAGTACAAATGGAGCCCAGTGCTTCACTTCGCTAAATTTCTCAGACTCTCTCAGACACCTCATGGCGCAGTTCAGAGATTCACTGGAACTTCTTCCTTCAGCTAAGTGAAGGTAGAAACTCTTCATGAACTCCAGAGTGGCTTCGTCGTCAATTGCCCACAGGGACACAAAAACAGAACGAGCACCGGCACCCAAGAAAGCTCGTGCAATGCCAACCACACCCTCAGCCTTAATCTCACCATGGCCACTATGGCAACAACTTAGCACAACCAGTCCTGCTCGTATTTGAACTCTCATCACATCACTCATTCTTAGCAGGAAGTCTTCTTCAACAAGGATATGGGATGCTAGCGTAGGGTTTGGTGCCAAAGCTATTTCTCCTGTTTCCATTCTACCATGTGCTGCAATGTGCACCAAAGCAACTGAGGAGAGTTTTCCCAACACTTGAGCTTTTGTTGCCTCTTTTCCAGTGAGGGGAATAGTGTTGAGTATTTCCCCAATCACCAGTACTTCCTTCTTTGCAAGTGGCAGCTGTTCTAGCCTTAACCCATGATAACGAACTTGCTCTAAGCATGGATCACCCACAAGCAGCGCCCCAGACTTCTTGTGGTAATCTGGTAAACAATCTCTGATCAGTTTCAAACTATTCAGTGACGGAATGACCCGGATTCGGAAAGACTCGCTTAAGTACTTTGAATTAGAATCCATGAATGCAGCATAAGGAGCCAAGCATAATGGACCTTCGGGAACAAATATCAGTTCATTGCCATTAATCAAGTCTTTGATGGGGCTAATGATAACGTCATACAGTGTTCTTAAAGGATTGTTATCTGAGTGTGTTAGTTGGGATATGATTTGATCCCTCTTCTTTAACAGGTGTCCCCCGCTTTTCCTATCCAATGAACGATCTTCGCACCTCACACCACTACTGACACCAATTTTCTCACGAGCATTGTGAATTAAAGACTTCAACACTCTGCTCGCATTTTCCTTCGAATTATTATCACTGATTTGTTTTCTTCTTAATTGAACATCTTTTCCATTTTGAATAATCCAGAAAATTATTTCTCTTTCGTGAACTGCCATAAAGACTGTATCTGAAGGGAGACAATTTAATGTGTCGCAAGTCATTTTCTCCCCAGTATGTGGTGTTTTAGTTTCGTACTTTGAGTTCATAAGATCTCTTAGAGCTTGTGCACGTCCTTGCTCAGCAGCAAACAAAGCCTCAACTACGTCACCTTGTTTTAAAATCAGGCGCCATAATCTGGTATAGACCACATTATTAACATTGCGGTAGCTAATTGTCCACTCATCTTTACCTTGCAGATTCTGCCTAACATCATTGAACAATCGGACGCTAGAATGATAACAATCAAGGGCTTTCTTCAGAGAACATTGAGATTCAAAGCAAATACCAAGATTACCATAGGAACTTGCTTCTCCAGCTCTGTCTCCCACTTCTTTGGCAATTTTTAGATCTAGTTCATGGTACTCGATAGCTTTTTTGAAATATCCCAGACTGTCATAAGGATTGTCAAGATTACCATACGACCCTCCTTCTCCAGCCCTGTCTCCCACTTCTTTGGAGATTTTTAGATGACGTTCATGATACTCGATGACCTTTTTGAAATCTCCCAGACTGTCATAAGAATTGCCAAGATTAGCATAGGAGCTTCCTTCTCCAGCCCTGTCTCCCACTTCTTTGACAATTTTTAGATGACGTTCGTGGTACTCGATGGCTTTTTTGAAATCTCCCAGACGGTGATGAGCATTGCCAAGATTACCATAGGAGCGTCCTTCTCCAGCCCTGTCTCCCACTTCTTTGGCAATTTCTAGATGACGTTCATGGTACTCGATGGCTTTTTTAAAATTTCCCAGACTGTGATAAGCATTGCCAAGATTACCATACGACCCTCTTTCTCCAGCCCTGTCTCCCACTTCTTTGGCAATTTTTAGATGAGAATCATGGTATTCGATGGCTTTTTTGAAATCTCCCAGACTGTCATAAGCATTGCCAAGATTACCATAGCAAGTTCCTTCTCCAGCCGTGTCTCCCACTTTTTTGGCAATTTTTAGATCTAGTTCATGGTACTCGACGGCTTTTTTGAAATCTCCCAGACTGTGATAAGCATTGCCAAGATTACCATACGACCTTCCTTCTCCAGCCTTGTCTCCCACTTCTTTGGCAATTTTTAGATCTAGTTCATGGTACTCGATAGCTGTTTTGAAATCTCCCAGACTGTCATAAGAATTGCCAAGATTACCATACGACCCTCCTTCTCCAGTCCTGTCTCCCACTTCTTTGGCAATGTTTAGATGACGTTCATGGTACTCGATGGCTTTTTTGAAATCTCCCAGACTGTCATAAGCATTGCCAAGATTAGCATAGGAGCTTCCTTCTCCAGCCCTGTCTCCCACTTCTTTGGCAATTTTTAGACGACGTTCATGGTACTCGATGGCTTTTTTGAAATCTCCCAGACTGTGATAAGCATTGCCAAGATTAGCATAGGAGCTTCCTTCTCCAGCCCTGTCTCCCACTTCTTTGGCAATGTTTAGATGACGTTCATGGTACTCGATGGCTTTTTTGAAATCTCCCAGACTGTGATAAGCATTGCCAAGATTACCATACGACCCTCCTTCTCCAGCCCTGTCTCCCACTTCTTTGGCAATGTTTAGATCTAGTTGATGGTACTCGATGGCTTTTTTGAAATCTCCCAGATGGTAATAGGCATTGCCAAGATTACCGTAGGAGCTTCCTTCTCCAGCCCTGTCTCCCACTTCTTTGGCAATTTTTAGATCAAGTTCATGGTACTCGATGGCTTTTTTGAAATCTCCCAGACTGTCATAAGCATTGCCAAGATTACCATAGGAGCTTCCTTCTCCAGCCCTGTCTCCCACTTCTTTGGCAATGTTTAGATGACGTTCATGGTACTCGATGGCTTTTTTGAAATCTCCCAGACTGTGATAAGCATTGCCAAGATTAGCATAGGAGCTTCCTTCTCCAGCCCTGTCTCCCACTTCTTTGGCAATGTTTAGATGACGTTCATGGTACTCGATGGCTTTTTTGAAATCTCCCAGACTGTGATAAGCATTGCCAAGATTACCATACGACCCTCCTTCTCCAGCCCTGTCTCCCACTTCTTTGGCAATGTTTAGATCTAGTTGATGGTACTCAATGGCTTTTTTGAAATCTCCCAGATGGTAATAGGCGTTGCCAAGATTACCGTAGGAGCTTCCTTCTCCAGC
This sequence comes from Orbicella franksi, assembly GCF_964199315.1. NCBI lineage: Eukaryota > Metazoa > Cnidaria > Anthozoa > Scleractinia > Merulinidae > Orbicella > Orbicella franksi. The sequence continues at coordinate 11,407,498 of NC_138147.1, forward strand.
CCTGTCTCCCACTTCTTTGGCAATTTTTAGACGACGTTCATGGTACTCGATGGCTTTTTTGAAATCTCCCAGACTGTCATAAGCATTGCCAAGATTACCATAGGAGCTTCCTTCTCCAGCCCTGTCTCCCACTTCTTTGGCAATTTTTAGATGACGTTCATGGTACTCGATGGCTTTTTTGAAATCTCCCAGACTGTGATAAGCATTGCCAAGATTACGATACGACCCTCCTTCTCCAGCCCCGTGTCTCACTTCTTTGGCAATGTTTAGATCTAGTTGATGGTATTCGATGGCGTTTTTGAAATCTCCCAGATGGTAATAGGCGTTGCCAAGATTACCATAGGAGCTTCCTTCCCCAGCCCTGTCTCCCACTTCTTTGGCAACGTTGATGTAACAGGTTCCTTCTTCTGTGTTAGCTTTCATATCTTTGGTGGTATTTTTCTATGAGACAAAAACTTATGTCAGTTAATGACGAAAGCATGAATATTTAGCCAAAAAGTGTACAAAGTGCTAAATTCGGGACTTATATAGCTGAAAGTATCGATACTGTTTCAAAACAACGCTTTGGTGGTTAAACAGGTCTAGCCTGAACCAATGAACCGGTGAAAGTCGTGGGAATCTTTATTTCGTATGATAGTATGGGCAATGAACGGAAGAACTTTACTAAGAAAGTGGATAATCTTAAGACAAAACTTGCAGCTTGGCGTTTGCGTAAACGTTCTCTGTTTGGGAGTGTCTCAAATTGTTTACTCAGCATCCATGGATGACACTCCAAACAAATATGCATCTCTAACCCAATCGCTACCTTTCCAATTCTTATGGAAAAACAAACCAGATAAAAACAACAGAGAAGTTTTATATCAGGATTATGGCGATGGTGGTTTGCGGTTGAAATTAAGTCCCTGCGCTTAACGTGGACGCTTAACTGATGACGAAGAAGATGACACTTGGTCAGTTATTCCACAATTTTATTTTATAAAATATGTTTTTTTTATTTTCTCTTATGCTCCAACTATGATAAGAAATTTCTAAAGGATTCAGACATACCATCCTTCTACAAGGATATCTTGTTTTCTTTCCTGGACCTAACAAGTCTTTAAAACTCTCAGGATGAACAAGAGATGATTCTCTTTAATAATAAAGAGATCCTCATTAACGGGAGGACCGTTTTCTACCACAATTCCGTTGAAATGGGTGTCTTTACGCTGCATGATGATGATGATTAATTGTAATTTTTTCAAATATTTGCAAGTAATCTCTGCGTTCCCGAGCGCCTTACGGAAAAACGCCAAGGAGCGTGCTAAGCCTAATGTCAACTTTTTATTCGGCAGCACGTTATCTCAATTATCCTCGGTCTTAACCATCAACTTCTTGAAACTTAGCTGTAAAGACTATTATTGGCTTTTTCTCAATGAACGGAAGCCTCAGGCCACTGGTCCAATCAAATGGGACCGCAACTTTGCTCCGACGGCTTTGCCATGGAACCAAATCTTTAATAGAGTGAAGGCTACTTGTAGAGAGAATCAACTGAGAGAATTTTACTTTAAACTAATTGATGGCATTGTCGTTACGAAGAAAGAGCTTAGTCTCTATGGAATTACAGACATTAATAGATGTTTCTACTGTGGTGAGCCTGACTCAGTTCTTGAAACATTTCAAAACTGTAGTACAACAACTTCTTTTCACAATCGGCTGTTGAACTAGTTCAATGAGATGCATAACAACTCAATATTCCCGGCAAACTACGCATGATTGCTTGGTATGGCGTGTGGGAAGGGTAATAACAATGTTAGAAAATTTAATCTATGTTTATTATATGCTAAATATTATCTACATTATCACAAGGTAAATGAGAGGAATCTTGACTGGAGTGAATTTACTACAAAAGTAAATTACAAGTTAAGAATAGAAAATCAAGTTTCTGGTATTTTTTTATGATGCTTCTTCGCAGTTTGTCCTGTTAATGCTTTTAAAAGGCATTAGATTGATAAAAGGATATGCCATTTTAAAGATAAGGGTAATTTGCAATTTGAAAAATACATGTATCGCCGTTACGATTGTAAAGCTCCTTAAAATAATTGTTAAAAAAAAGTAGGGGGAAGAAGCTGTCTTGTACTGCAAGTCGTGTTTATAGCTCTGTTGTATTGTAAGTAGTGTATGTAGCTTTTGTTATTGTTTTAGTGTAAAGTAGCAGCAAAAGTATCTTAAAGTGTAAGCAAACATAATAAAATAAATCCATAAAAAAACCAGAGTATATTAATTTTGCCCTTGGATTGCGATGGCTTTGTTTGAAGTCTAATGTTAGAATTACAAAAATATAATTATGCTGACAATTATTCTAGAGCGCTGCCAATCAATATACCCTTCTTCTGTATAAGAGTGGCTGGTTATAATATTAATAATCTTAATGTTTTACTCCCTTAACATAGAGGAGAGACGTCAAAATGCCTTCGTTTTGCTGAATGCGGCCTTTATATAGTTTAACAATATAGTTACATAAAGAGTGAAAAAATTGTAAATAGTAAACACAAGGTAAGGTAATATATACATCTACTGGTTACAAGATAAAATAAAAAGATAAACCCACCCCTCTCCCCTAATCACTGATGAACTGGCCCTTGACCTGAAGCGCACCATTTTTTCTATCAATAAAATGGGGGCAAGGGGTGGTCTCAATTTTTAATTTAAATTGTCCAACATTGTAAGTGTTGAAGTAGTTTGATTAGCAATGGTCGCTCCCAGTAGAAACCATGCCTTGTCGCATTTCCAAACAGCGTGAAGAGAGGTGAAAATGTGATGCGGAGCGGAGTGTTGCCGAAGATCTTCATACATCTTCATACACGTTCTTGCTGGCAAATTGACGTAAAGATGAGCACGTACGTATCGCGGAATTGATAACTGCCGTAGTTTCCTTTCTCTATCTCCTCGATACAGTAAAAAAAAGATTGCGGACGATGTTTATTCATATGCTTATGCTTTCAGCGATGCGTTTTCATTTGATGTAAGCACAAGCATAAGTTCTCCTGTTTGCGTTTCCATTTGACAATCACATCATGAGCTCGAGATTTCTATGACTTGCTAGATGACGAGGGCTGAGCTCCACTCAGCTATCACGCATACAAATCGAGAGCGAATAATCTAATTGTTTGAGTATAAATCTACAAGTTGTTAAAAACTTTATCTAAGTTCTTTTCACGGACACTTCGAAAAGATAAAGAGGCGGCCGCCATTTTGTTAACAACCTCAGGCTACAAGAGTACTCGCACTCTACAATTAGATTATGAGCTCGAGATATCGCCTCATAGAAATCGAGAGCGAAGAATCTAGTTTTTATTAGTAGAATTCCGACTGAAATAAACGCAAAGAACGATTTCTAATTATTTTTCTACACATTATTGAGCTTTACGTTTCAACGAAATCAAAAGTTCAAAAACTTCGGAGAAACGTCCACAATAGTATATGAGTAGCTCAGCCAATCAGATTGCAGCATCTGCATTAGTATAATAGTAGAATTCTACTAAAATAAAATAGATATTAAGTAGCGTAGTCAATAAAGAGAACAGCATTAGTGACAGAATGCTTGTATATATAGAGAAAACGGATACAGACAAAAAGATGTTGTTTTCTATTTCGTCTTATTTTAATTCTCGAACTGTAAATTATCTTTGCTCGAGTCATTGTTACGTTAACAGCTCGTGCTAGCTCTTTGATTCTAATTAAGCAATCGACCACTCTTTCTATTGGTTTACTGGCGCAATAAACTACGCGGGATGTTGGGAGAACACGAGAAAAGTTTGTAAATCACTCGCCTAACGGCTCGTGATTTACATACTTTTCGAGTGTTCCCCCAACGTCCCAAGTGGTTTATTGCGCCGGTGAACCCAAAGAAAGAGTGGTCTATTGCTTTTATGAAATAACTATGGAAAAAGTCTGTCAATGAGCAGAAAATTTATTGTACTTTCGTGATCAAGTTGCTTATTGTCATCAAATTCATGACATGACGCGACAAACCAATCACAGCGACTGAAAGAATGAAAGCACAGACTCCGCCCCGGATACGAAATCCGCAGAGCAAAGCGACGAAAACATTTCACGCTAAGAAAGTTTTAAGAAAGGAAAGGAAAAGGTTGGCGGTGAAAGGCAAAAAGCATATTAATTAACTCAAAGGAATCGGTGGACTCGGTCATCACGAAAGTAAAAGGCTGTACGAAAAGTGTGCAAATAGTCCAAACTTCATGTGCTGCGAAGTGATTCAACGCAATTTCAAACGGTAACTTTCCAAAGTTTTGCGAATGGAATAAAGCTTAGTAACAGAAACGCTGCCTCCGAAATTTATTCCGAATATATTTACTTATGCTGGAGGCTATGAAGTCCGTGTTTCTCTCTGTATTTTGCTAAATGAAAACTATCGCTTGAAAGCTAAGCTTGTGGAAGTCAAATTCATTTATCGTGTTATGCATGCATCCATTGAGTTTAAACTCAAAATTTCTGATAGAAAAAAATCTTTTCCCTGTTTTTTTGACAACCCAAATTGATCAGTCAAGCCCAGATGACAGACCGTGGAAAGCGCCGAAATAGGGGTTTAAAACGTCCGTAATTTTAATCTCAAGCGTAACCGAAGTCGGCGTAAAAGTTTTGCCGTGGAAAAAAAGATAAAGCTTTATATGACCAACTTCTGGTCCTGTTTTTCCCTGCAAATTTCCGTGTATATGTTGAATGAAAAGATAGTCGTGTTATTGATATCTCAGCCAGCGAAAGGCAAAACAGTTTATTACATTTGTTATCGCTAGAGTTCCGAGTTGTCTAGTTCCCGCGTAGAGCTGCCATAGATCGAAAACCGTTGTTTACCGGTACAATAGAACATAGGTTTAGCAACTCTATTGACCAATCAGAGCGTGCGTAGTATCTCAGTTATTTTATAATGAGTAATAGAAGTATATCTCATTGCACGTTTCCGTACAAGAGGTTTCTTGTACAACATATATCAAGTCCGGCATTATTTAATCTCCCCTTTAAAGCCGAGAAGATATCTTCCTCTAGCATTACTTACCTGGCCCTTCACGGAGAGAGTTTCGGGATTGCTCTTTGCTTCTTGTAACTTAACTCGATCTCCAACACACCTGGCTCGTAAATCTAGTAATGCCTTGTTAGTCCTGTCAATCTGCTTAGGGTTAAGGCACATGACATAATTAAAATATAACGGGTCAAGTGACTGAACATTCTCCCAGCTTGGGAAATATCCGAGTAATGTTCCCCAATTTTCAAGACTGCGCGTATTACGAAAAATATTTGAAGGATAATAAACACAATAGCCTACATTAGGCGCGACAATATGCTCGGATATTTGTCAAAGGACATTATATAATAGCTTCTCGGAGCAGATAATGTCCGTGGACAAATATCCGAGCATATTTTCACGTCCAAGTTGTTATATATACTAAGAAATTCGTTTAATAACTTCTATTTATGTTCATATTATTTATTGCGTTCGACGAAGGAGAGCGCATAGTATTCCCAGGGGATTTAAAATGTCCCGCGGTTATCGATCGCGGTCGATGCCATATGATTTCAGGGTTTGGACGTCATCTTGGAGTGGCTGCGTGGCACAAATGGTCTCGATCTCATGTGAGACTTTTTTGGCCGCCGGGAACTGGTAATGGGGCGTTGCGTGTCAAATCTACAGTTCAAAGGTCTTGTTTTCATTCATAACATGGAGAAATTTTTGCTTTGAGATTTAAAATAGAAAGGAAAATTACAAATCGATGTTCAGGTGGCCTCAGAATGGAAGATCAACGAGTACAGAGTCCTCAAACCATAACGATCGGTTGTACGTTTTCAAGTGAGTTAAGTTCTGAATATCGATCGCGGAGGTAAAGCGGTTTCCCAGACTTTAGAAAACAAAAATAGTAATATACATTATTGTATGGCCAGCTCTGTGAGCGGGCAAGATGAATCAAATCCTGCGCTGTGATTGACTACCCGAGCGGGCAAGATGGAGCTATCTTGCCCGTTCGGGACTACCCGCCGTGTCCCGCAAGAAAAATTTCCCCGAAAGCCATATAGTAAATCCTTTATTGACCAAGCTTGTTCGGTCAAGATAACTGGATATTGACCTCGTTCTTTTTTTTGCGAGGTTATGGACCTCGACTCCGTCTCAGTCCATAAACACGCAAAAAACAACTTGGCCAATATCCAGCTATCTTGACCTCACACTTGGTCAATAACCCATACGTATCACTTCGAAGTTGATTTTAACTTTTGGAACGATTGCTAACGCCACGGCCGATAAAATGAATGAAACAGTCGGAGACGTCGTCGGCAAAAACTCAAGCTTTCGCTTTAGTGTGAAGAATTAATTTGAACATGCTGCTGTGCAGTGAAGCGCGTTAGCGAAAATTTTGAACATTTTTTGCTTTTACATAGGTTTCTTCACCTCGGGTGAATAAAAATTCATTGTTATTGAGCTTGCTTTTGCATTTCTTTTCAATTGGTTCCGTGTATTTATGAATTTAGTAATTTAGGATTTAAAAGTGAACAGAAACTTGTTGCACGCTGGATTGCTGCATATTTAACTTACGGCGACCTCCACGCGGTTTGTTTAGTTTATTCGGTTTCATTCAGATATATTTTTTGGAGCCTTCTACAGCTATCACAGAACTGCTGAAAAAAGAACTAAGTGGTCACTAATTTAATACGGTTGAAATACGATTGATCTGAAATATTGGCTTGTTTTTGTCGCGTTTTTGATTTACAACTTTCATCTTTCATTCGCAGCGCTGTAATGTTTCGTCACGCGGCGAAGAAATTATTTCATTTCTTGTTTTCAAATTGATTTTTACTCGTGTCTTTCGCTTTTATTTTCCTTTGTTTTCTCAAATGTTGGCCGTTATATATAATGCAATAATGGAAACTTTTCGTTTTGTCCTCTGAAGTCAATGAGTTAAAACTTATTTCCCCTATTCAGTTTTCCCGGCTTCTGTTGGGCATTTTGTCGCACGGCAATGAAGTAATATAATTTCTTGTTTTGTAATCAGTTTTACGCATCAGGTCGAGTTCTTTTTGTTGATATTTTTTAAATATTTTAGCTCTTTATTTATACAACTTTAAATAAGCGACGTCGACTTAAAACCTGATCTTGTGTGTGTGCTAGTTTTACATACCAGTTTATGAACAGTGTGCCAAACACCTCATTTATCATCAATTTGTGTAAGTATTACAATTAACTGTTCTTTTGGTGTAGAAGTGAACACTATTATTCAAAATATGTGTTCGTCATGAAAATCAACAAAAATAAATCGGACCTCGAGAGTAATATTAATTCTGAAGACAGTATCCAAAGGTTTTAACTGTATTGACTCGAACGCACTCAGCTAATCCATGATTATTACTAGTATTATTGATATCAAGAGGGCACGGTAACGAATCCTACAATCTGATTGATTTTTTAGCCAGGTCCGGATTTTCCTATCTCTAACTTTGGTCTCGGTAACGTCTTCATATCGGGTGTTATCGTCGTGTTGATCAATTTTCGTGAGTGAACTAAATGTAATCGTCAACCTTTGCCCTTTTGTACACTTCCATCGACGATTTATCGACACAAGGCAGTGGTGGATCTAGGGCCTGGGCCCCCCTTATTTTGGGTAAAAAAGAAGAAATCACAGAAAGAAGAAAAGCCGGCAAGGCAATCAAAACAAAACCTGGGTCCCCCCTTAGCTCAAGGTCTGGATCTGCCGTTGCAATGTTATCTCTATTCACTTAAAAGTGGCGAGGAAAGTCACGGTAAGTAAATTCAAACAAGTGCTTTATTTGTGAGAGTTGTTTTGTTGTTTGTAGGTCGGCACTGTGATGGTGCATCATCTTGTGTTTTCCTTGACCTATTATTTTCACTAAAAAACGGGTCAATTTCAGTCGAGGCTACCTCTCTGATCGTTGGTGTATTTGAGAGAGTTTCTGTTGAATGCACTTAATGAATTTCCTCGCTTTCTACTATTTAATTTACGGTGTAAAAGCCTGATTTCAAGTGATTCCCAACAACTGACAGAAATTGTTTTCGTAGTACAACTTCAAACTTTGCACAAAATTTAAGCATTTTCAAGACCTCGCTCGCCTCCATATCCTCGTGTCCGCGTGACTTTAGTCACGTGGACAATTGGTCAATTGACGACATTTGGTGCTACAGGAGAATCTTTGTTTACAATATTTGCCTCATTACCATAAGCGATACAGTTTCTGATGGAGCTACAAAGAGATTAATACTTAATATTGAAAGGGCACAGCACCATTATCTGTCCCAAGGAATGTATTGAATACGCGATGTATTGAATACTTTTTGTGCGACGAGGGTTTACACGTAAAAGCTCAAAATTTTACAAAGAATGTATGGGCTCATTAGCGCTTTTGCCACACAGAAATTTTGATGTTTTTGAAAGCCAATTTCTCCTCGAATATTACACCCAAAGAGCCAGAAATTTCACCACTTACTAAGTTTCACAAGCTCTTAAAGTTTCTGTAGTAAAATCGTGTCTAGCATGATGCCTTCTATGCGGAAAGTCGTATGTTAATGACGAAAAATGTAAACAATGACGTCGCAAAGATTCGCCTATTGATTTTGGAAATACGAGTTTCAGCCACGCTGTACAGGTTTAAGACACTTTCCTTATTGATTTTTCGCGGGGACTGGGATGAAGAGCGTGGAGACTACTCAAAAGTTTGTAGCTATTTTTGACAGGCCGTTTTTAGCGTTTTATTTTGTTAGTGTCCGAGCCCTTGGTTCACGCAACTAACATGCGCTTAAATCAAATTTGACAACAAATAAGAGGCTGAAAATGCTGAAGTGACGGATTTCAGTCACGCAAAAAAAAATCTAAAGATGACAGTGAGTGGATTAAAAAACTAACTTCTAAGGTGCATTTTCTGCGAATAAGCAGACCGATTTAACTGACAAAAAATTAATTGTTAGGTTTGTGATCAGTATCTCCCTGTATATATACCACCATGGTCAGATCAGGGCATCAGGTCAGACCGAATTGGCTTCGTAATGCTTCCGAAAGTGTAACGTTTGCATATCTCTTATTTTACATTTCAGGCTTAGCATGGGAGTAGCCCGTGTACATCCTGATGTACACAGTCTAAACTTTGAAGCAATACGCGAATTCTGACCCGGAACTTATTCTCGTTGACTGGTTTTCGATTCTTCTGATATTAGTATAATTTCAATCCATGAAATATAACAACAAACAACAGATTTAAGCTTAAATTGTCTTAAACACAGAGCTGCGTGAACATTCCTGAAATGGAAGACATGGAAAATCTAGGGATTGCAATGAGCCGATTTAAAACTATTGCATAATCCATACTTACAAAAGTTAATTAACAGCAGTGGCGGATGCAGACCTTGAGCTAAAGGGGGGGGGGGCAGGGGGCAATATCCAGACTTTGAGCTAAGGGGGGGGGGACTCGTTTTTGTTTTTCTTGCTTGCCCTGCCGGGTTTTCTTCCTTCTGCGACTCTTTTTTTACCCAAAATAAGGTGGGGGGGGGGTGGGTGGGGGCGGGCCTCCCGTCCCCCTCCCTAAATGCGCTACTGTTAACAATAAGGGTCGAATCGGCCCTTGTCAAATTTTATCCGTAACATTAACGGAGGTGAAAATGTATCCTGTCTAGTTGATCTAGTGTTACGCTTGCACTATACTTGTTTGGTTTGGCAGTGGATTTCTTCGCACAAGTGACACGAGACAGCCCAGGCATAGGGCCTTTGATTCACTATACGGACCTCCCAGCTAGTAAACAACATAGATATCTTTACGAAACACTAATCTATCAATTGCTATGTAATAAACTGAAATTGGCAAGTAACGTGGGCGGGTAGGAATTAATGTAAACTAGCGCACTTAGCAGGCGAAGAATGCTGTGCACGGCATAGTTATCCAATGAGTGACTTATTTCGAGACTGTAAGAATCAAAGGATATTTTTTGTAGGAAATTTGAATGAAAATTTGGCACGTTGGAGTACAAAGGGATTTGACCTCACGTGAAAGTCAGTGCGAGAAAAAAATCACAGCAAAGTCATCTTGGTAAACCTTTAGAAAAATGGCGGCTCTGTTGATCTGAAGAAAAGGCAGCCTAGAAATAGTGTGTAGATTAATAATTTTCGAGAACGCAACATTTCACTTTTGTTACAATTACACAATATAATCTCTAAGTTGTTCTCTGGGTTGCCAAGCAACTGAGCGTATAAAAATTGGCTTTCAAACTCTATATTATTTCCTAAAACTATTCTTCCTTTAAGTCGGAGATGGCTTTTCGTTTCTCCTGATGAGAATCTCAATCAAGTTGCCCCTTGACGTAACAACTCATTCTTTCAAGACTGTACAGTGGAGAAGGGGCTTGATAGAAGCCTTAGGTTTTTGCAATTACAATTTACTTTGAAATCATTGTGACTTTTGTTAATAGCCTGAAGCTACCATAACCACAACTATAAGACTTCTTGACGCCTTATTATGCTTAGCGGGATTTTAGCGGCATATATATAAGGCAGAGACAACACAGCTTTTTGTAATTTACCTCTTAACAACTTTCGCTGGAATCGCTATAGGTAACATGATAGTTCCTTTTACAGCTGGCAAAGAACATGAATAATTGATATTATAAAGGATACTGCCAATCCCTTCTCACACCACGACATGGCGTCTCGATAACACTGTAGGTGCTCACAAGCACTTGCACCTGCAACAAATAATTTAATATCAGGTCACAAAATATTATCTACAATATTAATGCACAGGTGGAAACATCCAAAACCAGATTTATTCTTGTAAAAAGCCATATTCGTAATTTGGTATTGAACTCGAAATAGCTTGAAATGGAGGCTCATGCGAGGGAATATTGCTGAAAAGATATTAATGTCATTTGTATTTGAAGAATTCGATACGGAAGCTGCTTTCCATTTAACAAATTGAAGCCCGTCTTTCATGCGTCTACCCTATTATCGATCATGAATTTCATCATAACATTGTCAAAATAGCTGTGGATCCACGAGGTGATAGGCGAGTGGATCCACAGACCAGCTACTTTGACAATGTTATGACGAAATTTATTGTCAATGACAGGACAGACGCATGAAAAACTGGCGTCAATTTGTTTTTTTACAATAATAAATTGTCAAATTGTCCGCTCAGCCGCTTTTGCTCGTCGCATCAACATCGCATAAGTTATAAATTCAGGCGTCTGTTTGCTTCTTGACAACGAAAATTAGCCAACGAGCGCGCGATAAGTTCTGCAGTTATTGTAAAATTCATGTTATAAATCAGTTAAGTCAAGGATTTTACCTGTTTCTATGGCCTTAATCGAAGTTGGTTCCAAATTGACGGCAGCCGTTGCATCATTCCGGGCCTCGTGGATATTCCCTGAGTAACAGAATTGAAAAAAACATTTCATGCACAGCAGACGAAGAAGTAGCGAAAAAGTGAAAACGATAAGAGGTCACGAGGTTGTAGAGATATGCAATGTGCATGTCTTCTTTCAATGCTCAGACCCCTCTCAACTTAGTGGCACGCAACGGATCTGTTCCGATCCTTGAAATACGGATGACTCCCGATAACTCAAACCTCCTTGGGGGCACGTTATGGGGAGTCATCGGGGGATGGGAACAAACGACCGGGCAGTAGGAAATAAAACTGTTGCGTTTAAATCAGGTTTAGTACTGAGAAAGAGTAAAACTTGAACGATTCTTCGCCAACACAGCAGAATAAAATAGATCTGAAGGGAATAAAACAAGACAAACCAAACAGCAGACCAATAAGGTTCTGGATTACCATCACGAGAAGGGAGCTGAATTGCAACCTTTGTCAAAGGTAGTCTTAGATCGATAGTAGGGACATTTCAAGTACAATTAACATATGTTGTTTATGCAGCATCATCACTTAGCATTTCTCTTGGCTCACCGCTAAATTTTCTCATTCTGATTCGCTAAAACTGAACACGGACGCGACATTTCTCGTCCCAGGGAGGGGTGGGGGCACTGTCTGGTGGCGTTGGCCAAAACTGATCACGCAATATGATCTTGCGTAGACACTATCAGACGGTGATTTAGCCATTGGTGAATATCAATCTATAGTGCCCGTTCAGTGAAGTAGCTAATGAAACGCAACTTCCTATTTCATTCTTTTAGATAAAGTAAAAGAGTTTATACGCTTCTGTGTGGATTTCTGTTTGAAAATAGCGCGAATAAGTAGTTTTCAGGCTGAAAACTGTGATGAGCTACGATACAGTAAAACAACAATCGAGCGCAAAGAGGTTTGAGATTGTAAAGAGAACACAATTCTTTTATTTTAACGACTTTGTCACGTTTTTGCAGTTTAATATTTGGCATGCAGAATTGTATTTAATTTACACATACAAGTTTAATTTTACCCAAAGAAGTAGAAACTCAGCATAAAAAAAAGCAAAGCGGAAATTCAGAAAATAGCAGAAAATTTACCAGTGAACATAAAAGACAATTAATTAT